>NC_086153.1:234359988-234663018 GCF_035149785.1 Candoia aspera | reverse complement strand
AGTGGTATGTTGCAGGTCCCGTCTGCCAAAGAGTTACATCTGGTGGGATCCAGGAGATGGGTCTTTTCTGTTGTGGTGCCAGTCTTGTGGAACATCACCCCCCCAGGTGAGATTAGCCCCATCTCTGCTGACCTTCTGGAGGTCCCTCAAAAACTGGTTGTGTCAACAGGCCTGGGGGTTGCAAGGGAATGGTGATCTGATGAGGTGACTCTATTGTTCATAATATCTGATGCTCTCTCCTAGCCTTTTATTTTTATTTATTTAATTTATTTAATTTTTATCCCACCTTTATTATTTTTATAAATAACTCAAGGCGGCGAACATACCTAATACTCCTTCCTTCTCCTATTTTCCCCACAACAGCAACCCTGTGAGGTGAGTTGGGCTGAGAGAGAGGGACTGGCCCAAGGTCACCCAGCCGGCTTTCATGCCTAAGGCGGGACTAGAACTCGCAGCCTCCTGGTTTCTAGCCCAGCACTTTAACCTCTAGGCCAAACTGGCTCTTTAATAATAATATTATTTATTTAATATTTAATATTAAATTTAATAATTTAATATTAATATTAATATTTGTATTTGTTGAATTTTTTAAAAGATTGTTTGCATGGTTTGATTGTACGCTGCCCAGAATCATGTTCTGTGAGATGAGGAGGGGCATCTGAATATGATAAATAAATAAATATTTTTTTTATTAAAAAAAAGGAGGGGAGGGATGCTTTCAGACTTGCAAGATTCTGTTAATGTAACCTTACAATAAAGGTGGTGTTAGTACTCATGGCTTGTGCTGCTTGTCTGGACTACCTCAAAGGGCTAACAGTAAGCTAAGGGCCTGGGTGGGTGAGGCTGCCTATGGACATCACCACATTCCTGAAAGTGCCAGGAAGTGGGTCAGTTAGCCAGACAGCTGGGAAGCTGGCACGGATGGTTGTGAGTGTGCCATTTCTCTCCTCAAGCTGTGTGTGTGTGGTGGTGGGGAGGGAATAAATGAGTGCACCTCCTCTCAGTTGTAAGCTTGTATGACCCTTTGGGGGAAGGGCTGATCTAAAGGAACTCTGATCATCATTTCTGATATTTGTTGGAGCTGTTTGTTGACGTAAACTAAATTTACAGCACTGGGATTGTGGCCCTGAGACCAAAAAAATGGGGGATCCTATTATAGATCTCTATCTGCTTGCTGAGATGGCTGTGAAAAGTATTTGGCCTATGGGGATTTTGAGAAGAGACAAAACATATCTTCCCTCATAAGGAACATCAGTCTCTTTCATGGATAAAAATACGGGCATCGTTTCTTGCTTGTGTGTGCATTTTGAAGGTGATAACCAAACAGTGATTAAATCCTAGCATAACTACTGAACAAAGAAGAGCTGTTTAAGGATCACCCATGTGCTAGTCACGTGTAGCTTGCTCTTTTCTATTTATCCTCCCCTGTTTCATATAATCCTCATACACTGTGGTGCTTAACGTTTGAGGGTGATACGAGGACATGTTCCCGTGGCAAATATATTGCATCATCCTGCGTTAGGTCTCAAGGAACAGATGGACATATTGGAGCCATTACAGCCACCCAGACTGCAACCTTGCTGATCAAAGAGTGGCCTTGTTTTCCAGTTTTTCTGAAATCAACCCTCCCTTTTTATCTTTGAGTGTGTATGAAGCCACTTAAGAAATGATTTTCTCGTTACAGAGTTGGGTGTGGTTTTTGTTCCTAGTTGTTGTTTATTCATTCAGTCGCTTCCGACTCTTCGTGACTTCATGGACCAGCCCACGCCAGAGCTTCCTGTCAGTCGTCAACACCCCCAGCTCCCCCAGGGACGAGTCCGTCACCTCTAGAATATCATCCATCCACCTTGCCCTTGGTCGGCCCCTCTTCCTTTTGCCCTCCACTCTCCCTAGCATCAGCATCTTCTCCAGGGTGCCCTGTCTTCTCATTATGTGGCCAAAGTATTTCAGTTTTGCCTTGAATATCATTCCCTCAAGTGAGCAGTCTGGCTTTATTTCCTGGAGGATGGACTGGTTTGATCTTCTTGCAGTCCAAGGCACTCTCAGAACTTTCCTCCAACACCACAGTTCCAAAGCATCGATCTTCCTTCTCTCAGCCTTCCTTATGGTCCAGCTCTCGCAGCCATATGTCACTATGGGGAACACCATTGCTTTAACTATGCGGACCTTTGTTGTCAGTGTGATGTCTCTGCTCTTTACTAATTTATCAAGATTTGTCATTGCTCTTCTCCCAAGGATTAAGCGTCTTCTGATTTCCTGACTGCAGTCAGCATCTGCAGTAATCTTCTCACCTAGAAATACAAAGTCTTTCGCTGCTTCTACATTTTCTCCCTCTATTTGCCAGTTATCAATCAAGCTGGTTGCCATAATCTTGGTTTTTTTGAGGTTTAGCTGCAAACCAGCTTTTGCACTTTCTTCTTTCACCTTCATCATAAGGCTCCTCAGTTCCTCTTCGCTTTCAGCCATCAAAGTGGTATCATCTGCATATCTGAGATTGTGAGATTGTTAATGTTTCTTTTTGTTCTTAAGGCCATCTTAATTAAATATCAGAGAAGTGTTTGGATATACATGTAGAGAAAAGAGAGAAATATAATAACTCTGGACTGAATGCATAAGCGTGTCATACCACATCTAGTGATCTTGTTCCAGGTGGACATGTGCAATGGAAAATGAGCAGGTCTCTATTGTGAGGTCTTGTTTTCCAAAACCTGCACGCCACAGCATTGCAAGTCTGTACACCCTGCTTTATTGCAGCACACAGCTTCCCCAACAACAGGGACATGCAAGTTGCTGTTGCCACATAAATACGTCTTTAATACTCAGTCCTTTACACTCAGTCTTTTAATACTCAGTTCAGACAAAAGTCCCAAAGTCTATAAAGTAACTTTTTTTCAAATGCCACATAGTGATTCTTGTATGATCAGTGATTAATACACATTTGTAAACATGAATTCAACACACGTAGATTGAAGCGATGCTACAGCTTCATCTCAGAAGAGCTTCATTCCAGAAGGTCCTCACTGCTGCTAGCATTGTTTCACCGCTTTAGGGTTAATAGGGAGAAATGATCAAGAATTTAAAAGCCTCAAGGTCCATTTCCATGATAATTACACAAGTGTGTTCCCTAACTTATGCCGGTATTTGTTAATAAAGCTCAGGACTGAAGAAAATAATTATTTATAAGAAATCTGGTGCAAAGCTGCCAAGGCATTGCCTTCCCAAGTCTCAGACAGCAGTGAAACAAACCTTTGTCCTGTAATTACTTGCAAAGCTTGCAAGCTGCATTTTGGAGGAAACAGTGTTGCTTGCCTAGACCAGGGTTTCCCAATCTGGGCCACTTTAAGATGTGTGGACTGCAGCTCCCACAATTCCCCAGCCAGCACTGGGTGGGGAATTCTGGGAATTGCAGTCCACACATCTTAAAGTGGCCAGGTTGGGAAACCCTGGCCTAGACAGTAGTATCTCTAAAGAGTTGTATAATGATTCTACCCACACCCCACCCAAATACTAGTATCTCCACTTTTGTAATGTATGCAGGGCAACTTATTAATTTCTTCTATATTTACTAATATTTTGAGAACTGCACATGCAATATATAAACATGAAATCTTTTGAAAGTTCGATTTTCTTTGGTGGCAAAGAAGGTGTTTGGTTATGTGTTAATCTCAGGGGAGGAGAGTCCATTTGCATTAATAATTGCTCTGGGGTGTTGGTAAGGGATAGTCATCAAAACAATTAGCTTTGGGGTTTGCTTTAATATAACCATCTGTAGATTTAGCCTTTCAGTGTTGTATGTGTAAAATGTCTTTACTTCTTGATATCGTGCTAGGTTCTAGTTACTAGAGGTATAACCATGAAGAACATGCATTTATGCCATACAATAAGCTTCTAAAGAAATACTAATACTGTAAATTTCAGCCCCAAATGTGCCAATTTTAGGTCAATCCTTGTTGTTGTTTATTCGTTTAGTCGCTTCCGACTCTTCGTGACTTCATGGACCAGCCCACGCCAGAGCTTCCTGTCGGTCGTCAACACCCCCAGCTCCCCCAGGGACGAGTCCGTCACCTCTAGAATATCATCCATCCATCTTGCCCTTGGTCGGCCCCTCTTCCTTTTGCCTTCCACTCTCCCTAGCATCAGCATCTTCTCCAGGGTGTCCTGTCTTCTCATTATGTGGCCAAAGTATTTCAGTTTTGCCTTTAATATCATTCCCTCAAGTGAGCAGTCTGGCTTTATTTCCTGGAGGATGGACTGGTTGGATCTTCTTGCAGTCCAAGGCACTCTCAGAATTTTCCTCCAACACCACAGTTCAAAAGCATCGATCTTCCTTCGCTCAGCCTTCCTTATGGTCCAGCTCTCGCAGCCATATGTTACTACAGGGAACACCATTGCTTTAACTATGCGGGCCTTTGTTGTCAGTGTGATGTCTCTGCTCTTAACTATTTTATCGAGATTTGTCATTGCTGTTCTTCCAAGGATTAAGCGTCTTCTGATTTCCTGACTGCAGTCAGCATCTGCAGTAATCTTTGCACCTAGGAATACAAAGTCTTTCACTGCTTCTACATTTTCTCCCTCTATTTGCCAGTTATCAATCAAGCTGGTTGCCATAATCTTGGTTTTTTTGAGGTTTAGCTGCAAACCAGCTTTTGCACTTTCTTCTTTCACCTTCATCATAAGGCTCCTCAGTTCCTCTTCGCTTTCAGCCATCAAAGTGGTATCATCTGCATATCTGAGATTGTTAATGTTTCTTCCAGAGATTTTAACTCCAGCTTTGGATTCCTCAAGGCCAGCTTGTCGCATGATGTGTTCTGCATACAAGTTGAATAGGTAGGGTGAGAGTATACAGCCCTGCCGTACTCCTTTCCCAATCTTAAACCAGTCTGTTGTTCCGTGGTCTGTTCTTACTGTTGCTACTTGGTCGTTATACAGATTCTTCAGGAGGCATACAAGATGACTTGGTATCCCCATACCACTAAGAACTTGCCACAATTTGTTATGGTCCACAGTCAAAGGCTTTAGAATAGTCAATAAAACAGAAATATATGTTTTTCTGAAACTCCCTGGCTTTTTCCATTATCCAGCGGATATTGGCAATTTGGTCTCTAGTTCCTCTGCCTTTTCTAAACCCAGCTTGTACATCTGGCAATTCTCGCTCCATGAACTGCTGAAGTCTACCTTGCAGGATCTTGAGCATTACCTTACTGGCATGTGAAATGAGTGCCACTGTTCGATAGTTTGAACATTCTTTAGTGTTTCCCTTTTTTGGTATGGGGATATAAGTTGATTTTTTCCAGTCTGATGGCCATTCTTGTGTTTTCCAAATTTGCTGGCATATAGCATGCATTACCTTGACAGCATCATCTTGCAAGATTTTGAACAGTTCAGCTGGGATGCCATCGTCTCCTGTTGCCTTGTTATTAGCAATGCTTCTTAAGGCCCACTCAACCTCACTCTTCAGGATGTCTGGCTCTAGCTCACCGACCACACCGTCAAAGCTATCCCCGATATTGTTATCCTTCCTATACAGGTTTTCTGTATATTCTTGCCACCTTTTCTTGATCTCTTCTTCTTCTGTTAGGTCCTTGCCATCTTTGTTTTTGATCATACCCATTTTTGCCTGGAATTTACCTCCAATGTTTCTAATTTTCTGGAAGAGGTCTCTTGTCCTTCCTATTCTATTGTCTTCTTCCACTTCCACGCATTGCTTGTTTAAAAATAATTCCTTATCTCTTCTGGCTAACCTCTGGAATTTTGCATTTAATTGGGCATATCTCCCCCTATCACTGTTGCCTTTTGCTTTCCTTCTTTCTTGGGCTATTTCTAGTGTCTCAGCCGACAGCCATTTTGCCTTCTTGGTTTTCTCTTTCTTTGGGATGTATTTTGTTGCCGCCTCCTGAACAATGCTGCCAACTTCTGTCCAGAGTTCTTCCGGGACCCTATCTACTAAGTCCAGTCCCTTAAATCTATTCTTCACCTCCACTGCATATTCCTTAGGAATATTAGTGAGCTCATATCTAGCTGATCTGTGGGTCTTCCCTAATCTCTTTAGTCTGATCCTAAATCGTGCAAGAAGAAGTTCGTGATCTGAACTACAGTCAGCTCCAGGCCTTGTTTTTACCGACTGTACAGATGTCCGCCACCTTTGGCTGCAAAGGATGTAATCAATCTGATTTCGGTGTTGTCCATCTGGTGAAGTCCATGTATAAAGCCGTCTCTTAGGTTGTTGGAAGAGAGTGTTTGTTATGCAGAGTGAATTGTCTTGGCAAAATTCTATCAGCCTGTGTCCTGCTTCGTTTTGTTCTCCCAGGCCATACTTACCTGTAATTCGAGGTGTCATTTGACTGCCCACCTTAGCATTCCAGTCTCCTGTGAAGGTCAATCCTAGACCACATAAATTCATGTCACAACTCCTAAATTACATCTTCATCTCTAAGGAGATCAAAACCTAAAACACAATATCTAAATATGTCAAAATATTATTATGTAGAACTAGAGGCATCAGCTCTGACTTAGTTTAATTTATACACAGACAGACAGGACATGTTTTATATATCAGTAAAAGGAGATTATGAATGGAAATTTCTGGATTATTTAAAAAGTTATAATTTGAATACAGCAGATTCTTATGTTCTTGCCTTTCCCATTACAATGCCTTAAAAGTTTTCAGAGACAGTAATGACACAGGAAAAATCCTACAGCCATTAAAAAAAAAAGTAGAAAGAGGGCATTCTTGACATGTTCTGAAAAACAAATTTAACCAAAGAGAAAACATACTGTGAATAATCATACATGATTGGAAAATGGCACAGAATAAACAAAACGTTTGGGAAATTCAAAGGAGTCACAGTCCACTTCAGAAATCTCTAAGTAACCATATCAAAATCTTTCTCAGCATGCACATAAATAATAACTGCTGGATTCTGTTCATTTTGAGTTAAAATAAGTAGTTAGTTAAGAGTCCAGTTCTGGCATTTTGATGGCACCATATGAATCCAGCCTGAGTGGGAAGCACAATTATTGGAAGAGCGAGCTGAAATCACTGTTAAAACCTTAGCAATAAATGCTTGGTTAGTGCAGCCCAAGATTATTCTTTTTAGTTCTGCATCATATTGCTTGCCCATGTTCATCTGTTCTGTATATATCACCCCTAAAGGTGTACAGAAATAGAATTGTGCAGCCAAGCGTGTTCTTCAAAGCTCCTCCCTTGCAGATGGACATCCAAAAATACCAGTCCTAGAGTTTAGGTGCAATACTGCGATTTCCAATACCTACTCATGCTATTTCTCTTGTTATTTCCAGAGCTTCTCTTGCAACATCAGTAGATCCACACTGTTCAGTGAGCACTGAGTGTGATATCATTGTTTCAGTTGTTAAGTGGATAGGCTGCAGTGTTTTATTGCAAATACTTTATAAGGGTGTAACACGGATTATCCAAAGGATGCCGGTGTAGGACAGTTGTCAATTACTTCTTAGCTGATACAAGAAATGTGTCCTGGCTGCCTTGAAGCTAACCAAGATCCACGTATCTCCCCCACTGATTTTCCCATAATCATGCCATGGTCAGAAGCCAGTGGAGTATTGTGTCCAGTTCTGGGTAATTGGATTCGAAAAGGACAATGACAATTGAAGCAAGTTCAGAGGAGGGCTACCAAGGTGGGGAAGGGTCAGGAAACCAAGCACTATGGGAGACGTTTAAAAGGTCTGGTATCTTCAGACTAGAGAGAAGACAATTTACAGGAGACGTGATAGCACCCTGCAAGTATTTGAAGGGCTGTCACACAGAAGAAGAGTAGACATGTGCCGTTGCCCCAGAGAAAAGGACCAGAACCAATAGGTTAAAGTTACATGGAAGGAAGTTCAGACAATTAAAACATCAAGAAGAACTTTTCTGATTATGTAGACCAGGCGTGTCCAGCCCGCGGCCCACGGGCCACATGCAGCCTTGAACAGCTAGCAATGCGGTCCCAAAAAAATCATAAACTTTTAACATTATTTTGCGATTTTTTTTTGTGACTCAATCATGCGGTGCTTGAACGTGGATTGTGTAGGTAGAAATAATGGAATGCTGTGTAGGGGAGGGGGCAGTGCAGTGCACACCGCCACCACCTGCTACACATGTCAGCTTGTAGCAACTTGGCGTTATATATAATATTTCAACCTACCTACATGTGTTCTGTGATGACAGGTGTTTATTGTTATTATTATTAAGTTGACATGTAAGTTTTCTTATTTGATTATTAAACTTTGCTTTGTTTATTTGCCTACCTAACAATTTACGATGGGCTTGTTGTGCTATTTCTTAAAAAATATATTTATTCCTAAATAAATTTATTCCAGCATGGCTTCAATGTTGTTTCAACAGAAAACAGAACCCAAAAAAGAAAAGAAAAAAGAAAAATCGCGGATGAAGGAAGATGATTCAATGAAAAATGGACAGATGAGTACTTTTGTCAAGACAAATACTAAGGCACTATGCTTAATTTGTAAGGAAAATGTGTCAGTTTTCAAAGACTACAATTTGAAAAGGCATTATACGGAAAAACATGCTGCCAAATTCGAAGCGTATCAAGGAATTTGTCGTAAAGACAAATTAGCGGAACTGAAAAAAAGTCTGTCGTCTCAACAATTTTTTTTTAAAAAGTCACAACTCAAAAGGACTCTGTTATAAAAGCTAGTTATTTGGTAGCAAATCTGATTGCAAAAAAATCAAAACCATTTACTGATGGTGAGTTATTAAGCAATGTATGGAAAGCGTGGCAGATATAATTTGTCTTGATAAAAAAAAGCGATTTTTCTAAAAACAGTTTGTCTCACCAGACTATAGCCAGGCAAACTGAAGAAACAGGAGAATCTATGGAAAGAGGTTTGAAGAGTAAAGCTGCTAATTTCAAATTTTATGCTTTGGTGATGGATGCTATAGATTAGGCTCAACTTGCCATTTTTATTAGAGGTACTGATAACGAATGTAATGTCACTGAAGAAATGGCTTCTTTGGTGCTATTAAAAGACACAACTAAATCTCTTGATTTGTACGAAGCAGTAAAAATGACGTTAAAGCAATTTTCTTTAACCATTGTCAACATATCTGGTATATCTACTGATGGCACCCTGGCGATGGTTGGTAAAAGTGAGGGACTTACAAAATTGATAGAAGACGATGCAAGTGCCGCCGGCAACTCACATTTGATGAAGTATCACTACATCAAGAAAATGTATGCGCTAAAGCTTTAAAAATGGATAATGTCATGCAAATTGTCATCAAAGCAGTGAATTTCCTAAGGGCCAAGGGACTGAATCACTGCCAATTCCAGGAGTTCCTTAAAAGTATGGATGCTGATTATGGGGACATCATTTACTTTTCTGAAGTACGGTGGCTAAGTTGGGGTAAAATGCTGAAAAGATTTTATGATTTGTGAAATGAAATCAAGTCATTTATGGAATCAAAAAGAAAAATTGTGCCAGAACTTGAAGATGAAAAATGGCTCACAGATTTAGCATTTTTGGTGGATTTGACCACTCATTTAAATGAGTTAAATATGAGTCTTCAAGGTGAAAACCAACTTATCACTGCAATGTTTCAAACCATAACAGTGTTTGAAATGAAACTCAAAGTATGGCAAGCTCATGTTATGGAAAATAATTTTATACATTTTAATACGTTGGCTATACACAGTCCTGTGAACAGCAAGAAATATGCAGCCTTGCTTTTCGGTTTGATACAGAAATTTGAGAACAGATTTCAATATTTCCATAAAAGTCAATATTTTGGTATGTTTTCGACTCCATTTTCAGTCAGCATAACTACATTACCTCCCAATTTTCAAATGGAATGCACAGAGTTGCAATCAGGCATTCAACTCAAAGAAAAATTTGATCATGTCTCTCTACTGGACTTTTATAAGACCCATCTTCCCAGAGAAAAATATCGCTCGCTTCCCAATCATGCCTTATTCATGACATCGCTTTTTGGCAGCATGTACATTTGTGAGCAACTATTTTCAAGGATGAAGCACACGAAGAGTAAAATTAGAATTAAAATTTCTGACGAGTACCCTGAGAACTCACTGAGAATTGCAACCACCTTAATTGAGCCAGACACTGATGCTTTAGTTTCACAAAAAAACACAAAGGCCAAATATCCCACTAGTTTTATGTTGCCCTCTTTTTAAAAATTTTATAATAAAAATATTGTATAAAAATAAATGAAGTTTTATTACTTATATACATTAACTATATTATATATTTTATGTGTGACCCAAGACAATTCCTCTTCACTCAGTGTGGCCCAGGAAGCCATGAAGTTGGACACCCATGATGTAGTAGAACAGGTTGCCATGTGAAGTGGTGAGTTCTCCGCCAGAAGTTTTCAGATGGAGGCCTGATGCTCAGAGATGCTCAAGTGGATCCTGTACTGAGCAGGGGGTTGCACTCGATGACTGATAAGTCCCTTCCAACCCAGTGATTCTATGAATTCACAAAAAATCCCTTTGTCCCCTCCATAACAGTGGCATGAAATAAAACAACTTGCTAGTGCTCCACATGTTTGTCATTGTCTAATGGTTAGCAAAACGGTCCTTTTGGAGAAGCTGGGGTGGATGTGTGAGAGGTGAGGGTTTTGCTTCCGAGTGCAAAAAGAATACCCTGAAATTCAGCAGCAACATTGCCCTGACATAGCAGCAACCTAGAACAAAACAGGTCTAAGTGGGTTTGGGGCTCTCGTTCCTTTTTGGCCCACCAAAAAGCATTTGCCCCCCAGTTAGTTTCATGCACCAGTAGATTACTTCCATTTATCTGGGCTGTCTTGCACTTTTTTCCTGTCAGATGGGTTAGGGTTAAGGTTATTGATCGATAGTTGACAGTTACCTTTGTGAATTAATGTGCACATGCCATAATCACAACAAGGGTATTGCAGTGATCAGTTATGTCTGTGGCAGGGAAGAACCTTTCAGGGAAGAACCTAAGTGAATTTTAACACTTAGTGGTGGGCAAAAAAGGAACCAGAGCAAGTTTTTTTTTTTCATCTGTGTTTTTCAACCACACAATCAAGGTGCACTGAGCGTGAGAGTAAAGAGGATCTGTCCTAAATGTCGCATCATTAGAAATAAAATGGAGCATTTGAAATGTAATGCTCTGGTTAGTAGTGAGCTGTTTACGTGGAATGAAGGAGCTGGGATGGAAGCCTGGAGGCAGTGGGGGAAAACCCCCACCATGGCTGGCCTCCACACTACTTCTCCAAGCATCTTGATAATAATAGCACAGTTACTGTGCTATTTGTCATGGGGTGGGAGCGGTTTACATTAGGGCTGTGATGTGCTTCAGGGTCAGTTCAGAAGACGTGCTTCAGAAGATGTAGGAGCCAGCCTTTTTCTATGATGCAGTTGCTTTAATGAGTCACAGGCAGGTGCTGCTTTTTGAAGCACCTCCTCCAAATTGAATCCAGAGCACTGCACCGCTGTGATGTATTTTGCTTTGGAGATACGGATCAGGAGAACTGCCAGTGGAGGATGGATTGTGCAGGAGGATTAATCTCATTTGACAGTAGCATCTCATCTGCGTTGTTGACAGGATAATTCATTGCCATTCATTTCATTATTATGGCACAATGATCAAGGTGTAGCTTCATGGATTTTATGCCCTCACTTAAGAGGAAAACTAATCCTTTGAGGGTAGAGATTATGACTGCACAATGCAACAACAACAATGCAAACAGTTATGCAAACTACATGTATGCATGAAGATACCTTTGTTCAGGACAGCCAGGACTTTGTGTTTTCAGCTCAAGAACATGCCAACTCATCCAACCAGTTTTTTTTTTATATCGTAAGTCCCTGTTTCTCTCCCGTCTGCCCAGTGTGACTTGGCTGTGGATTGGAATGAAAGTAGTCTCCGAGTTCCTATTCACCAGGCTGCTTTTGCAGGCTGGAAGAAGAATTGGCTATGCTAAATCCTGTAGGGATTCCCCTTCTAAGCATAAATGCTGCACCTACGTGGGGAAAGGCAGGTACTTCCAAATGCATGAAACAACATGAAAAGGGTAGCAAAATCACATTCTAATTATAACTATTAAGATGCAACATCTGTGTGCATTCCTCCTTATGCAAATAGAGAGCATGTTTTTAAGAAAAAGAATATCCTGCTCTGATTAGGGAAATCGAAACAAAATAATTCAAAAATCAATTGGAGCGGGCAAAGAGCTATCTGTTGAAACTTCTCAGTCTTTATGTCCCAGTGGATTTATGTAGTTGTGGCAACACTGCTCCAAAGGGCACTAGGAAACTGAGGCCAGAAACAGGGCCACAGAGATGGGAGGTTGGAGTAAATGAAGAGGCTAGCAAAATCAGGCTGCAGTTTGGCACTTTTCAGTATAAAGCAGTGTTTCTCAACCTTGGCAGCTTGAAGATGTGTGGACTTCAACTCCCAGAATTTCCCAGCTAGCTGGGGAATTCTGAGAATTGAAGTCCACACATCTTCAAGCTGCCAAGGTTGAGAAACACTGGTATAAAGAGTAGAGCTTGACTCCTGACTCCCCAGTGGAAGGGGGTTGTGACTTCCCAGACTCGTCTACTGCCCTGGGATGTCTAAGTGACCTCTCAGCCAGGCAGTAAGCAGGTTCCACCTTGATGAGTGTGTCTGAGATCAGCCAAGGCAAAGGAAGCCAGGCCGGGCATCAGCTATTGTGTCTTGAGGTTCTGGTAGCTGCCTAAACATGGTACATTAATGCCAATTCCAGCAATGGATTTTATTGATGAACTTTTTTATTTGGATAAGCCAGTCTGGCCTTGAAAGGAAATACATTTGACTCTCCTACAAGTAATGTTATACGAATTATGGGTAGATAAACATTCACTCTACTGAGCCAAGTATGTTATATTCTGGGAATAATTGTTTAATTTCACATTTAGGTTTTATGAGCTATTGGGCACTGTATTACTGGCTAGAAAACACGAGGCTTGCTGTGGTTCAATTTCCTATCTACACAAGAGTTTTCTAGACTAGTTTGCCTATCCATACCTATAGGCTTCTGATCAAGTGATCTTCAAAGGATCTGGGTCAGGGCTACCTAAAATGAAAACCTGAAAATGATCTGAAAGAAAATGAATGAATATCTGTCAGGGATGTCCACATGGTATGGTCCAAAAAGTCAAGATGGTGGCCACAGGTAAAGCAATGGCTGGTTTTTATGTATGTCCTTTGATTGCACTGCTGTGGCCACCATCTTGACTTTTGTTTAGCACCGTTTGCAGACACCCCAGTGCATACCATCTTGGGAATGGAGAGTGGACAGAAAGTTAGGCAGCCATCTTTTCCCTATTGCCATCCAATCAACCCTGTACCCACAAAATCAACATCTGGGCTTCTTAATATGGCTCCTCCTACCCCAGACTTTGGTTCTCCCAGAGAGGATATTGAAATAGGGTGAGTCAAGGCCAAAATTCCATTTTACAAATACAGTTCTGAAAAAAAAATGTTGGATTTTTCTCTTCCAAGAACAATATTGGAAACATTAGAATTAAAAAAAAATTGAGTAGTCCCTTATCTGTGAGGACCCATTTCTCAGGATCTGAAACAACCTCAGGCAATTAATTAGACAAATAGGCTTAAATGAATTAATGCAGAAATCAACATGGCCCCCTTTATTTTGGAAATTAGCTGGATGAGAAAAGGAGTATTATTACAATTCAGCTGTTGTTTATGGCTCCATCTTTGTTTACACTGACGTAACAGTCATCTTTTGCACTTTGTAAGTTCTGCTACAGAGACATTTGTGTTTGTATGTGTGTTTGTATATATAAACACAAACACAACACATCTTATGAAATCAGAATGTCCCATGAAAGGTTATGCTTCGGTTAGTGATATTGCCAGAAGCCACGATTAACTGGATTAGAAGAAAACTGTGTAGCTTACAATGCACAGTTTGAGAAGCCTATCTATATAAAAATCTACGATTGTAGATAAAAAGCAAGTCTAATTGCTCAATCCCTTGCTGTTAGCCAGCCCTGTTGAGAAGGGAAGTTGACAAGCTGCATAACTCAGATTTATGTCATTACAATATCTCTAAGTGACAGTTTTCTTATAGCAGAATGGTACCTGTCACACAAAAGGAAGATAGCGGCAGGCTTAGAGGAACACCAAGGTTTGCAAAAGTACCTTTGGCCAAAACCAGCAAACAAACAACCACTTGTGGATGGGGGAGCTGAGCGAAGCAAAACGGAATGGTGAGGCTGGTCTTCAGACTGGAACGTTTTCTTGTAGTTCCCTCTAGTTAGATTAACATACTTATAGATACCAGCTATTCACTGCCATTCATGCAAAGCGAAACACACTGTTTTAGAAGGAGAAAAGAGGAAGCGGGCCTTCATCATCAGCTGTTGCCAAGTTCTATCTGACTCCCGCTCCATCAACTCCATCAGCTCTCCTCTGGCGACGGCTTTTCTATCAGGGAAGGGGAGGAAGAGACCAGCAAATGCTTACTTCTTTGCTTTCAGCTCTTTCCATTTCAGCTGGCCGTTAGAAAGTTTTCCACATGTTAGCTGGCTATTAAC
The DNA here is from genome assembly GCF_035149785.1 of Candoia aspera. Taxonomy (NCBI): domain Eukaryota; kingdom Metazoa; phylum Chordata; class Lepidosauria; order Squamata; family Candoiidae; genus Candoia; species Candoia aspera. The sequence goes on along the minus strand of NC_086153.1, from coordinate 234,648,472 downwards.
ACTGAGACTGAAACTTATGCTGCATAGGTTGCCATAAATGCCCCTGAGACTGATGGGATATGATGAAGCAGTTTTCTGGAGACTGAAAAGGGAGCGGGGAGAAATACTTTGAGCCTTGCAAGGCTGATGTTAGTCCTTTGAAGTAGTCCAGACTAGAAGCACTATCAGGAGTATCAGCACCATCTCTATTGAAAGGATACATTAAACAGAATTCTGCAAGACTGAAAGACCCACATACCATCACATCATGATATAATGTAACAACTGTATCTCTGTCCAAGAGTTTAAGGGAAGATGGACTGTATATATCATTCTCATAGATTCTATGGATCCCTTCCTGCCATGCTTCTGAGTGCTAGAACTGGCTAGCTCTTAAAGCAAATACACTATATACAGCAGTGTTTCTCAACCGTGGCAACTTTAAGATGTGTGGACTTCAACTCCCAGAATTCCCCAGCCAGCCTGGCTGGCTGGAGAATTCTGAAAATTGAAGTCCACACATCTTAAAGTTGCCACGGTTGAGAAACACTGCTGTATATAGTCACCTAACATGCAATGGTCCACAGGTTCAGTACCTGGTAGAATGTAGACAATTCTGCTCCTGTTTCAAAGGGCAACTTCTTCAACCATTGCCATCTGAATCAGCCTGTGAGATAAGAAAAGTGATGGGACCAACTATAAGCCTTCCCAAGACTTCTTGGAATCTTATTGGATCCAGCAGCCTCTTCAGGCAGATCATCATAATGGATCTACTTATGGAGAGGAGATGTAGCAACTAATTCAAACTTAAGCTGTCATAATAATGGGGATACCTAAGATGTCTCCATCCACAGAAGAACATCCTGATCAGAACAAGCAACCCAATCAACTTCGTGAACTGCATTGTGTGTTAGCCATGTAACCAATCAGGAGATGCATAATTGTCCTGACTGTTCTGAGCCCCAGAGTATCTTCTGACAATCCAGCCCCAAAGTGCTCAGCTTTGCCTGCTGTGCTCTACATTCTTCTAGGTAAACCCCTGCACTTTGGCTACTATGCAAGCCACGAACATCCTTCATCTCATTTTCCCTGCTTGGCCTCAATGCTGTGCCATTTCTGTTATGGGACTTTGTCAGCAGTGCAGTTGTTATAACACTTGATGGATGTAAAGAAATCATTTAAAAAAAAATATTATTATTATTTCCCAGAGCTACCTACTTTTCTGCTGGGATGTTTTTGTTTTTTGTTTTTAAATGCATTCACCAGTACACCATTTCACAATTACACTATTTGGGAGCTGGAGTGAAAGCCTTCTACTTCACTTGACTGGAAAGATTATGATATGGTGCACTGGAGCAGGGGGCAGCAGTAAAGCAGATAGTCCAGATAAATAATAATAATAATAGTAATAATAATAATAGATTCCTGCTCAGTTTCAAACCAGTAAAATTCCCCAGAAAAGCTGGAGAAATGTAAGGAAGGAATGTTTATTTAAAGCTTGCTGCTGTGCCTGCTTGTATGTGCATTTTTATGCTTTAGCTGTATATATAAATTTAATTTCACTTAATTTTGCACAGGCATAAAGGTATATAGTGGGAAGGGCCCAGGAACAGGGGAACTATTCAATGGAGGGTCAGGATGGTGAAGCCTGAACACCAGACAGGCCACTGCCAAAGCATCCACTCTGGGCAGAATTTTCTGAAGATGGCTTAGAGTCCAAACAGCATCAGAACAGGACCAGGCAAGCTTATGGGTACAGAGCAGATTTGCAGATACTGTAGGTACACACAATACTAAGAGTCTGTTCTCTCATAGATACCCCAACCATTCCTGCCTAGTGTCCGTCCGTCCTTCCTTCCTTCCTTCCTTCCTTCCTTCCTTCCTTCCCTTTCCCCATTGTAGATGGAAGGAAAAACTGCTTTGACAAATTCAGTTAGAATTCTTAAAATCTCCATACCGGAATCAGGACTGTACAGACAGGAGATTAATTTTTGGTATACCTGTCTCATCACAACTGTCAAGAGCAGGGTTTCTCAACCAGGGTTCCATGGAACCCTAGGGTCTTGTGAGAGGTCACTAGGGGTTCCCTGGGAGATCACGATTTATTAAAAAAATATATTTCTAATTTGGGCAACTTCACATTAAAGAGGTAAGTTTCATTATTTTTAGTTACTGTTTTCTTTATTCTTTATTTATATTTAATACATTCTTTATTTATATTTACCATTAATGCATATATACAGGCCTACACATGAAACAAATATAGTAATTTTGTAACTTGTGGCCTATATTTGAGCCTGAATGTACAGGGGTTCCCCAAGGCCTGAGAAATATTTCAGTGATGGAGTACCCATGAGTTCAGGATGCAGACAGTTCCAGCGCTTAATAGCTCTTTTTTGGTTTGTTTTTGTGCCTTCGAGTCAATGTTGACTCTTGACAACTGCCTGGACAAGTCCCTGCAGTTTTCTTGGCAAGGTTGTTCAGAAGTGGTTTGCCACTGCCTCCTTCCTAGGGCTGAGAGAGAGTAACTGGCCCAAGGTCACCCAGCTGGCTTTGTGCCCAAGGCAGGACTAGAATTCACAGTCTCCCAGTTTCTAGCCTGGTGCCTTAACCACTACACCAAACTAGCTCTTACAGGCAAGAAATTGCTCCTTATTTCAAGTTAGTTCTAACTCATTAGTTCTATTTATACTTTGCTCTGCACTGCTTCCTGATATCCTGTCCCAAACAGTTGGCATATTACTGGAGTTGCACCCTGAATTGTATATTGTTTGGACACACAAGTGTGTAGAAAGATTTGGGTGGAGGCCCCCAGATTCTCCTGCGTGTATGAAAATTCTTGCCTGTTTGACAGCTGAGCTCTGTGAATTCCTGTGTCTTTGCATTGCTCTGATCCTGTGGTGTTACTATTTGTGCCATAAGTCACATCACTAATTTATTCTGTACATTTCAAAACAGTTTGTTTGGAAATGTTTTCCAAAGGCATAGTTTAAATATCTCACATGTTCTACAAACAAAGGCATGTTTAAATATCCCACATGTTCTACAAACTTGTTTGGAAATGCCATTTAATTGCTATTTAGTTTGCAGCAAATTGTCACTGCTGCAACATATCTACAGTATGTCAGCATAATAAAGAAGGTTTTAGCACACTGCTCTGTAAGTAGTTCAAACAGCTGAAGACACATGCAGCGTTGTATTGCATCACTTGACAAATCTGACTTGTTTAACAGGAATACACAGAATGGAGTTGAAATATTTCTGGATTTTTTTAAAGGGTTAGAGTATGTTCTGTTAACCAAAATCTGTATTTCAGTAAAGGCAACTCTCAGTATACTCTGCTTTTCTTTTAACACTGCATATTAGTGCTTTTCTGGGCTAACGTGCACACAGACAATGGTACTGAAATAACATATGGACACAGAGAATAAGCAAAAGAACCAGTGACAAAAGATCAGGTTGCTTCCTGAGGAATTTATAAGCTACAGTCGTATAGCAACAGAGGGAGACAATAATAGGAAGGAAAAAAGTAAGAGACAACAGGGTCTTTCTTTTCTGGTTTATTAGTTAACAAGGAGTAGTGCTTAGCTGACCTTGACTGATTTCAGAAGCTAAACAGGTCAGATCTGGTTAGTAGTTGGAGGGGTTTTACTTGGAATCCCAGGGCTATAGACTGGGAAGTCCCCCTGGCACACACCCCAAATCAGAAGAAGACAACAGCAAGTCACTTCCATATGGTTGCCAGCTGGACTTGAAGGAGACTTCACTTTTTAAGGCAGATCCACACTTTCTGGTTGGCGCATCATCAGTAGGGGCCATCTGCCACCTCTTGAATGCAGTACAAGAGGATGTCTTCTTCTACCCACTCCCAATTCATCATGAATGTGCCTCCACCAGGGTTTGAAGCTGTGCTACAAAACTGCTGTTTTCTGTCCTAAGTCCTCTTAAGCCGTTCTGAACAAATGGTCTGCAGCTCTTCATCCTGGTTTAGTGACAGCCCAACCTGCAGCACCTGGCATGCCCCTCCCTTCCAGCACTGGTCTCTGCCCTGTGCAGACATTTTACCCTGGGTTGCCAAGTTCCTATGCTCTCTGCTGGTCAGCGACTAGCATTTAATGCAGTATTACCTTGCAGTTGATCCAACAATGGCCCATGAAGTCAATGCGCCTTCTTTGCCCATGTTTTCCCAGGCCTCCTAGGTGCTCTGTGCTCCATTCAACCCTTACATCTCCTAACCCTAATCCTTTTGTTTTGGCCCAGGCTGGGTGAAGCAAACTCGTTTTGTACCCGCTATCCATAGTTTTGCAAACCTTCCCTGCCTCCCCCATCCCACATCTTTAAGTTACAACATAGGCATGTGGGAAGGACAGTCAAATCTTCCGTGTATGCTACTTTGCTTCTATGAAGATGAACCATCAGTTCTTCATTGCTACAAAGTTTCCATGGACTTACGATGGAAGCAACCCATTGTCTTTGTTTAATTATTATACCATCAAGCAACAATGATACAATCAAGGGGAAAAAGAAAGAAAAGGTCTGAGTTAGCATCAAAGAAGATAATGTGGGAAGGGGTGTTGAAGGGATCCACATGTGCAAACATCTGGGAAAAGAAAAGCATGAGGACTAGTGAAGAGGGAACAATCCCCTGAAGAAAAAGCACCACTGTGAGACCTATCCATACATGGCTGGGAAGGACAAGAAGCGGGGAAGTACCAGCCCAGAATCCTGTGGAGTACCAGTTGGGCCTCATTGCCAAGGCTCTGTAATCCAGACTGGCATTTCTGCAGCTGGCTTCACAAACAGTTGGAAGCAGCACAGGAGAGAAGCGGCTTGGGCTGTTGTTTGGAACTGTGTTTGTCAAGATGGTTTAGGTGGCTGGTGATAAAAATGAACATGGTACAGTAGCAAAACTTTGCTGTACAGGCCATATTTCAAGCTTTGCAATTTTGCCATTTTCCTTCTTTAGAGACACAGTCATTCACATTCTAAAATGCCTCTGTGCTGTAAAATGCTTGGAATCTTTGAAAGCACTTTCTATCATCATTGTCGCATAAAGTTGAGAATGCCTTTGCCTAAGCCTCATCTATATTTTCCCCCATTATCCCAGTCTGTTAATGAACTGATATGACTAAGTGGTTGTCCTCACATGCCCTAACTGCAGCACAAACATGCCCCAATAACCGCTTTTAGATGATGATCCTTGTGATATTGCCTGCAACTACCCAGTTCACAATGGAAACAGCGTGAAGTCTATAAATAAACGTTTTCCCTTTTCTTCCAATTTAATGTTTGCCTTGACTGTGATCTAGAATGCTTTATGGATAATGAGCCTTGGCCACAAGATCCCTCTAGGAGCTAGGAGCTTGACCATTCAAGCTTGTAGGAGGTGGTTAGCTCCTGGGCTTCAAGTCACAAGCACCACACCATAAAGAGACCCTTGAGAGAGCTGTTAAGCCTTCCTTGCAAGATTATAGGAGCATCTGAGTGAGTGGTCAGTTAGATATTGGAAAATAACCTCAGCACCTTAATCTCTCCCTTTCCCCGTCCCCTGCCTGTGAGTGAGAAATTATGAAAAGGAGAGATGCATGTGACCAATATCTCCTGAGGGATAACATTCTTGGACTAAGATTTTGGAAAAATAAATTTCCTACCTGAATATTTGAAGACCATGGGTTTAGTCACCTGTCAAAAGTTTGCTTTACTCCTCCCCACCTGCACTCCTCCTTAAGGCAAAGGCTTGGTGAATGCTTGGCCACTAGTTGGGGACATTTGGTGCAACAAGGAACAAAGCCAGTAGACTCCAATAATCATTTCCCTTAATTTGTCTGCATTCAGCCTGTAAGAATAGAATCACTTGCAGGCTTCATTCCTCAGCAGAAAAGGGCTCATCCGTTGGGACAGCACAAATTATGCTGGAAGAGGAGAAGGGCATTGTGTGGCAGGAGAATGAGACTAAGTTGTGGCAATGACGACAAAAGCTCTGGAAGACTCACATACAATCAGTAAGAAGGAAGGGCAGTTTGCTGTACTACCACCCCTCAGAGCAAGAAAATGAGGAGTTAACTGCTGAATTACAACGCTTAGCAGCGCTTGTCAGCAGGAGTGACTGCAACGGGGGGACGGGGGATAAAAAAGGCACGGTGGTAGCTGCGACTGTGCTGAAGCCTGTGCAGTTGCCATTGCAGGGCTGTGTGGTCATGAGCACCATCTTTACTTTTTCACCCTGACCCCACCCGCCATGGATGCCCCTGCCAGCCAGCATGGCCACTCAGGTAGATGCTGGGAGTCTCTGCATGGTTCCAAATTCCATGTCCACCACTCTTCTGAATAAGGTTGAGAATCATGGGAGGAGCATCCCCAGAAAGAAGCGACTCTGCTGTCCATCTTAGCAAATGGGGTAAGGCAGGAGTGGGCATGCCGGCATGAAATAAATGGCTGAGCCATCATTTGGTCCCAGTTTCTTCATTATCACAAGAGAATGATCAAGTCAAAAGTACAAATTCCACCTCAGCTATTTATAAATACTCATCTCTGCTTTACCACCTCAGAGAGCTGTCAAAAAAACTATAAACTAAAATAAAATAATTTCCAATAATATTTCACATAAATAATAGAAGTACTGAATACAACTAACGTTCAAGTATCAACAGGAATTGTCAAATGGTTTTCCAAAACTATAAGAAAACAGAAGTTTTGACTTGGGAACAGAAGGGAAGAAAGAGAAAGGGAGCACATTTCTGGTAGCATCACAGGAAGACGATGGTCCCGACTTAACATCTAATGTGGGAAGAGTCCTGAAGGAAGGTCTCCATCCAGTTCTTCAAATGAATATGGGCAGACAGTCGTGAGAACTGAATGAACCACTGACAAGAAATGAAAAAAAGACTCATGAAAGAAATTTACTTTTGGAATTGCTTCATAATGATTGCTGATCATTACACAAAGTTGGATCTTGCAAAGTGTAATTATCTCTAACTCCAAATTAGACTCACATCAAACATAAACAAACATCAAACATAAATAACAACAAAAATAAGAACATGGGAAACCCCAAGCTAGCAGAAGAACAACTATCACTTAACCTCATACAGCCACCTGGCAGGCTCGCCATGGGATCCCCCAAGGGTGATGGAAGAATTGATGCTGGTGTTTTAGAGTTGGAATAACTTTCTGGTACAAAATGGCAGAGCTACTCACAGGCAAAATATTTGTGCTGGTGCTGGTAAAGCATGTATTTCTTTTTCTTCTTCCCAAGCTGCAACAGAAGCACAATGGTTTAGTGATGGGCAAAATAAACCACTCTTCAGGATAGCCCTAATAATCTCTCATCTTCATCAGCTCAAGAACTGCCAAAAGTTACTGGTTTTCCTCATTAAGGACATAATTTTTCTGTGACTTTACATATGAAATGACCTGATCCATTCCATCTCGATAAAAGTGGAAATAGGACAAGCAACTTTATTATTCCTGGAGGGTGAAGAGTGCTTATTTGCAGTACTATTTTTTGATGGAGTTTTTAAAGGTTAATAAAAGAACTCCAAGCAGCTAACAACAATCTTGCAAAGTAGAAGCGTGAACCAAAAGGGAACTTGCATATTAAGCTTAATTATGTTCAGAAAATAATTCAGTCTTCACACAGTAGTTAGATGAAGAGAAAAAAAAGGTAGCTTACATTTATTCAGTAGATCTGTATACAATCAGCTTCATAGCAGAAAGCACTTATTAATCACTGGTTCTTTGTAGACACATTTTCTATGTGCAATAGAAATGTCTGTGTGCAAGCGAGATGAAAGGGGACGAGAGCTGCATTCTGCAGCACCTCCTGTTTGCAGGTCTGCCAGAAGGGTAATGGAGATTGTTAATCCCCTAACCCAAGAAGAAGGAGGAAGTGGAAATCAGGTGACCCACGTGACATCCCACAAGCACAATAGAGATGCATTTACTAGAAAGACCCCCTTATGCTTATGAGACAATGCTGAGCTGACCCCTGATAATTCCAACATTTTTGGCATCATGGAAGTCACTGCTGTGAGATGGGTGACTCTATAAATCATGTAAATAAATCATATAAATAAATACATTCCTACATAATTTGTTTTCTGTGACCTTAAATATGAAGTGACCTGACTGATCCCATCTGGACAAAAGTGGATACTGGAGATAGACAACTTTTCTGTGTCCAGAAGGTGAAGAGTACAGTAATATTTGCAGTAATACTTTTGTCTTGCTGGAAGCTCATAGGAGTCCTAATGACATAATCATACCATTCAAATCAGAATAGCCAAGACTTTTCAAGTTTTTTTTAATATTTAGCATGGTAGTTTCAGACTGGGCAGGTTTAGGAAGATTTTTTTCATTTGTTTTCTACTGCAAATCTGCAGCAAATGGCATAGCACATCTACTGCACTATGTTGCTGAATCTCAGTGGTTTGGGGGTTTGGGGAACTTCAAAAGAAAATGAACAAGGGGAATCAGGCCCTGCATGCAGCCCACAAGCCACTGACTGCCCATCTCCGATTGCAAGATGTGCAGGAATTTATACTTCTTTGAATATTATTGAGCAATTCTGCAATCAGAATGCATATACAAGGCACATTTAAGGAGAAAATGTCGGAAATCTGAGAGAAAATCAAAATTACTGATTTTTTTTTTAAAACCATAGAACAATGTTGAAGTATGTGCTTGTGGCTGAACATGTACAATTTAATGAAACTGGGGAAAAATTGCTAGATCCTCTCTAATTAAAGGTAGGCATTTCTATATCCTTTACATTCTTGCAGCCACTCCAAGACCTTCCCTTTACTCACCTCCACAGAGAGGGGCTTCCCTAAGCTGAAGAGAAATGGGTGCATATTGAGATCAGGATCCTTCCGGAAACAGTTGGGTTTGGCGTGATGCTGGTTATGCATATCAAGCCACCAGGTCCTTGGCCCACCCTGAGTAGAAAAGGTTGAAATACATGTACATACATACATACATACATACATATGTACCAGCCTTCATTTGTTCTTTGTCTTTTTTATATAAAACTTTTTTATTTTTTCCCCAAAGTATAATTAAGATACAAAAAAGGAAGTACAGAATAGATAGAAAACAGAACTAAAGAAAAAAGAAAAAAACAATAAAAATGTCAATCGAGAGAAAACAGAAACGGAAAGTGGCTTCCGACTTTCTCCAGTACAGATATAGATTAAGATGAAGATATACATACATACACAGATACATACATACACACCAGTCTTCATTTCTTCTTTGGAAGAGCTATTACCATATAGTTATTCCTGATCTAGCTGGTTTCTCCTCTTCCCTCTCCCCCAGCTCCAATTGCTAGCACAATAGAAAAGGATAGCAATACAAAAGTAACTGAGCAAATGGGGAAATCATGGAGCCATCCCTTCCATTTTCAAGGGCAATAGGCTGATGAGACAAAAGTCACAGTTATTGTCCTAACAGTCAGGAACCACACTGAGATGAGGAATAGGTCTCTAGTGTTTATTACTGCTACATAAGACAGAAAATCCTAACAAACTGAAGAAGCGTGGGAAAAACCCAGACAGATAAACCCCAAAAGTCAAGGCGGGTCTGTTCTGTGTCTCTTTGAATGGCTGCTTAACTCCTCAGTACTACGCATGCATTTTCCCCCCTGGATAGGGGCCCCCTCCTGCTCACCATCAGTGCTCATGACATCACCCTCCCCTCCAGATTTACATTCCATTTCAGCTCCCTCCTCGCTAGAGTTTCTTCCTTCCTCCAAAGTCTCATGATAGTCCATCTCCCCCTCCAAGCTCCCATGGGAACTGGGCAATGGTGGAAATTCTTCAAAGGAAAACTCCTCCAAGGACGAATCAGTGCTGCTCTCCAGGTCTGATAATGCTTCTGGCCCAGGTGGCTGCTGCTGGAAAATAGCTAGATAATTAGAAGATTCTTCCCCCCTCCCCCTTGGGAAATGCAAGCCCGAGGTGGAGGGCTGAGGCTCCCCCTCCTCCTCTCGCTCTGGCCTCAGAGCCTCTGGTGGGGGTGGAGGTTGCCAACTTACAAACTCCTCTGCTTGGGTTTCCTCTGCTTGCTCAGTCAAGTGAGGAATCTCTGGTAGAGTGTGAGGCTTGGGTTTGTAAGGGAAAAGCTGATGGAATTGTTGAACCAGTGCTGGTGCATGCACATCTCTGGTATTTTCCCACGTGTGCTCTTCCTCAGGGTATCCTTTCCAGTGTATTAAATATTGGATGCCCCTTCCCCTCCTCCTAGAGTCCAGAATCTCCTCGACTTCGTATTTCTCCTCCCCCTCCACAATTACTGGAGGTGGGGGGGGGCATTTGCGATCATAAGGCACTTGGGGGAGGGACTTTGGCTAGCAATGCTCTGTGAAACACTGGATGGACTTTCATGGATGCTGGTAGCTTTAAACGATAAGCCACTGGATTTATCTTCTGTACCACAGTGAAAGGGCCCACAAACTTAGAGTCCAACTTCTTGGAGGGCCTGGTAGAGGTCAAAAACTTGGTAGAGAGCCATACTTTGTCTCCTACCATGATTGCTGGCCCCTCTTGTCTGTGAGCATCTGCAGCTCTCTTGTAAGCACTCTTTGCCCTGTTCAGCTGCTCCTTTAACAACTCCTGTGCGGCTTGTTGCTCTTTAAGAAAATCAGCTGTGGCTGGAACAGTTCCCTGCTGGGACGAGGTGGGCAACACCCGAGGGTTAGCCCCGTAGAGTGCTTGGAAAGGAGACATATTGGTAGAGGATTGCACAGAGTTGTTATAAGTAAATTCTGCCATGGGGAGCAGGGCTGGCCAATTGTCTTGCTGATAAGTGGTGTAACACCTGAGATACTGCTGTAACCATTGGTTAATTTTCTCAGCTTGCCCATTACTAGCCAGATGATGCAATGATAATAGGTGGATCTGGACCCCTAATGACTGGAAAAGGGCCCTCCAGAACCTGGAAGTGAACTGAGGGCCTCTGCAACTCACCAAGTGATTTATCATGCCTCTATACCTAAAAACATGGTCCATAAATAACTGCACTGTGGCTTGCGCAGATGGGAGGCCCTTGCAAGGAATAAAATGCGCCATTTTAGTGAAAAGGTCCACCACCACTAGTATGGAAGTCAGCCCCTGGACCAGGGGTAAATCAGTGATGAAATCCATGGAAATTGTATCCCAAGGCCTACTGGGGGTGGGTAGGGGTTGCAAGAGTCCTGTGGGCTTCCCTAGGAGAGGCTTGGCTCGTCTACAGGTATGAAAAGAAGCAATGTAACCCTTTATGTCTGCAGTCATCTTAGGACACCAGTAGTCTCTCAGATTTCTATGGAGAGTTTTGAAAACACCTCCGTGGCCTGCCGTTTGATGGTCATGGCAAAGTCTCAGTACTTCTTCCCTCAATGAGGGGGAAATGTATAATCACCCGCTATGCCAGAGGATTCCTGCTTCCACATTAAATGGGGAGGCAGTGTCTTGCAGGCCCCTCTGGAGGTCATCCATCCTGGCCCTGGCATATGGGTCCTGTTGTTGCTGAGCTCTGGCTCTTGTAAATAGGTCCTCTGCTTGTCTGCCTGCTGCTAAAATCTCTGTCTGGTTCCCCCTCATAGACTGATCAAAGTTGTGAGGTTGTAATATAGTAGCCTGGACCTCCTGGTGAGTAGTGGGGGTTGCCTGAATGGATTGAGATGAGGCATCTGCCAAACGGTTCTGCACCCCGGGAACATAAGAAATAACAAAATTGAAACGGGAGAAAAACTGGCTCCATCTGATTTGGCGTGGGGTGAGGGATCTGGTGTTTTGTAGAAGCTGTAAATTCTTGTGATCAGTGCAAACTTTCACAGGAAAGGTTGTACCTTCTAGCCAGTGCCTCCACTCTTGAAATGCTGCTTTAATTGCCAGCAACTCCTTGTTAAAAACATCATAGTTTCTCTCTGCCGGTGAGAGTGTGTGAGAGAAAAAGGCACAATGTCTTCCTTTCTTTGTCAGTATATTGCAATAAAAAAGCGGTGATAGCAAAATCTGAAGCATCTGAATGCATTATGAATTGCTTCATGGGATCAGGATGTTTTAAAAGCGTCTGGGATGCAAAGAGTTGCTTAAATTCTTGGAAGGCTGCTTGCTCCCTCTCCCCCCAAATGAATTTTGATCCTTTCTTCAAAAGCTGTGTGAGGGGTTTAGCCCTGTCACTAAATTTATTTATAAATCTTATGTAAAAATTGGAGAATCCTAGAAATTTTTATACATCTTTCACATTTCGGGGGGGTTGCCAAGAGAGAATTGCCTGGACCTTTGAAGGATCCATGGATATGCCTTCTGTTGATATTCTATAGCCCAGGAAATGTAATTCAGTTAAATTGAAGGCACACTTCTCTAGCTTGGCGAACAGCTTGTTCTTTCTCAGTCTTTGTAAGACATTATGTACATAGGTTACATGAGTTGTAGCATCCTCAGAGAATATTAATATGTCATCTAGATAAATGACCAGATACTTATCTAGTAAATCAGAGAAAATTTGATTCATAAATCGGGAAAATATGGCTCCTGCATTAGTCAAGCCAAAGGGCAAAACAAGGTACTCAAATTTACCAAACCTGGTATCGAAGGCAGTCAGATATTCATGCCCCTCTTTCATCCAGATCAGATTGTACGCATTCCTGAGGTCCAACCTAGTAAAAATGTATGCTTTCTGTAAGCGATCCAGCAGATCAGATATTAGGGGGAGTGGGTAATTTTCCTTGACCATGACTTTATTGAGGGAGCTGAAATCATGTACTACTCTCATGGGTGTCTCCTGGGTTGCCGGTGCCAACGGGTCAGGCTTCTTTGGTATGAAGAAGGTAGGAGCAGACGCTGGGGAAGTAGAAGGTCGGATGAAACCCTTTTGGAGATTAGAATCCAAGTAATCTTTTAAGGTGGCTAGTTCCTTGGGGGACATGGGGTATTGTTTCCTTGCTGGAATCTTGGCTCCTGGTATCAACTCAATGGTGCAATCACAGTCCCTATTGGGGGGTAGTGCTGTGGTCTCTTGTTCACTGAAAACGTCTGCAAAATCTGCATACTTGGTTGGCAACTGGACCCCCTCTGCTTCCGTGACTGCGTTGGTTGCTGGAGAGCGGAGAGCGGCTTGAATCTTGTGGTGCTGGCATTCCTTAGCTGGGAAGGAGACTGCTCCTGTAGTCCAGTCCAGCAATGGGTTGTGGATCTTCAGCCAAGGTGTGCCCAGGACTATAGGCACATTAAGTGATGCAGTAACATAAAGTTGGATCCACTCAGTGTGGTCTCCTGTTGTTAGTTGCAAAGGTTCTGTGAAACTTCAAATCAGTCCTGCCTTGAGGGGCTGGCCATCAATGGTCTCAACTTCTATGGGACGTGGCAATTCCATGGTTGGGATGTTCAGGTCTTGTACAGTCTGTACATCAATAAAATTGGTGGAAGCTCTGGAATCCACGAGGGCCTCTAGCTTGACCTGGTGCTCTGGGTTTACATGCATTATGACTGGTAAGTAGTAAAAGGATTGCCTGGAATCCTCGGAATGAGCCCTTCTTAATTGATTGATGGTCTCCCTGCTGAGCTCTAGGGAGGGAGACCAATGGAGTTTCCCTGGTTGGAAGTAGAGGTGGAGGTGGCTCTTGGTTCTGCTGCTTGCCCTGGGGCTCTTATGGAATTTGCTTGGCTTCTCGCTGGGCAAGCTCTCACCATGTGCCCCTGGACTCCGCAGTAGAAACAGAGGGCTCTCTCTCTCCTTCTCTGTCTCTCAGCCTTGGAAGTAAGCCTCCTGCTCACCCCGATCTGCATCGGCTCCTCTGGTCCTGAGTAGAGAGATGCTGCAGAGAGAGCTGGAAATCCTGGAAGCGCTCTGAGGCCCCTGCCTCTCCCTGGCTGCCTCTGTCTGAGCTCTTCTAGTCTGGTGTCTATGACCACAGACAGCTGATATAAACCTTCTAGGGTAGCTGGTGTTCCTTGGCTCACTAATTCATTTTTAATTATCTCATCCAGCCCCTGTTTGAATTGGTCTTTCAAGGCACTCTCATTCCAGTCCAGATCTCCTGCTAACAGCTTGAAATCAGCAATGTAAATTCCCACCCTCTTGTTGCCTTGCTTGAGCTTCCGAATTTCCTGGCTGGCAGTGACCTCTCTGATCGGGTCGTCAAAGTGTGCTCTGAAACCTGCCAGAAAATTCTGGTAGTCATTGAGAATTGGGTCGTTGTTCTCCACCATGGGAATAGCCCATTTGGCTGCTGGGCCCTTTAGCAGACTTAAAATGAAGGTGACTCTGGTTCGGTCTGTTGGAAACTCTGCCGGTCTGCTGTTGAAAAACATTGCGCACTGTGTGAGAAAGGTTCTCAACTGTCCTGCTTCTCCTCCAAACTTCTCTGGTAAACTGCCCTGGGATCTCAAGACTATTGGCGGAGCTGCTGCTGCTGCTGCTGGCACCAGTTGTGGGTTAACCGGAGCTGGTTGTTGTAACTGCTGTAGCATAGCTGCTTGTAATGTGTTGATCTGGAGATCTACTTGTTGTTGGTGTTGTTTCAGGGCTGCTGCGAGTTGTTGGATGGCTTGCTGAATTTCCTGGTTTTCCGAAGACATTTTCCCAAATGTCTCTCCTTATTTCTTTTTTTGTTCCTCCCTCTTTCAATGGGAGTAGGGGTTTGTTAGGATTGATGTCCTAACAGTCAGGAACCACGCTGAGATGAGGAATAGGTCTCTAGTGTTTATTACTGCTACATAAGACAGAAAATCCTAACAAACTGAAGAAGTGTGAGAAAAACCCAAATTTACATGCTTTTTTAGTTTTGATTTTTATTACAGTAGACAGGAATGTCTTCAGCAAAGGATCGTTACCTTGTCATGGTGCTGGAGCTTGAGCACCTCAATGATGCCATGAGCTAAACCGTGAAGGGCCACCCAAGACGGGAAGGTCATGACAGAGAGGTCAGGCTAAATGCGATCCCTGGGGAAGGTAATGGCAACCCACTCCAGTATTCTTGCCGTGAAAACTAATTGGATCAGTACAACCAGAGATATATCGGTATACCATTGGAAGATGAGACACCCAGGTCAGAAGATGGTCAAAATGCTACTGGGGAGGAACAGAGGATGAGTTCAACTAGCCCCAGATGTGATGACGCAGCTAGCTCAAAGCCGAAAGGACGGCTAGAAGCCGACAGTGCTGGTGGCGAACGGCGAATCTGATGTTCTAAGGATCAACACACCATTGGAACCTGGAATGTAAGATCTATGAGCCAGGGCAAATTGGATGTGGTTATTGGTGAGATGTCAAGATTAAAGATAAACATTTTGGGCGCCAGTGAACTGAAATGGTTTTTAGAATTCCAAGACTGATGTCCGTATCAGTTTCATAATCTACTGTATTAAAAAGTTAAATTTTAGCTTTCCAGCCAATTTGTTTACTTTTAGCTTTTTCCTTCTGCTGTCTTTTATTCAATTTAGACTTTTAAAAGTAATTTCTTGTATCAGTATCATTGCATTTTTAGGCTTTTTTTCCTGGAGGGTAATAATTTGCTTGTTAACATTTGGGTGGGGAGGGGATGTGCCTTCGAGTCACTGTTGACTCCTGGTGACTGTCTGGACAAGTCCCTGTAATTTTCTTGGCAAGATTTTCAGAGATGGTTTGCACTGCTTTCTATCTAGGGCTGAGAGAGAGAGTGATTGGTCCTAAGTCACCCAACTGGCTCCATTCCTAAGGCAGGACTAGAACTCACAGTCTCCCGGTTTCTAGCCTGATGCTTTAACCACTACACCAAACTGGCTCTCTTATTTACTTTCAGCAGTTATTTCTCTTCTCTGACCCTTTTGCTGTGCCATACATCTCACCTTTTGAATTTTGGGGGTCAATTTAGTAAAAGTAAATAAAAGGACTTTAAAGTTCAATTAAAAAGACTTTGATTAAGGGAAGTTCTGCATCCTATTTCATACCTAACTTATTAACAGAGTGCTGCTGTTACTCTAAAATATCCAAAATTGGTGTGTGTAGGGGGTCTGCTGTGAAGTCTTATACTAAATCTAGTTAGCAAAATGCATTGTCAAAAGGTAATTAAAAAAAAAGTTCTCAGGTCATCCTCTGCACAAACCATAGATTCCATCATTTCTAAGGGTGAAACAATCGGTGAGTTCCCATGCTCTTGATTATCAACAAGAGAGAGCTCTTCAGCAAGATTCACACTGGTTTCAGTGGTTTTTTGCTGAAAAATGGGAGTAGGGTGTAACGACCAGTCATGAGATCTAAATTTGACCTCTATATCCTTGATCAAATCTTGACTATTTGCAGTCTCCTGGGAGATTAAAAAATCAGTAACTTTGAGTTGTTTCTGTTGGGAATTACATAGCCCAACTTCCCTGTCCTAAAGGTTGCAAAGCAAGTTGTGCATAGCCCCAGAAGTGAGAGCTATTATGTCTAATAAATTTTAACGGCTCAATCTCTTAACTTGTTTTAGCATGTACATACAAAAGAGAAGCAGGCTGACTGGAAGAGAAATTTACAGCCCTGCAGCCATTATTAGTTCTCAGAAGCTTTTTAATATTTAATTGACATTTTCAAGGAATACCTTAATATTTATTGCAGCAATGACATTACTTTCCGAGGTTGTGTTAGATTGCCTTCCTTAGCTTTCTTCTAACTGAAATAGCCTTTAATCACTTCCTTTGACATGAAATTGGCCAGAAAAATAGCATTTTTTTCTCAGAGGAGCTATTGCAAGGCTTATTTCTCATATCATCACCTTAAGTAGAAGTGAGTGATGGCTCTATCTGGGGAAAAAAACAGGGAAATTTTTGTCTAGTCCACAGGAATATTATCCTACTTGGACCAACAAGGTTTCCAGAAAAGAAGCAGTTTAGCGCTTCAGTCTTTAGATGTAGTCTGTCTGGGCTAGATCTTTCAGGTTCTAGGTCACTCATTTCAACTTGGCTAAGTAGCCCAAACTGAGTAGATGGGTGAATGCCAAATTGCTGGCCTTAGGAAACTGCAGAAATAGAACCAGTAACAAAGGAAGCAAATCTGAAACACATTTGGATTGAATAGAATTTTGGCAGGTTGCTAGGAAAGCCTTTGGCCCAGGAGAGATCAGAAAAGTCACACACCAGGCATTTCTATAAAAATACGACTGAACTTAACGACTGAACAACAACAACAATAAGGAGCAAAGTGTTTATGCTAAGTGTGGGAGGATCCCAGCACTTTTCAAAATTTCTGCAACTCCTTCACTGTCTGGAGAAGGGGAAAATTTTGTACCTTATCACCCATGGTGTGAGGCAAAATCCATGTCCTTTCTGACTATAGGACTCCTAACTCAAACTGTAAGCTTCTTCATGTGAAGAAGAAGAATCAAAATATGTCACTTAAACTCCTCGAAATACAATGGTCTTCCACGTTGCCACTACAGGATCTGAGGGATCCATGTGCTTAGAAATAGGTTCCCACAGCCAGAGGGTTCTCGTCTCCTTTTGCTTCCCTCTCTGGGTGATGAGTAGTGGTGGTGGCCTGCCTTGTGCTTTATTCCCAGAGCATCTGGACTGGCATCACCAAGCAGGGCCACAACTAGGGTCTGTGTCACCCGGGGCAAACATGGATTCCACTCCCATTTTGGCACCCCCCAGCGCTCATTTTGGCGCACCCCCCAGCACAGTTCCTGGGGCACATGCCCTGGTTTGCCCCCCCCCCCCCAGTTGCAGCCCTGTCACCTAGGGCCTTCAGGAGGACTGTGTTGCTGCCCCTTCATTCTCTAAGACACTGCCTGCCCTGCCCTGCCCTGCCAAAGGCTGAGCAGAGAGGTGCCCAGTCCTTTAGAAGAAGCCTCAATCTGGGTGCAGCCGGTTCTTGCACATGGGTTGTGAAAGGCACTAGCCGCCCACCTTAGAACTTAGAAAATTAATAACAACCAGTTTGGAGGAACTAGACCAAACTAGTTAGATAACACTCCTGGTGCAATCGATTACCAAGAGAGGCTTAGGTCTCCCCTTCCCTGGATGTGTTCAAGCAGAGGGTAGACAGCCATTCATCAGCGATGCTTTCATTTGAAGTCTTGCAGAGAATACAGGGCTGGACTGTGGCCCAAGTGGTCCTTTCACACAGCCAGTGTGTGGGGAGTGGGTAAGGTGTGGGAGGAGAACCAGGGAGAACCTGGCTTAAGTCTCTTTTCAGTCACAGAAGCTCACTGGTTGACTTTAGGCCAATCACTTTCTCTCAGTCCAAACTACATCACAGGACTGTTGTGGGGAAAATTGGAGGAGGGAGTACTATTGCTGGAATATTTTTGAGTTTCCTTAAAGTGGACACCAGCACACCTTCAATGAAGCATAAATTGGCTTATTGGTCAATGCCGGAGGCAGGGACAAGCCTAAAGAGAGGAGGAGTTACACTCCCTCTTTATAGACTTAGGAAAATTATAATGTACATTTAATTTGATTTTGATTCATTGACTGAGTTATAGCATGTGCATGCTAAAGTGTACGATAATGAAGTGAAAAGAGTGATAATAGGTCTGGATGCAGCGTTTCTCAACCTTGGCACACTGGCTGGGCAATTCCGGGAGTTGAAGTCCACGAGTCTCAAAGATGCCAAGGCTGAGAAACCCTGCTGCAGGCATCTCGATAACCACTGAGTTCCCAGCACTGTGTGTTAATCCCTTATTGTCCTAGTTATCACTTATGCCGTCTAGTTACCACTTTCTTCATACGGAGTGTTCCCAGCATTTAATTGGCTATAGCAGAGCTAGCATTTTGTTTTCCTTGGGAAGATGTACTTGGTAAGGAACTTTTAAGTCACAGAATTCTACTTCTATATGTACGCAGCCTTGAGCTCCTGGAAGGAAGGCAAGATTCAGAACTAACAAAGGGAGAGAAGGAAGGAAGATGTTTCTGTGACTGTGTGTGAAGCAGCATGTTCCCATTCAGTGGCTAGTATTAAAGACATGTTTGTGTATTAGACTTTTTATTTATTTATTTATTTATTTATTTATTTATTTATTTTCCACCCTGCCTTTATTACTTTTATAAATAACCTCTTAGCAGCTGACACAATCTCCCTTCATTTTTTCACCACAAACAGCAACCCTGTTAAACGTACTTCTAACAAGTTTGACTAGTCTCAATATAGATCAGAACTACCTTCTAGTGGTCTATATATAAGTAAAAACACCACACAGCATATATACTATGTAAAAACAGAGAAATTCATGTTAGCAGATTGCTAGGAAAGCCTTTGGCCCAGGAGAGATCAGAAAAGTCACACACCAGGCATTTCATAAAAATAATTTTATTTACAGAAAGCAAAACTTATTTACAGGCTCTCAGTGAGAGCTGCTTAACTCTCTACATGCCTACACAGAAGGGAAACTGAAACCAGAACAAGTCCAGGCAAGTTCTTCTCCCCAGGTGCAAAAATTAACATCCGAAAAGAGGACAATTAAATTCAACCTGTTCACCCAGCCAAAATGATTAGTTACAATAGTAACCTTAATCTGTAGTAGAAAACATATTAACACTCCCCTTTTTATACTACAGAATAAGATGCAAACCAATTTGCTTTGTTAACTCTTTGTGTCTTGGTACAGCAAGAGGTTTGGTTAAAATATCAGCAATCATGTCTTTTGATTCACAATATTTCAACATTATTTCTCCTTTGCTTATCATATCTTTGATATATTGATATCCAATATCGATATGTTTTGTCGTATTTTTGCTGGCTTCAGATTTTGCCATAGCAATGTAAGCTTGATTATCCTCATAAACAGTTATAGGCTGGTTCACTTCCATGCCTATGACTTTTAACAAATGTTTAAACCATATAACCTCATTACAGGTTTGTGTTAGAGAATAAAACTCTGCTTCTGCAGTGGAAAGAGCAACAAGTGTTTGCTTTCTAGAATGCCAGCCTAAGCTAGACCCAGCAAATTGAATTAAAATCCCAGAAGTGGATTTCCTGTCACTGACATCTGCTCCCCAGTCAGAATTGGCAAAAGCCTGCAATTTCTTGGTTCCACAGGCATTTAGCTTCAGGCAATAATTCTTTGTTCCTTGCAAATACCTCATTAACCTCTTCAGTGCTGCTTTTCCAGTAGATGTAGGCTTCTCTACCTGTCTACTTAAAATGGCCACAGAATTTGAGATACCTGGGCAAGAGTGATTTGCAATGTACAATAAACTTCCAATTGCAGATCTATATTTCTCTGCCTCAGTTAATTTAGTTTCTCCTATATCTTTCTGAAAATCTGTTATCATCAGACTAGAGACTGGTTTACAGTCTTGCATATTAAAATCCTCTAGGAGCTTTTGAATTTTACTACGTTGGTTTAACAGAAAGCTACCATCCTTCTCCCTGTGTATTTCCAAGCCTAGGTAATTAGTTACTGTTCCAAGGCTTTTTAATGTGAAATGGCTTTTCATGCAGGCTTCAAAATCAAGCCTTTGTTTTTCTGTTGGTGTGAACAGCAGCAAATCATCAACATAAAAGCACAGATACATACAGCCTTGTTTGTCTTTCTTTATATATACACATGGATCTGCTTTTCCTTTTTCAAAACCAAAATTCTGCAGTTTTTCATCTAATTTTTGGTTCCAGGATCTAGCAGCTTGTTTTAACCCATAGATTGACTTCTGCAGTTCACAGACTAGATTCTCCCCTTTTTCATAGCCAGGGGGTTGCTGCATGTATAATCTGTGGTCTAAATCACCATAGAGAAATGCAGTTTGAATGTCATAGTGATGAACTGACATTCCTTTGAGTGCAGCAATTTTTAACAGTAATCTAATTGATTCACCTTTAGTAACTGGTGCAAAAGTCTTGTCAAAGTCCAAATCTTTCCTTTGAGTGAACCCTTTTGCAACTAATCTTGCTTTATATTTTTGGATTTTGCCATCAGCATCCCTTTTCAGTTTGAAAACCCACCTACAACCTAGGCAGCGTTCATTGGGAGGTAGGTTTACCAGTTTCCATGTTTTATTTTCTTTCAAGGATGCTAACTCCTGTTGCATGGCAGAATGCCAATTTTGTGCAATCTCAGGTGGTAAAGCATTCACTTGTTCTAAAGACTCAGGTTCTGTGAATATGTGAAAAGCCTTTACTGTTTCAGCCTGAAAACGTGATGGAGGAACGCCTTTATTACTTCTCTGAGATCTGCGAGGTAATACAGGGCTTAAATTTTGACTCCTATCACTTTCCTGAGAAGCATCTGTCTCATCAGACAGATCTTCAGTTTGCTTTTCTGGTTTAATGTCCTCATCAGGCAAAAGATCACTATCAGCAAGTCCTTGCTGTTCTCTTGTGGTGGTCAGATCAACTGGAGAGCTAGAATTTAATCTCCCCCAGTTTTGTTCAGCAAAAGAAGCGCTTTTGCTAATTATTAATTTCTCTCCCATTATGAACCTGTAGCTCCTTTGGCTTTGTTCATAGCCAACAAAGATGGCTTTCTTTGTTGTGGGGCCTCCTTTCCTTCTCTGTTGTTTTGGAATATGAACCCAAGCAGTGCTACCAAACACTCTAAGATGGTTTACCTTTGGTTTCACACCATAAAACAAATGGAATGGAGTGTCCTGAATCACAGAGTTATACGATCTGTTTTGTACATAACAGGCAGTAGATATTGCCTCTCCCCAATACTTAAAAGATAAATGTGAATCTTTAAGCATGCATTCCATCGCATTTTGCAAGGTTCTGCCCTTTCTTTCAGCAACACCATTTTGCTGAGGGGTGTAAGGGTTAGAAAGAATTTGTTCTATCCCCTTTTCCACTAGGAACCTTTTGAATTTGTGAGAAAGGTACTCCCTCCTCTATCACATTGGAGTGCAGATACAGGCCTAGGGAATTTTCCATTTGCCCATGTCACAAAACTTTTAAATTTCTCAAATGCCTCATCTTTGTGTTTTAAGATGTAGATAAATATGTACCTTGAGAAATCATCAGTTATGGTCATTGCATACCTTGCTTGTCCAAGACTTGGAGCAAAAGGACCAATAATGTCAGAGTGTACAATTTCTAGAGGTCTAGTTGTAACTCTGTCACTGTACTTACTCACAGGAGCTTTTAGTCTTTTGCATTATTTGCAAACTACACAATTTAAGTATTTGTCACAGGGTTTTATCTTTAGGTCAGCACACAGCTGTGGCATTTGTGCTATATACTTGAAATTAGCATGACCAAATCTCCTGTGCATCAGGTGTACACATTGGTCATGATATGGCATGTTGCCAACTGCAGCCTTGCAGCTTGGCTTCCTTGCATTTTGCACCATGTACAAGGAGTCTTTTAATATACCAGTAGCACACAATTTTCCATTTTTACGTATCTCACAACCATTTTTCTTAAATGTTATGACATAGCCTGTTGCACCCAATTGTGCCACAAATAAAAGGTTTGATTGTAAATTTGGCACATACAACACACCTTTTACAGTTTCTCCCAAGCAGGATAAATACAAGTCACCTTGTCCCATAATTTTGGTCACAGACCCATCAGCCAAAGATACGCTTTGTCTTTCAGTTTTAGACAGTGACACAAAAGAGCTTTTACAATTACATAAATGACAATTGGCCCCAGAATCTAACACCCATACATCAGAATTACCCTTCTCAGCAACCTGTGCAATTTGGGTTGTCTGAAGAGCCTTCTTCTGTGTTGCCCTTGTGTTCTTCTTCTCTGTCTTTCTACTCTTGGGTCTCAAGGCACAGTCTTTCTGTAAATGTCCAGCTGAACCACAGGTGAAGCATCGCTGGCTTCTCCCATTCAGCGAGTAAGCGCTGAGTAAGCTCTGTGTAACATACGATGAGGTGAGGTCTGCTTCAGGCATAGCCTCCAGGGTACAAATCAGTGTGTCCCACATTTCATTCAGTGAGGACAGGAGGATATAGGATTTTGTGAGAGGTGTAAATTCCATTCCTCTCTCCTGCAACTCAACAAACAGCTGCTGAAGGCTATCTCCTTCTGCAAGGTAGGCTTTGTACAGCTTTTTTGTCAGGGTAACTTTACTCCCTGCTGTTGCCTTTACATACAAGTCTCTTAAAGCGTCCCACAGCTGCTTTGCAGACTGCATACCTCGCACGTGGACTAGCTGATTGTCCTCAACTCCCAGGATAATGGTGGCTCTAGCCCGCTCATCCTGTCTAAGCCATTCAGCACTGGGATTTTGGGGGGTTTGCTCACCAATTGGCAGCCAAATATTCTCTCTGCGAAGATACATCTCCATCTTCAGGGCCCAATTCAAATAGTTGGTCTCTGATAGGCATTCCAGAGGCATCAGTGAGGGCTGGGAGGTAGCCATGGCTTCTTCCTTCTTTTGCAAGTCACCTCAGCTGGCTTCTTTGTCCTGTAGACCGGCAGTTGCTGGAAAATCTCCAGGTGGCTTCAAAGAAAATCTTCACAGGTCTTTGCTGCCTGCCTTTAAATTGTGCATGAGGTGTGGAGCTGATCTCTCTGCTCTCTCTGGGGTTTTACTGGGCTTCTTAGTGGGTTTACTGGGCTGCTTACTGGGCCCATAACCTTTTGGCAGATTGCTAGGAAAGCCTTTGGCCCAGGAGAGATCAGAAAAGTCACACACCAGGTATTTCATAAAATAATTTTATTTACAGAAAGCAAAACATATTTACAGGCTCTCAGTGAGAGCTGCTTAACTCTCTACATGCCTACACAGAAGGGAAACTGAAACCAGAACAAGTCCAGGCAAGTTCTTCTCCCCAGGTGCAAAAATTAACATCCGAAAAGAGGACAATTAAATTCAACCTGTTCACCCAGCCAAAATGATTAGTTACCATAGTAACCTTAATCTGTAGTAGAAAACATATTAACATAGAATTCATCAAAAGAAAACAAGAGAGGCTTCCGGTGGGAATGGTGGACTGAACGGCTATGCCCGCTGCTTCAGTGGGCAGAACTGGCAATGTGGTAATTTTGGGGGGGGCGTCAGTCAGGTTTTCCTGAAGCCCAGAAACATTCTCCAGATCAAGGAGAATACCTGGAATCATCCCATCTGTCCTCTGGACGGCTGTTTGCAGTCAGAAGATTGCAAACAGCGTTTCACGTTCAACTGGTAAGAGCCACTTGGGAGGCTAGGACTTCATCACTTTCCAAGCCGCCCTGCAGCCTTAAGGGGACACTAAGACTGTCCACTCCATTTCTAAATCACCGATTTGTATTTTTTTAAAAGTATATGTACCTCAAGGGAGGCTTTCTACACTGAGGAGAAGCGGGTTCTCGTGGTACTTGTCATTATTTTTGGGATTACCTTTTTAAAAAAATTCTTTTAAGTTTTGGATTTCATTTTCCTTCCAAAGGAAATTCCAAAGATTGAGAGTAAACAATTGTCTTCCTGTTATTATTCTTGTATTAAATTTGAAGATATTAGCATTTTCCTACATGTTGAATAGGCTGATTTGAACCTTCAGTTTTCTGTTCTCACTTTCCCTTGAGAACTGTCTGCTATTTCACTCTCACTTTATGAAAACACACTTTGGAACGCTTCCATATCTTTGACTTTCATTAGTTAAGCTCCCAGGGGGCGCCATAATCTACTGCATGAGACATGGAGGATTTCAAACAGATTCTTTCTGACTTTCACCAGGATTTTAAACAGATTTCTTCCGACTTCTATCAAACTTTTATGCAAGATATCCAGGACATTGTGGAAAATATGAGATCTAAAATGTGCCATCAGGTTGGGGGTGTGGTGGATGAAACTGAGGAATTTAAGAGCGATAGAAAGATTTTTTTAAGACTGAAGTTGGGATTTTTATTGAGATGCTGGATGTAGATTGGATAATGGAGTTGGAGAAATCTAAGGGAGAGAGTGATCTGCAAGCCATAAGTAAAATCAATCTCCTGGTGGAATGCCATGAAGAGAACCTGGAATCTTTGAGGGGGGCAGTTGGGCTGTTTGACTCTTTCAAGAGGAAAGCTCTGTGCACATTGTAGGGATGTGTAACTGCTTTGGTTTATTCTGAAGTGGGATAAGGGTTGAAGAATGTTCATCTGGTTTGCTTTAAGGATTTGACTGATGTTATTCCCTTTTAAAGATATGGAATTACTGTTTTGAATTGTCTTTGTTTTTTTGGTTTTATTAAGATTAAAACTATTAAAACTATTGTATTAGGGTTAAATAATGTTCATCTGGTTTGCTTTAAGGATTGGATTGATGCTATTCCCTTTTAATTGATTGATAACTGGCAAATAGAGGGAGAAAATGTAGAAGCAGTGAAAGACTTTGTATTCCTAGGTGCAAAGATTACTGCAGATGCTGACTGCAGTCAGGAAATCAGAAGACGCTTAATCCTTGGAAGAAGAGCAATGACCAATCTTGATAAAATAGTTAAGAGCAGAGACATCACACTGACAACAAAGGCCCGCATAGTTAAAGCAATGGTGTTCCCTGTAGTAACATATGGCTGCGAGAGCTGGACCATAAGGAAGGCTGAGCGAAGGAAGATCGATGCTTTTGAACTGTGGTGTTGGAGGAAAATTCTGAGAGTGCCTTGGACTGCAAGAAGATCCAACCAGTCCATCCTCCAGGAAATAAAGCCAGACTGCTCACTTGAGGGAATGATATTAAAGGCAAAACTGAAATACTTTGGCCACATAATGAGAAGACAGGACACCCTGGAGAAGATGCTGATGCTAGGGAGAGTGGAAGGCAAAAGGAAGAGGGGCCGACCAAGGGCAAGATGGATGGATGATATTCTAGAGGTGACGGACTCGTCCCTGGGGGAGCTGGGGGTGTTGACGACCGACAGGAAGCTCTGGCGTGGGCTGGTCCATGAAGTCACGAAGAGTCGGAAGCGACTAAACGAATAAACAACAAATTCCCTTTTAAAGATATGGAATTACTGTTTTAAATTGTCTCTGTTTTGGGGGTTTATTAGGATTGGGATTATTAAAATGGTTTTACTATTAAGTATAATACCAGACAGCCTATGTGCTTTTTAATGTGATTCTTATTATAGTAGACAGAAATGTATAGAATAGTGGTAGGAAGGGAATAATAAAATAAGTTTTATCTTTTGGAGGGGAGAAAGAGGTTTAAGAGGTTTAGATGAACTTTTTTCCCCCTTTATTTTAATATAAGGGGGAGGAGTAACTGTACTGAGTGATTTTTATTATGTGGAAATGTGGAATGTTTTATAGAAATAATGTGGTGTTTTGGTTTAATATAGAGTAAGAGATTGATTATGGAAATTTTTGTATATCCTTGTTAAAAGTTGGAAGCCACATCTTTTTGTAAATTTGAAAAAATCTCTTGTGTTTCTGCACTTGTTTAGTTTTTTTTCTTTGTAGTTTTTTCTTTTCTTTTTTTTCTTTTTGTAGTTTTTATTCTTCTCTTGAAACCTAATAAAGTTTACTATAAAAAAGAAAAAGAAAACAAGAGGCTTCCTCTGGAAGGATGAGGTGAAGTGGAGAATATGGGAAAAGAAAAAAAAATCACTCTTTGATTTCCAGTTTTGCATGGATAAGCACACACAGCAGGATGGAGGTGTGAGAACACTGATACATCTGATTTGGAAGGCTGGTCAGCCAGGTGTTATTTTGAATGTGTTGTCACACCCTGTGCTTCAGAACACATTTCAAGTGAAATAGGTTTGGGGAGTGAAAACAGGTACCGTATGTCCCAAGACAGGACAGGTTTTGGAGGCGATGACTCACTCTCCAGGAACACATCCTGACCATCCAACAGCAGAAACACTATGGGTAGGAGGCTCACTTTGTGTAAGCAGCAGAAGGCTCAGGTCATCAGAGGAGCAGCAGGCCGATGCAAGCCACAGCACAAAAGCCAACTTCTTCACTCATTGCACCCATGCAAATACTTGACATGCAGCAGACAGCATGGGGAATAGCAATCTTAGAAATGACCAGGCTGTCTTGATAGTGCCTTGATTTTCCTTAATTCATTAGGTTTTTGGGCACCTCTTCACGGAATGGGAGATGTGGATAGAAGAAAAGTCCTACTCTGTTTTCCATTGCCTGATTGATAGAGAGATGGGTTTATTACTTGTTAGTCTCATGGGGATGATAAGCTTTCTGACACTTTCCTTTTATATATTATTGTATTATTTGATGATTTAATTTTCTTTTTTGGAGTTTTCTGTTGCATGCACAAGTCTAGTGTAATACATCTCAATATTCATGCAGATGAATGACAAGAATCCTCTTCAGAGCCAGTTACACTCAGTAACTTAAATTGAACAATCCTTTAGGGGAAAGTGAAAAAAGCCATATGTATCATGCTATACGTGATATCTTGGAACCAAGCTAGCAGGGGTAATGTTGTGAATATCCTGGGGCTAGATGTGGTACAGAGATTCAAACAGATGAGGGATGCTTTGGGATTATTCCCCCTGGAGAAATTCCTGTGATGTTTTAGGGACAAAATTACTAGCTTCATTTCATCTGGGTTCAGCCTTTATCCATGTCCTTCTCATTACAATACACTCTGCATAAGGCTGTACTTGTAGATAGTTCAGAAACTGCAACTGGTAAAAAATGCATGAGCTAGAAGGCTTGTGGGAAGGGCCTTGCATCATTATACCTTTTATGAAGGTGATATTGGTGATATTGTTGTTGTTTATTTGTTTAGTCGCTTCCGACTCTTCGTGACTTCATGGACCAGCCCACGCCAGAGCTTCCTGTTGGGCGTCAACACCCCCAGCTCCCCCAGGGACAAGTCCATTGGTTATATTAGTTACTTATTTGTTCTGAGGCCATTCCAAGGTACCAGCTTAGCTTTTAAAGCTCTAAAGAGCTTGGGACAATATTTTTGTAGAGCAACATGTATTTATTACCTGGTCCATATGTGTGTGCAGGTAGATTGATGATGGGTATTTTGGATAAAATTTTCAATAGGGGGCTCTCCATCTGTGAATGCCCTCAAGAAGGAATATGTATAATATCATAAAAATACACATTTATTCCAGTGTGCAATTTATTTGCTGTATTTTTGCATCTTTAAGTCTGATTGTACTCTCATAGGTTTTGTGATCTTTTGTAACTGTGAGAGCAGTATGCACTGAACAAATTAATCTTTTAGAATAGATAAATAGTTCAGTTTCTGCCTTGGTGACTTTAACAAAAGATCTAAACCAGGAACTGGTTGCTGTGAAGCTAAGAAAGCAAATTTAAGTTTAATTAGACTTATTTTGATGGTAGTGTATAAAAACTCTAGACTCAAGAGCATCCAAAAAGATAAAGTAGATAATTCTGATTTGGCATTTAATAATTTCATTGGATTAAAGGAAGTTTAAATTATTTATGAACTGTCATTTTATCAAATGTATTTATAGTTTTGCTTTGAGAAGAAAATTGCAGTGTTATAGAAGCTGGTGAATAACAACTGTTGCTAAGACTCTGAATAAAATTTGTTGGGAGTTTTTTTGCAATAATTTTATTAAATGTTATAATTAGAAAGATAAAAGCTAATACAAACTAAAAAAAAATAAAAGAGTAAAAAGAAAAAATAGTGCAGAAAAGAAAGAACAGAAAGAAAGATAGAAAAGAAAAAAAAAGAATATAGTAAAGAAAAAAAGAAAGAAATATATAAAGAAGTAAGTTCCCCCTTCATTACAAGTATAAACTATTTTAGTAACTTATCACCTTCTTCTAAAATATAACACATCATGTCTTCTTCCCATATCTCATCTCTTATCTATAAACAAAACTTTAAAGCCTCGTCATTCAGTCCTAGTCAACAAAGGTCCATTAAGAGTTACCAGAGATAGCAACATACCTGTTTTAACCTTGATCAATTCCTTCTTGAAGTCACCACGCTTAAGGAAGCCACAGGTTTGGAGGCATCTGGATCCTCCTCCCTTCCATTAGGACTATCCTCAGGATCAAGCAGAGAAGCGTCTGCATGGAAATCTAGACCAGTGGTGCAATATCCATTTAGGACAGGGGTTCCTAAACTTTTTGCCATCACATCTCCCTTTAGTGTAATCTCAATGTGCACACCTCCCCTAAAAATCCAAACACCAAAATGAACACAAATGAACAATGAAAACAATACAACGAAGCTTTGGGAAAGGTGGATTTATTGTACCAATGTAACTAAAAGACTCTTTACACCTCCCCTGGACTCTGTCTGCACCTCCCCAAGGGAGGTACACCCCACAGTTTGGGAAACCCTGATTTAGGAGTATGAGGTCAATATTTATTATTTAATAGTCCTTTTCCATCTCTCTGTTTATTATTTCTGTCTTACTTACTAAAATTTCCACTTTTTCATTAATTGTTTTACTTCCCAGTCAGTTGTCCTACCGATTCTTCAGTTTTTTAAACTTCTTCTTTCATTTGCTCTTTCATCTGTTCAAATCTTTCTTCCATTCTCCCTTCAAATGCAGCCAGATCACTTTTAACAGATTTGACAGATTCAGATACTTTCTTCCCCATCTTTTCAAATATTTTTTGTAGTAACTCTGGAGTAATCCCCTTTTCTGTCAATTGTTCCAATGACCCTCTCCTTGTTTATTCATTCAGTCGCTTCCGACTCTTCGTGACTTCAGGGACCAGCCCACGCCAGAGCTTCCTGTTGGTCGTCAACACCCCCAGCTCCCCCAGGGACGAGTCCGTCACCTCTAGAATATCATCCATCCACCTTGCCCTTGGTCGGCCCCTCTTCCTTTTGCCCTCCACTCTCCCCAGCATCAGCATCTTCTCCAGGGTGTCCTGTCTTCTCATTATGTGGCCAAAGTATTTCAGTTTTGCCTTGAATATCATTCCCTCAAGTGAGCAGTCTGGCTTTATTTCCTGGAGGATGGACTGGTTTGATCTTCTTGCAGTCCAAGGTACTCTCAGAATTTTCCTCCAGCACCACAGTTCAAAAGGATCGATCTTCCTTCTCTCACCCTTCCTTATGGTCCAGCTCTTGCAGTCATATGTTACTACGGGAACACCATTGCTTTAAGACCCTCTCCTGCCTTTGCCAAATTTTGCTGCCTTCCTGGTCATCACCATTCTAATTTGTAATCCAAAAGCAAAAGTGAGTCAATTACAATAGTGAAAGTAAAAAGCAGGCCTCTCTCTCTCTCCTTCTGTTTTGTCTTTTCTGTGTCCTTAAGGCTTTAATCCAATCTGGCACTCTGTAGTTCTGGTCACACAGTCACACAGCCTCGCTCATATTACATTTATCTCTTTGTTTTGTAAAATCCACCAATTGTCTTTTCCCTTTAAATATTAAACAGCCAACTTTCCCATGAAGTCTGTTCACGTAATTGCTTCCAAGTAATATCAAAAGTACTTTAATCAAACTATTCATCTTTTAAATTCAAACTCTCCCCTTCATCCATTTATAACTTTCTTAGGCCAAAATCTTATTAAGCCTTTTGCTCTTAGTTTAAAGTTCTTAAAATTATTATTTTCCTTCTTTCTTTGATCTGGAATGAAGGTTGACTCACCAAGTAGCTTTTTCTTCCTGCTGATCCAAAGATCTCTCTTTAACTGTAAATTGATTATTTCCCAAAGTGATTAAGAAGATGAGGCTTTGCAGGAACCCAGTGTCCTTTAAAGGCTGTGCTGCAGTTGCAAGTACACTGGCTCTTCGACTCCTAGCCACTCAACTCACAAGTTGACCATAAGAGCATTTAACTCCTATGGTCTCTTCACAAGGAGCAGCCATCCAGAGTGCAGGTGGGCAATTTCTCAGTCTCTCCTTTGTCCGGGGAGACTTCTTTGGCCAGAATTCATCATCTGGCCACCAGTCACCACTGCAGCTCTGTTTCTGCTTCTTCGGAGACGTCTTAGATTGCCACAAATGTCACCCAGAAGCCAGTGGCTTTATTCCATATTTTTTTTAGGAGCTCCAGGCAGCATATATAAAGAGGCACAAGAAGAGAAAAGTTAGAAACCAAATAGCTTTTTAAATATTTGTTGTTTCTTTTTGTTTTTTGTTGTTATTAATATGCATAAACAACAATAAGTAACAATACAGCGGAGAACTTAGTGTTAAGTATTAAGCTTAAGATAGAAACTTTTATTATGTAATAAATAATTTAATGTATTTTGCAGTTATTTATCAATGTCACATTCAGCTTTAGATGTAAAATTTAAGCAACCTTATGCTTATTAACATTAACGTTTTAGAAATCATAGTTAATACTGGCATAAACTTTCTTTTTTTCCCTGTTTTTTTAAGGTTTTAAGTTATCTAAACATCACGGTGTTAATAATCACCAGTCAACACTGTATAAATACTTGTGTTTTATAACAATACAATAAAACTCACAACATTCCCAAACCAAAAACAAAAGCAAAACCCAACCCTCTGTTTATTTTATTCTCCACAACAACCCTGTGATATAAGCTGGGCTGAAAGAGTGTGGCTGGCCCAAAGTCACCCAGTGGGTTTCCATTGCTGAGGGTGTACTTGAACCTGGACCTCCCTGATGCCAGTCAAAAACCATAATTTAAATATTTTAATAATTATTAGATACCTAGAACTACATAATATAAAGTTATCCAAGTTCATAATCTAATGAAACTATAATTTAAAATAGAGAAACCAGGAAGGAAGAAAGGGAATATTCAGGATCAAAGAAGGAAGCCAGAACCTACTAAAGTAGGGCTAATAAGGTAATCAAGGTAATCAGTTTCCTTCAATACCAGGTTTTATTCTGCTGTTTTAACTTTTCAGCAAGCATTTTCTATTCCCAGATTAGTTTTAAAAATTAACTCTGGAACTGGAACACAAAGTTACTTCAATTTTTGATCCCTGAAAGACTGGAGTAGGGGAGCAGTGCCCAGATAGCCTGCTCAGCACCTATAGTTCAGCAGCATCTAATGGGCAGTATGTTTCCCATCAACACTCCCCTGCCCCCTGCCAAGTTACAAAGCATGCCTATGCACTATTTCACACTGCAAAACCAAACCAACAAACCATTTTGATGTGGCAATACTGTGATTTAATTAAAAAATGTCCATATGGTGACTTCTGGTGGGGACATGGCAGACTGAACAGCTGTGCCCAGCAGGCAGAACTGACAATGTGGCAGTTTTTTAAGGCTCAGACAGGTTTTTCCTGAAGCCCAGGAGTGTTTTTCTGGAAAAAGGAAAACACCTGGAATCACCCCATCTGTCCTCCAGACAGCTGCTTGCAGCCAGAAGATCACAAACACCATTTACGCTTGACCGGTAAGAGCAGCCAGGAGGCTGGGACATCAGCATTTCCAAGCCATGCTGTAGCCTTAAAGTGACACTAAGACTGGCCACCCCATTTCTAAATCACCCAATTTATATTTCTTTTACGTATGCATACCCTAAGAGAAGCTTTCTACAGCAAAGAGAAGCGGGTTCTCTTGGTACTTATCATTATTTTGGGGATCAATTTTTTTAAACAATCCTTTTTAAGTTTTGGACTTTGTTTTCCATCCAAATATTAAGGAAGATTGAGAGTAAATAATTGTCTCCCTGTTATTATTTTGTACTAAATTTGAAGATATTAACATTTTCCTACATGCTGAACTGGCTGTTTTGAACTTTTACTTTTCTCCTTCTATGTTCCCTGGAGAATTGTATGCATATCTCACTTTCACTTATGTAAATACATTTTGGAATTCTTTCACATCTTTGACTTTCGGTGGTTAAGCTCCTAGGGGGCACCATAATCTACTGCTTGAGACATGGAGGATTTAAACAGACTTTCTCTAACTTCCAAGAAGATTTTAAACAGATTCTTCCTGATTCCTACCAAGTTTTTATGCAAGGCATTCAGGACATTGTGGAAAATATGAGGTCTAAAATGTGCCATCTGCTTGGGGATGTTGTGGATGAAACCAAGGAATTTAACAGCAACAGACATGTCTCTTTGACTTCTGTTGAAATGCTGGATGAAAATTGGATAGTTAAGTTGGAGAAATTTAAGGGAGAGAGCGAGTTGCAAGCCACAAGTGAAATTGATCTTCTGGTGGAACGCCATGGAAAAGAAGGGCTTATTATGTATGGGAGGTCTCTTGAAGAGAAGTCGGAGTTTTTGAGGGGGGCAGTTGGGCTGTTCGATTTTTTTAAGAAAAAAGCTCTGTGCATATTGTGGGGATAAGTAAATGCTCTGGTTTATTTTGAACTGGGATAAGGGTTTAAGAATATTTATCTGGATTGCTTTTAGGATTTGGCTGGTTTCATTTATCTTTAACGATTTGGATTAAAATTATTAAGGTATAATAAAAATAATAAATGTCTGATTTTGGGTTTAATATGATTAAGATTATTAAAATTGTTGTATTATCAAGTATAATGGCAGACAATTTATATGTTTTTTAGTTTGATCTTTATTATAGTAGACAGGAATGTATAGAATAGTAGTAGGAACGAAATAATTAAATAAATGTTATCTTTGGGGGGGAAGTTGATTAGGAGGTGTGTGTGTGTGTGTACACACACACACACACATACATACATACAGTATATGTATCTATACACACACACATACACTTTTAATATAAGGGGACAGAGCAACTGTATTTAGTGATTTTTATAATGTGTCAGTGGAATGATTTATAGAAATAATGTGATTTTGGTTTAATATAGAGTAAGGGATTGATTATGGAAACTTGTATATCCTTGCTGTTAAAAGTCAGCAGTCACCTCTTTTTGTAATTTTACAAAAATTTCTGTTGTGTTTCCACACTTTTTTAGTTTTTATTTCTTTGTAGTTTTTTGTTTTTCTGTAGCTTTTATCTTTCCTTGAAACTTAATAAAATTCTTATAAAAAAATATCCACGTGGTGTGTTTTCACTGGTGTCATGTCACATATATTCTTGCACATTGGTAAAATACAACATAAAATCATTGGTAGTATAGTTCTATGTATGTTCATATATTCAGTATATCCTTACTTCAGTCATGCATGTTCATGCTCATATTGCATTTAGCAGTTTTTTTCCAGTGCACAGTTGGACAACAGTAAAACCTCTTCAAAATCTGTCACCCTATTTTAATTTTTAATATACAGAAGGGGAAAAATTATTAGATATATGGAAGTAATCATATTTTCTTTATTTAGGAAAACTGCACCTCACTATTACTTTGTAATATATTTCAAAGAAAATATTGCATCAAATCAGGCCCTATATTCCATTTTTTTCTACTTGCAGAAATGTGGCTTCTAATTAAATGCTTTCCTGAGTCATAGCCCAGCTGGCCTTGTTCTTGAGCTATAGAATTTCTGTGTTACTGTTTTTTATGGGTTCTCCTCTAAGGTCCCTCAGTCCTCATATATCTTCCATCTCCTTTGCATTAGTGGTGAAAAGTACAACAACCTTGAACAAGTCCAGGATGTATGTGATAGGGAAAGAATAGGCAATTGCTAATGAAATACTTCAGTGCTTCATTTCTTCTTTTCTTCTGTCATTGATTGGGAATTAATTAAAGTTACCCACATAGTCATTTAATTCAAACTTGATCTCTACAAATCAACTTCTATAGCAAACCCACATAAAATATCCTTATGATTTGAGTATATACTTTTCATGCACAAAGTCATCAACTCATGCCAGAGTTTTA
Organism: Candoia aspera; assembly: GCF_035149785.1. Lineage (NCBI taxonomy): Eukaryota > Metazoa > Chordata > Lepidosauria > Squamata > Candoiidae > Candoia > Candoia aspera. Next base: position 234,614,032 of record NC_086153.1, on the reverse strand, counting down.
AACTGCAGAGATTACAGCTTTCTTATTATTTCTCAGTCATGTAGATTAGCACAGATATAACGGCCAAATTCAGACTAATTATATTACCTGTGGTATAATAAGAGATTATATTGTTCCTAGAAATAAATAAATAAATAAATAAATAAATAAATAAATAATAAGAGATTATATTGTTCCTAGAATTCAGACTTCTTTTTAGTACTCTAAAAAAACTGGGATAACCCTTGCTTGGGAGAACTAGTTTAGCTGGTCCTGAAAATGACAGATTTTTAATATGGTTGCTGCATATTCCATGTCACTCTTTTCAGTGCTCATGATTCATTTTAATTTGAGTGTATCACTACATCAATTTGGTGCAATGTAGACAAGCCTCCTTGTGGTGCATCCCGGGCAACGTGACTTGTCATGGCTAAATAGTCTACACATCTGGCTGCTGGACCTCACAAGGATTTCGCAGCAAGAAAAGCAGCATGAACACCGAACTGCTATGCCATACGATTAAAAAAAACCCTACATCAATGAACATATCACATTTTGAATGAATAATATGATGATGGTTTGGTTTCCTGATTTAGAAAGCAATGCAATTTAAAATTTGGAAGCATTCCATCTGACTTAAAGCCTGGAGAGAAAGTAAGATTAGAAAATCCAAAGCCTTGACCTGCCATTTGTGTTGCTCATTTACAAAGGGACAGTAGCATAAGAAGTAAATTTCAGCATCTCTATCCCTTCTCAGGAGAGTTCTGATAATCTTCAGGCCAGTTTCTGCAAGTCCATGTTCAAATCTATATGTTACAACAACATTTTTAAATTTAACACCTGCAAACTGTAGCCTACGAACCGTTATTACAAATACAGTTTTGATGTGTTTAATAGTAGTTTGCCCTAACAAGTCTTCTAGTTTAGTTTATTAATATTAATTTGAAAAATAATCCATAATCATAAAAAATTGTTGGAGCATGTAATGTGAACAAGTCAGTGCCTACTTTTTTCCATGGGGCTACAGGGAAATTCTCATCTCCAAAGAGTTCTGCTGATAAATTGGGATGATATGTCTGAGAAACTTTACACTAAGCAAGCCATGATTCAACACTGGAGTTCAGGGTAAGTCAGTAGAGCTTGTGCCTGATGCTTCTCTTGGATTTCTCAGTCCCTGTGTGACCTTCATGTAGATGTGCTACAACTGTGGGCTGTAATGAGCAAAGTGTGATGATGGGGTGACCTTGAAGAAGCTTGCCTTTATATTCTGAAAGCTCAGACAAGAGAGACTAAAAATGGTAACATATTGAGTGTTCCTGGGCATGTCCTCAGATTACCTTGCAAACCTAATTAAGAACTTAATCTGTTTTAGTGAGCTCTGCAATTTGTTGCCACATGTCATGGCTCATCAGATGGCTCCACTCTGTGCTATTCACTTGAATTTAAGTACCACAGTTCTCTCTGATTATTTATTTGATTGATTGATTGCTTATTGTAATAGTATATGGGAATGACCTTGGGAGACAGGGGGAAGAGCTGCAGAGAGAGGAACAATCAGATAAGAGGAAGCTTAGCCCACAGCAGGAACATGGGCATGGCAAACATCTCAGAAGAGATCCTCCCTAGTTTCTTGGGCTGTAAAGACATTTCTTTGGGAGAAATGACTTGTAAGATTAATGTCAGCCTTGTGAGGTGGTCCAGACAAGAAGCACGCCCAGATGATTACAATTAATACAATTCTACTTTATTGTAAGATTACATTAACGGAATCGTGCAAATCTGAAAGTACATTTCTCCCCCATCGCCTTTACAGCCCAAAACACCATGGAGGGTCCCTTCTGAGATGTTTGCCACACCCACATTCCTGCTGCCTCTTTTCCTTGTTCCCCGGGCTGCAGCTCTTCTGCTTCTCAAGGTCATTCCCATGTACCATTACAATTATGTGCCATCAAGTCATTTTCAACTCCTAGCAACCACGTAGATATTTATATACTCAATTTATATAGCCTCCCATCTCAAATACATGACTCTGGACTGTTTACAACAATTAAAAGCAATACAAAAAACAGAATACAATATACAAAGCATATTAAATCATACTAAGCCATATTAAAAAAGCCTTATAATCTGCAGCCAAGGTATAAAAACAGTCAACAAGACTCAACCATTGTACAGATTCTACCACACACCTGGATCCCCAAGCCTGGCAGCAAACCCATGTCTTTAAGGCCTTATGAAAGGCCAGTAGGGTCAGGGCCAATCTGATCTATCTATCTATCTATCTATCTATCTATCTATCTATCTATCTATCTATCTATCTATCATCTATCAAATTTTGCCACTGCCCATCTCCCCCCAAAGGGGGAAATCTGGACAGTTTACAACTGGGATAAAACATTAAAATACCATTAAAAATATAAATACAAATATAATATTAAAATAAATACAGTGTGAAATCCAGATGACGATGCTAGTTGGAAAATTGCTCACATATGTCTAAGAGGCCATTTAGGGTGCTAACCATCTCCAGGAGTGATTACTCCCCCTCCCACCCTGAGCGAGGTGGCAAAACCAGGTTTTTAGTAGTTTACAAAAAGCCACAAGAGATAGAATCTACCTTATCTCTGGGGGAAGGATGTTCCAAAGGGCGGGAGCTGCTGCAGAGAAGGCCTGCTTCCTGGACCCCGCCAGATGAAATTCTCTTGCAAACGGGGTCCGCAGCATGCCCTCTCTGCATGAGCGGGTGGGACGGGTCGATGTCACGGGGAAGAGGTGGTCCCTCAGGTAACCTGGTCCCATGCCATGTAGGGCTTTAAAGGTGATAACCAACACCTTGAATTGGACCCGGAAGCAAACTGGCACCCAATGCAGCTTGCGCAGCAAAGGGGTAATATGTGCCGATCTAGGGGCACCAATAATTGCACACGTGGCTGCATTTTGGACCAGCTGTAGCTTCCGGATACTCTTCAAGGGTAACCCCATGTAGAGCATATTACAGTAGTCTAAATGATAATTACCATTTACTCTGTGAGGTATACTTGTGATACAATATTTGCCATTGCCATTACTAAATCTCTGTCTGGTTTAAAACTGAGAGCAAAGTCATGCTATTTATTTATTTATTTATTGATTGATTGATCAAATTTAGCCACCGCCCATCTCCCCCAAAAGAGGGACTCTGGGCGGTTTACAATAAAATCAAGCGCAAAATATAAACATTAAAATCTCATAAAATAGTTATTATAAAATACAGTAAATAAATAGAATCCAAAAAAGGTATAAAATCCAGGCTGGTGGGAGGGACTCTAGGGTGCGAGCCACCCCCAAGAATGGTTATTCACTTTCCCGACCCAGGCGAGTGTTATTGTAACACTATTGTAGTGTTAGCAATAGTCAGTGTAGTGTTAGTGTATTCTGGTTGCAGTATTAATTAATTCTTTCTTCAGGATGGTGATCACAGGCTGTGACCAGTTTTTATTATAAACTTTCTTCCATTCAGATGGAGATGAATTGTTTTATTCAATCAGCAGTCCAAGTGTCTCTTTTACTCTGGTAGCTGAAAACACAAATGATCTGCAATGTATCTCTTAATGAAAGTCAAGAAGCATAGTGAAAAAATGGGACTAAAAGAAGAAACTAATGACAGGAAGAACAATCAGTTGTGGAAGTGGTGGATTGCTTCTGCTTCTTATGATCAACTATCAATAGTAAAGGAACCAGCACTCAAGAAATACATTGCAGACTAGCACTAGGTCATGGACAAGATAGCCAGATGCCCCGAAAAGTCTGTATCTACAAAGAATAAAATTGTGCAGGCAATGGTATTCCCTGTGACACTCTAATGGAAGCAAAAGTTGAACTTGGAAGAAGCAGGATAGGAAGCGTATTGATGCTTTTGAACTTATTGTTGGAGATGATTCCTGAGAATACTGTGAACAGCCAAGAAAATAAATGGATCATAGAACAAAGCAATCCACAGTTCTTACTCAAGACACAAATGGCCAAGCTTAAATTATTATAATTTCAACACATTATGGAAAGACTCAGCTCCCCTGAGAAATCTATAATGTTGGGAACGATACAAGAAAAGAGAAGAAGAGGATGACCAGCAACAAGGTGGATTTTCTGCACTGGTACTGTTGGCTGCCAGCCAACAAGACAATAGACTGGATGCCTGCCACAGTCCAGCAATATAGGAGCTCAGCCAAAACAGTCTTTTAGAAGTAGAAGTCCTCTTCACCAGTATCTTAGGATGATAACTCTAAATATAGTCAACAGGCTTGGCAAGGATTAAGATCAGGGATCTAGCAATCAAGCGATGTGAGGCAATATAGGAGACACAAAAGGTGGAATCCTGAGTTCTAAGCACAGCAAGGTAAACACAAAAGAGCTGAGGCTTTGAAGTTATTCTCAGCATTGAGGCCTCAGGCAATGAGGTCATAAATCAGCTATGCTCAACTTCCACTGCTGAGGCATGTTATTCATTACACTCTGTTCTGTTTTTGGCAAGCCTCTCTGACCTACAAAAGTCAGCTCTCTGCTGTTAGATCTTTATCCCATACTCTGCTTAGGGCTGGGTGGATGTACTTCTGAGTCTGAGAGGCTGTCAGTGGGTGCAGGCAGGGAGTCATGGGTGCTTGCTGGATCTGTCTCAACCAGAGTGGATTCATTAGCACCAACACTGCTGGAACCACCCCACCAGGAGTATTGTCACTAGATGCCCCTGGGTCCACTTCCTCCCCCTCAACTGAAGATATATCCAGCAGGGCTATAACAGTGAATGTACTTAATTACCACAGTGATGGGTGCAATATTGGGAGGCCTGAAGGGTCAGGCGGGGGGACAGTTCATCATGGAAAAGAATTGTCTGTATGATTACTAAGAGTCAACACCAACTTGATGACATATAATCAATCATACAGAGTCCGTTTCCACTTCAAAATGAGTTCACAGACACCCAATAAGACTATTGGGTCCTCAGTACATGACTTTAGACCAGGGTTTCTCAACCAGGGTTCCATGAAACCCTAGGGTTCCATGAGAGATCACTAGGGGTTCCCTGGGAGATCATGATTTATTAAAAAAATTATTTCAAATTCAGGCAACTTCACATTAAAGAGGTAAGTTTCATTCTTTATATTCAGTTTAAGAACACTGTTAATGCATATATACAGGCCTATGCATGAAACAAATATAATAATTTTGTAACTTCTGGCCTATATTTGAGCCTGAATGTGCAGGGGTTCCCCGAGGCCTGAGAAATATTTCAAGGGTTCCTCCAGGGTCAAAAGATTGAGAAAGGCTGCTTAGACACATAGTTTTAAATGTCTTTGTTTTTCACTATCATTCTGGATTAACAGCTGGAGAATATGGTTAGACTCCTTAGGAAGAGAGATTGAAGACTTAGGGTAGACTTGAGGGTAGAAGATCAAGAGATAACATGACCTTGCTCTTCAAGTACCTGATGTCACACAGAACTCCAAAACCCATTCTCTCAAGAGGGCAGGACTCATGGACAGGAAGGCAGGCCAGGGACAGGAAGGAAGATACCAAGTGTATGGTGGAAAAGACATGCTAACAAGAAGAGCAATGTGATAGTGCAGCCCAGAGTGTTATCAAATTAGGCAACAACTGGTTTCTGAGCATGTAAGGAATAGAGCCAACCAAGAAGTGGTAGGCGGATCTGTTCTGCCAAGCGTCCAAGCAGTGATCAGGTGCTCAGACAATTGGTTCTTTTAGATCTAGAGATAATAAGCACACCAGTGAATAAAGAGATTTCAAGCTTTATTATAAACTTAAGCAAACAGATTTAAACAGAAACATAGCTTAGGCAGATTAAACAGAAGCATAAATAGCATAACATAAAGAAAGAAAAATCATTACATACCAAGCAAGTTGAAACCCCATCTCCCATAGGCTATCAGAAGCCCCTTAATGAGGACAGTGGAGATACCCCAGGGTGGTTCAATGTCCACAGCACCCAGCACTCAGGTCTGTGCAGAAGCTCCCAAACTCAAAAGGCAATCCTCAGCTTTTTTTTATCAAAGTCTGGCCCTAAAGCCTTGTGACCCTGTTTCCATGGTACTGAGACTGCAGGATCTGACCTTGACAGGATAGTTCCCAGGGTCTGGAGCACCTGTTTAATCCAAGAGCCTGGGAAGCTATACAGATAAGCTAGTGCTTAACAAAAACCATCTTTGGTTTTTCTCTTTTCCCCCCCATTTCAAACAGAAATAAAAAACAAGCCAGCTAAACATTAGTGTAACTCAAATTGTAAACTCCTTGGTGTGAAGGAGAAAAATAAAAATGTGTCATATATAAACTCCTTGAAATATAGTGATCTTCCATGTTACCGCTACATTCCACACCTGGGATATTTTAATTTTTTCCTCACACCTTCATATTTTATAAATTCCAAGTCTCCAAGTAACAAATTGTACATTTATATACAACTGCTTAACTTTAACATACAGAATACACAGCATTAACAGAATACAAATAGCTATTAAAAAAAACAATTACTGGGTGCCAGGCCAAATTTAAAATATTGGTCATAGTTGGGCTCCATCTTGAAAAAATATCCCACCACCGATGGGTGGTTAAATGCTCAATATCTCTAACTAATTCAGCATGTTCATGCTTAATTTTTAACATCATTCCTTTATCAGTTTTGGATAGGGCTTGCAATTGAGGTTGAACTTGATTTTATTTTATTTATCAAATTTTGCCACCACCCATCTCCCCACAAAAGGTTTGCTTTTCCATATTAGTTGAGCTATTGAGCTGATATTAAATCCCATGGGAAATGTAAAGTTCCATTCTTCAGCCTCCCAGCCTAAAGTTTTTGTTTCATACTCTATTATAGTTATATAATATCCAGTGGTAGTGAGAATTTGGGATACATTACATCAACATTCTCTAACTTCCATCCTCCCAATAAACCAGGTCTAGTGATACTACACAGACATACCCTTTACTATTATCAATGATTCTAGGAGCATCATCATTTAACTGAATCCATACACATGTACCTCTGCTAAAATTATAAGCACATAGTTCAAATGGAGTAGTATGGGCTGGGCAAAGCCATCTTTGAAAGCCCCACTGTTCACATTGGGTGGTCATAAAAAAACATTCCTCTGTGGCTAATTGTGAATTAAAGTGAGGCATCCACAAATGATTAGTGGTTGTATCAGGGAGTAGAAGATATGAATAAGCAACTATAGTTGCTCCTTTGATTATGGAGGTAACTGAGAATTTTAACACAGAATATTGTTTTTCAAACTGGGTTACTTTGATCCATTCTCAATTTACATCAGTATTATCAAGATAAAAACGGCTGTTAGAAAATATGCACACTAAAAGCCCATGCAATGGTTAAATATGGTGCTAGCCTGGTCCAAGGTATACAACCCACCCCTAGTATAAAAAATGAGCCATATTGCCTTCTGCTTAGGGTTAGCTGGACTAAATAATGTGGTGTGTGCATGAACAGGATTTCTATACGACAATCTTTTAGCTTTAGCTAGTGTTTTATGTATGTATATGTTTGCTCACTATATAACTGAGTACAACAAAACATATACACATACATAATAAAAGTGAACATGCAACCATTATACAAAGAAACATCAAAACTTTTTTCTATCACACTTCCATCCTGAACACACTTTATTAAGCTCCTCCAACAACTCTGGGTATACGATGGCATTGCTCTGCTTTCTTGAACTGTGGATGCAGGATGAACAAAGAGCATTCTTGCTTAATGGCACACGTTCCTCTTTGAGTAGCCGTTAGCACATCGAGGTTCCCGATTTGCTGCTGGTAGGACATCAGTGGTAGTGTTCATGGACTCTAAAAGAAAATCAAGGAATTCATATACTTTAATCATAACATGCTCCACTTTAACAAAGGGTATTAAAGATAGCCCAAAATCCCAGTTTCTAAAAACACTGCTTTCTTCCATCTAGTCTTTCTGTCATTAAAATCCTTATCACATCATAAATCTAGAGGTGACGGACTCGTCCCTGGGGGAGCTGGGGGTGTTGACGACCGACAGGAAGCTCTGGCGTGGGCTGGTCCATGAAGTCACGAAGAGTCGGAAGCGACTAAACGAATAAACAACAACAACAACAATCACATCATAAAAACTTATTGTTGGTTAAATAAGATAAAGAAACATACTTTTCTTTTAACTTTTTCCTGAAAATGTCTAATTGATAACTACCATACCCTAATAAAGACTCTATATGCAATAGCAAGCCACCATGCCAAACTATTGATAAAGCAGGACAAATCCAACAATTATAATGACCATTTATTGAGGCATACTTGTGCTAGATGTCTTTGTTACCCCAATGACCTGCAAAAGCCATTGCTACCCAAGATACACTGCAGGCTCAAAAAGATGCTTATCTAGGAGACAGGAAACAGTTAGAAGCAACAACAGGTTTACTGTTAACACTTTTACCTTTGCTAGCTTGCCATCTGGTTTTCTGCACCAAATTTTTTTCTTGTGGATGTAACTCCACCCTAACCCTTTAAGTTATTATCAGTTGTCATTTATCTTTTTTTTTATTGGGCAAATCATGGGTGTTCCAGAATCACCTGGGCAATTCGATTCTCTTCTCAACAGACACACTGCTATCCCTCCATTACACAGGGCAGCCTGAAGTCCTCCTCTGTAATCTGGGTCTGTTACACTCTGCTTAACACCTGGATTCCCTTTACAGCCAAACTAGACCTGGGGGCAATCCAACTATCAAGTTTTGGTGCAGCTGTGATCACAGATCTAGAGGTACAGAGATCCTGCCCAACTGCTTTTTGAGTGCCCCTAATAGGCATTAGTACATTAAAACCAAAGTAGGGCTTCAAAGGATATTCAAATCTTTTGCAAAAGGGGAGGGCAAAAGATCCCCTAATGCAGTTGCTTAGTTCACCAACTGCCTCCTCCAACCATTTAACATTTTCTGGAGGGGCTGTTGGAAGAGTGGACTTATTCTTAACCCTTTCCAAAAATGTGACCAGTTTCCAAATTACCATTTGTTCAATGCTCTATCATCTATCTATCTATCTATCTATCTATCTATCTATCTATCTATCTATCTATCTATCTATCTATCTATCTATTCGATTTCTATAGCTGCCCATCTCAGCAAGTCACTCTGATAATGCTGATAAATTTAGCACACTTTTTTGTTGTATGTATGTATGTGTGTGTGTGTGTGTGTGTGTGTGTGTGTATATATATACATACATACATACATACATACCTAGACATACAATTTTATCGGAGTAGAGGTTTGCACTGACCACAACTTCATTTTTCTTGTTTTGGAATCATTATCCACCCCTTTATTTACTAGTGGTGCTGGAGAAGAATCTTAAGAGTCTCTTGGACTGCAAGGAGGTCAAATCAGTCAATTCTACTGAAAATCAACCCTGACTGTTCATTGGAAGGACAGATACTGAAGCTGAAGCTCAAATAACTTTGGCCACCTAATGCAAAGAGAGGACTCACTGGAAAAGACCCTGATGCTGGGAAAGACTCAAGGCGAAAGGAAAAGGGGACTGCAGAGGATAAGATGGTTAGATAGCATCACCGATGCAATGAACATGAATTTGAGTAAGCTCCAGGAGACAGTGGAGGACAGGAAGGCCTGGTGTGCTATGGTCCATGGGGTCACAAAGAGTCAGACACAACTTAACGACTGAACAACAACAACAATAAGGAGCAAAGTGTTTATGCTAAGTGTGGGAGGATCCCAGCACTTTTCAAAATTTCTGCAACTCCTTCACTGTCTGGAGAAGGGGAAAATTTTGTACCTTATCACCCATGGTGTGAGGCAAAATCCATGTCCTTTCTGACCATAGGACTCCTAACTCAAACTGTAAGCTTCTTCATGTGAAGGAGAAGAATCAAAATTGTCACTTAAACTCCTTGAAATGCAATGGTCTTCCACGTTGCCACTACAGGACCTGAGGGATCCATGTGCTTAGAAATAGGTTCCCACAGCCGGAGGGTTCTCGTCTCCTTCTGCTTCCCTCTCTGGGTGATGAGTAGTGGTGGTGGCCTGCCTTGTGCTTTATTCCCAGAGCGTCTGGACTGGCATCACCAAGCAGGGCCACAACTAGGGTCTGTGTCACCCGGGGCAAACATGGATTCCACTCCCATTTTGGCACCCCCCAGCGCTCATTTTGGCGCACCCCCCAGCACAGTTCCTGGGGCACATGCCCTGGTTTGCCCCCCCCCCCAGTTGCAGCCCTGTCACCTAGGGCCTTCAGGAGGACCGTGTTGCTGCCCCTTCAACCTCTAAGACGCTGCCTGCCCTGCCCTGCCCTGCCAAAGGCTGAGCAGAGAGGTGCCCAGTCCTTTAGAAGAAGCCTCAATCTGGGTGCAGCTGGTTCTTGCACATGGGTTGTGAAAGGCACTAGCCGCCCACCTTAGAACTTAAAAAATTAATAACAACCAGTTTGGAGGAACTAGACCAAACTAGTTAGATAACACTCCTGGTGCAATCAATTACCGAGAGAGGCTTAGGTCTCCCCTTCCCTGGATGTGTTCAAGCAGAGGGTAGACAGCCATTAATCAGCGATGCTTTCATTTGAAGTCTTGCAGAGAATACAGGGCTGGACTGTGGCCCAAATGGTCCTTTCACACAGCCAGTGTGTGGGGAGTGGGTAAGGTGTGGGAGGAGAACCAGGGAGAACCTGGCTTAAGTCTCTTTTCAGTCACAGAAGCTCACTGGTTGACTTTAGGCCAATCACTTTCTCTCAGTCCAAACTACATCACAGGACTGTTGTGGGGAAAATTGGAGGAGGGAGTACTATTGCTGGAATATTTTTGAGTTTCTTTAAAGTGGACACCAGCACACCTTCAATGAAGCATAAATTGGCTTATTGGTCAATGCCGGAGGCAGGGACAAGCCTAAAGAGAGGAGGAGTTACACTCCCTCTTTATAGACTTAGGAAAATTATAATGTACATTTAATTTGATTTTGATTCATTGACTGAGTTATAGCATGTGCATGCTAAAGTGTACGATAATGAAGTGAAAAGAGTGATAATAGGTCTGGATGCAGCGTTTCTCAACCTTGGCATACTGGCTGGGCAATTCCGGGAGTTGAAGTCCATGAGTCTCAAAGATGCCAAGGCTGAGAAACACTGCTGCAGGCATCTCGATAACCACTGAGTTCCCAGCACTATGTGTTAATCCCTTATTGTCCTAGTTATCACTTATGCCGTCTAGTTACCACTTTCTTCATACGGAGTGTTCCCAGCATTTAATTGGCTATAGCAGAGCTAGCATTTTGTTTTCCTTGGGAAGATGTACTTGGTAAGGAACTTTTAGTTTAAGTCACAGAATTCTACTTCTATATGTACGCAGCCTTGAGCTCCTGGAAGGAAGGCAAGATTCAGAACTAACAAAGGGAGAGAAGGAAGGAAGATGTTTCTGTGACTGTGTGTGAAGCAGCATGTTCCCATTCAGTGGCTAGTATTAAAGACATGTTTATTTGTGTATTAGACTTTTTATTTATTTATTTATTTATTTATTTATTTTCCACCCTGCCTTTATTACTTTTATAAATAACCTCTTAGCAGCTGACACAATCTCCCTTCATTTTTTCACCACAAACAGCAACCCTGTTAAACGTACTTCTAACAAGTTTGACTAGTCTCAATATAGATCAGAACTACCTTCTAGTGGTCTATGTATAAGTAAAAACACCACACAGCATATATACTATGTAAAAACAGAGAAATTCAAATAGTTGGTCTCTGGTAGGCGTTCCAGAGGCATCGCTGAGGCTGGGAGGTAGCCATGGCTTCTTCCTTCTTTTGCAAGTCACCTCAGCTGGCTTCTTTGTCCTGTAGACCGGCAGTTGCTGGAAAATCTCCAGGTGGCTTCAAAGAAAATCTTCACAGGTCTTTGCTACCTGCCTTTAAATTGTGCATGAGGTGTGGAGCTGATCTCTCTATTCTCTCTGGGGTTTTACTGGGCTTCTTAGTGGGTTTACTGGGCTGCTTACGGGGCCCATAACCTTTTGGCAGATTGCTAGGAAAGCCTTTGGCCCAGGAGAGATCAGAAAAGTCACACACCAGGCATTTCTATAAAAATAATTTTATTTACAGAAAGCAAACATATTTACAGGCTCTCAGTGAGAGCTGCTTAACTCTCTACATGCCTACACAGAAGGGAAACTGAAACAAAAACAAGTCCAAGTTCTTCCCCCCAGGTGCAAAAATTAACATCTGAAAAGAGGACAATTAAATTCAACCTCTTCACCCGGCCAAAATGATTAGTTACCATTGTTGTTGTTGTTGTTGTTCTTATTCATTTAGTCGCTTCCGACTCTTCGTGACTTCATGGACCAGCCCACGCCAGAGCTTCCTGTCGGTCGTCAACACCCCCAGCTCCCCCAGGGATGAGTCCGTCACCTCTAGAATATCATCCATCCATCTTGCCCTTGGTCGGCCCCTCTTCCTTTTGCCCTCCACTCTCCCTAGCATCAGCATCTTCTCCAGGGTGTCCTGTCTTCTCATTATGTGGCCAAAGTATTTCAGTTTTGCCTTTAATATCATTCCCTCAAATGAGCAGTCTGGCTTTATTTCCTGGAGGATGGACTGGTTTGATCTTCTTGCAGTCCAAGGCACTCTCAGAATTTTCCTCCAACACCACAGTTCAAAAGCATCGATCTTCCTTCTGTCAGCCTTCCTTATGGTCCAGCTCTTGCAGCCATATGTTACTATGGGGAACACCATTGCTTTAACTATGCGGACCTTTGTTGTCAGTGTGAGGTCTCTGCTCTTCACTATTTTATCGAGATTTGTCATTGCTCTTCTCCCAAGGATTAAGCGTCTTCTGATTTCCTGACTGCAGTCAGCATCTGCAGTAATCTTCGCACCTAGAAATACAAAGTCTTTCACTGCTTCTACATTTTCTCCCTCTATTTGCCAGTTATCAATCAAGCTGGTTGCCATAATCTTGGTTTTTTTGAGGTTTAGCTGCAAGCCAGCTTTTGCACTTTCTTCTTTCACCTTTATCATAAGGCTCCTCAGTTCCTCTTCGCTCTCAGCCATCAAAGTGGTATCATCTGCATAGCTGAGATTGTTAATGTTTCTTCCAGAGATTTTAACTCCAGCCTTGGATTCCTCAAGCCCAGCATGTCGCATGATGTGTTCTGCGTACAAGTTGAATAGGTAGGGTGAGAGTATACAGCCCTGCCGTACTCCTTTCCCAATCTTAAACCAGTCCGTTGTTCCGTGGTCTGTTCTTACTGTTGCTACTTGGTCGTTATACAGATTCTTCAGGAGGCATACAAGATGACTTGGTATCCCCATACCGCTAAGAACTTGCCACAATTTGTTATGGTCCACACAGTCAAAGGCTTTAGAATAGTCGATAAAACAGAAATAGATGTTTTTCTGAAACTCCCTGGCTTTTTCCATGATCCAGCGGATATTGGCAATTTGGTCCCTCGTTCCTCTGCCTTTTCTAAACCCAGCTTGTACATCTGGCAATTCTTGCTCCATGAATTGCTGAAGTCTACCTTGCAGGATCTTGAGCATTACCTTACTGGCATGTGAAATGAGTGCCACTGTTCGATAGTTTGAACATTCTTTAGTGTTCCCCTTTTTTGGTATGGGGATATAAGTGGATTTTTTCCAATCTGATGGCCATTCTTGTGTTTTCCAAATTTGCTGGCATATAGCATGCATTACCTTGACAGCATCATCTCGCAAGATTTTGAACAGTTCAGCTGGGATGCCGTCGTCTCCTGCTGCCTTATTATTAGCAAAGCTTCTTAAGGCCCATTCAACCTCACTCTTCAGGATGTCTGGCTCGAGCTCACTGACCACACCGTCAAAGCTATCCCTGATATTGTTATCCTTCCTATACAGGTCTTCCGTATATTCTTGCCACCTTTTCTTGATCTCTTCTTCTTCTGTTAGGTCCTTGCCATCTTTGTTTTTGATCATACCCATTTTGGCCTGGAATTTACCTCCGGTGTTTCTAATTTTCTGGAAGAGGTCTCTTGTCCTTCCTATTCTATTGTCTTCTTCCACTTCTGCACATTGCTTGTTTAAAAATAATTCCTTATCTCTTCTGGCTAACCTCTGGAATTTTGCATTTAATTGGGCATATCTCCCCCTAGCACTGTTGCCTTTTGCTTTCCTTCTTTCTTGGGCTACTTCTAGTGTCTCAGCAGACAGCCATTTTGCCTTCTTGGTTTTCTCTTTCTTTGGGATGTATTTTGTTGTCACCTCCTGAACAATGTTGCAAACTTCTGTCCAGAGTTCTTCCGGGACCCTATCTACTAAGTCCAGTCCCTTAAATCTATTCTTCACCTCCACTGCATATTGCTTAGGAATATTAGTGAGCTCATATCTAGCTGATCGGTAGGTCTTCCCTAATCTCTTTAGTCTGATCCTAAATTGTGCAAGAAGAAGTTCGTGATCTGAACTACAGTCAGCTCCAGGTCTTGTTTTTACCGACTGTATAGATGTCTGCCACCTTTGGCTGCAAAGGATGTAGTCAATCTGGTTTCGGTGTTGTCCATCTGGGGAAGTCCATGTATAAAGCCATCTCTTAGGTTGCTGGAAGAGAGTGTTTGTTATGCACATTGAGTTGTCTTGGCAAAATTCTATCAGCCTATGTCCTGCTTTGTTTTGTTCTCCCAGGCCATGCTTACCTGTAATTCCAGGTGTCATTTGACTGCCCACCTTAGCATTCCAGTCTCCCATGATGAAAATAACATCTCTTTTAGGCGTGTTGTCCAGTAGGTGCTGCAGATCCTCATAGAACTGCTCTACTTCAGCTTCTTCAGCATCTGTGGTTGGGGCGTATATTTGGATCACTGTGATGTTAGATGGCTTACCCTGAATTCGAATTGAGATCATTCTGTCGTTTTTTGGATTGTATCCGAGCACTGCTTTAGCCACTTTACTATTAATTATGAAGGCTACTCCATTTCTTCTGTGGTCCTCTTGTCCACAGTAGTAGATTTGGTGGTCATTTGATGTGAAGTGGCCCATTCCAGTCCATTTCAGTTCACTGACGTTCAAAATGTCTATCTTTAATCTTGACATCTCACCAATAACCACATCCAATTTGCCCTGGCTCATAGATCTTACATTCCAGGTTCCAATGGTGTGTTGATCCTTAGAACATCGGATTTGCCGTTCACCACCAGCACCGTCGGCTGCTAGCCGTCCTTTCGGCTTTGAGCTAGCTGTGTCATCACATCTGGGGCTAGTTGAAGTCATCCTCTGTTCCTCCCCAGTAGCATTTTGACCATCTTCCGACCTGGGGGTCTCATCTTCCGATGATATACCAACATATCTCTGGTTGTACTGATCCATTGAGTTTTCATGGCAAGAATACAGGGGTGGGTTGCCATTACCTTCCCCAGGGATCGCATTTAGTCTGACCTCTCTGTCATGACCTTCCCATCTTGGGTGGCCCTTCACAGTTTAGCTCATGGCATCACTGAGGTGCTCAAGCTCCAGCACCACAACAAGGTAACGATCCCTTGCTGAAGGAGGAAAGATTACTGTTTTTAAAAATCAATTACTTCTTAGTAATTAAAGTTTGGTATGCCTTGATCCTAAATAGATTGATAGGGGTAATCCTCAAGAAACCACATTCCTGACAAAACTCAGTCTTGCCAGTAACCGTAGGCCAAGCTTCCCAGCTATTTCTTGATTTAGAATTTCAGCTCCACTTCAAACTTTATTTCAAACTCTTAGTATGTCAAACCTCCTAACATCCTACAAAACCTCATAACCAGAGACAGCACAATTACATTGCCCCCTAGTGGAAAGACAATGGCCTCCTTGTTTCCTCCTTGAGAAGTCAAGATTGTGAATCAGCTGTGACAGCCCTTCTGGCACCCAGACACCCCAGGAATCAAAGCCAGCAAAACCTACTGCCCCATCATGCCAAGCCTGGTACTATAGATAAACACGTGGAAAAATAAAACTTTTTTTTCACCAAAAAGGTTTTTAAGTTGAAGTAGAACACTTTCTGCATTGGTTCAGTAAGTTGGACAATGTGGCAGCTCCTCTGCCTTTCCTCAACCATGGAAAAGATGGTTGATCAAAAGGTATATTGTATGGGAATATTTTGAAAATTTATTGCAATGAGCCTCTCAAAGATATATGGGTGAGACCTGGCAAGGTTATTGTTCTTTGACGGGTCTATCATCCGTGCAACTTGCATCCTCTCCTGCTGAAAAATGAAGCAACTGCAGATGTTTCAAAGCTTTTGCCAACAGATCTTTTAAAAAACCCCTTCAGGGTTACAGTGGGATATAAATATAATACAGTACATAACTCAACAGACAAAGAAATACGTAACATCTCTAAACTTGAAGTATCTTGACTGGGTTCTGTTGGCTCTCAAATCACAGCTTGAATCCAGTTATTCCCTCTTCAAATCTTGATTCCCCAATTTGCATTGAATCAGAGCTGATTCACCTAAGCCTGTTCCTCTTGTGTCAGAGGTTGCTACACTATCATTTGGGCCAGAGTAGATCTTGATCTTACTGTTTTTGGCTCTGAATTCCCATGTGGAGGAGGGGGGACAATTGAAATCTTAGTTCCTACACTTTCAACATTCTCTTAAGAAGTGCATATTGTTCTTTTATGAAATAGTACCTTACCAGAGCAGAAAAATGTCCACCACTCCCCTCAGCTGGCTGCACTCCAAGAAACCATGCTTTTCATTTTAACTGGCCGAATATTGAAAAGTCACACAAGGCTTGCTCTTTTCATCCCTTTTCCAATATTCCCGATTTTTCCATCTCCACCACTGAACTTGTGTAGTCGATCTGCAGTTTCACTTTCTCACATGGGGGAAGAAGGTCTCTTCCTCAGGTTGGTTCCCCAGCTTCAGCTCCTGTGAGAGAGAAGAGGCGCTCACAGAAAAGTATGCCTAGATGTAGTTAAGTAATTGTGTGTGTATATTTCATATCTGGCAACCACGTTCTGCATTTCTGTAAACTGAGCACACAACATTTCTCTGTGCAGCGACTTACATTGCTCTTCTCCATCCCTAGCATTTCAAATGGCATCCTCTGAGATGTTTTCGAAAGGCCAATTTTAAATCCCTCCGAAGCACTTTTAATGCCACCTTTCCAAACAGCTTGACAGGCTGCGCTAAATGAACAATTGCGCTTGCAAAACAAAATGATGCCACAGTGAAAGAGCTTTTGATACAATTCACTGCAAGCCGAAACCACTAGCCCATGGCAGAAGCAATGTAAAGATTGGGTCAATGGAGGAAGTGAGAAGTCTGAGAAAGCTGACTTGTAAGCAATATCTATGAAAGATCTTGGGCAAAAATAATGGAGTGTGTGTGTAAGGAAAACTTGACACACTCAGTTTAGGTATTAAATCTGGTACACAGTACTCTACATCCATATGTAGGTCTAGCAAAGATATAAGCAATAACAGATTATGAATCCATCATGAGAATGTTCAGTCTGTCTTCTGACAAAACAGCCTTAATACAGTTCTGGAATGATAAAAATCCTTCTGAAAAGGTGATGTCCTCCCACTCTTTTTTTTTTCTTTTATTCCATGAATCTTTTTCTCTCACTGATTATTTTTTCTGGAAATGTATAGAAGAGGCAGGACAAAAGGTGTAAGCCAGTGAGAACATTGAGCTAGTAGGGTGTAGCACCTCAGACGTTAAACTAGGACTGGGGAGGTCCAGGTTCAAGTCTAACTCTCATCCTGGGACACTTGCTGGGTGGCTTTAGAGCAGTCATTCTCTCTCAGCCTAGACTACCTCACAGGGTTAGTCTTGGGGTAAAATTGAAAGTTGAAAGTGCTACTTGGATATCTCAAGCTCCTGCAGCTCTAACAAAGTATGCAATTGAGCAAAGTTCCTTGAAGGAACAGGAGATATCTGAGGAGCTAAGAGAGGCTGAATGTATGGAAAAGTGAAGATCTTATATAGGCAGAGATATGTTGTGATTTGAGGGGCAGCCCCACTTTTACCACTCTCTCCAAACTGAACCCCAATCTATATATCTGGATTTAACTTCAGCTTGTTCACCCTTGTCCAGGGAATGTTAAATTGTATTGGAACAACAGAATCAAGTTTCATCTTCCAACAGTTTGAGGTAAATATTAAAGAGTAAAGAAAACAAGATGGAACCTTATGGAACAGCACTGGGCAATAGCTGAGGTGTCAAAGAATAACCCCTCAACACCACCTTCAGGATCTGTAGAGGGCAGAGAGAATGTCCTTCAAGCCATTCCCTCCGGTCTTTATGGCATCAAACCTGCCAGTTGATCCAGGAGGTTATCATAGTCAGTGGTATCAAGAACTACCAAAAAGTCCAATAGAATGAGCACAACTAGACTTCCCAGAGTAGGATAACCATCAAGGCAACCCATGCCATTTTAGTCCCATATCCCAGCCTCAAGCTTAACTGAAAGAGGTTCAGATAGTTAGTCTCCTCCAAGTGCAAATAGAGTTGCAAGACTACTGCCTGCTCAATCACCAGGGCCAGAAATTAATTAATTAATTAATTAATTAATTAATTTATTTATTCCTCACATTTCTGTACTGCCCATCTTGCAAGCGACTCTGGGAGGTTTACAATTCAATTAAAATAACAAGAAATTAAATTCATTAAAACAAATATATCATAAAAATGTAAAAATAAAATGTAAAATATAGAAAATATTTAAAATTTATATAAAATATAAATTCCTCGGGGCCACATCATGGCACCAGCCAGCCCCATGGTTGACTATCCCCCCTCCCAACCCAGGTGGGGTGGCAAAGCCAGGTTTTCACTCCCTTTTGGAAGGTCAGGAGAGTGGGGGCCTGCCTGAAATAATATATATAAGACAGGTTTAAAATCTTTTAGCTTTCCCAGGTCAAAGAATGTTCTTATAGCTGTCTCCATTAAATGGTGGGGGGGGGGAACCATAGCCCCCACACAAAGAAGCATGGATTACTTAACCATGCAGCCGTTCCCAAACTGGCTTATTTAATCAGCAGGTGGGACAATGCTTGAATAATAGCTTGCTATTCTGCCTTGTGATCCACTAACTAAAAGGAATTTAAAATAATGGGACATGTAATTACCAAAATTACATCACCATGGCCTACTCTATTGCTGTACTAAAGTTGGATGGATCTGATTGACTTTACCAATAAAAAATGATTTTTCACAGTTGGTCACCAACTCTTCTGGTTCTCTTCTGGTTCCTCCTGCCCAGCACCTGGTGAAAAACTGCTAACCAGTATAAAAGAATAGCCCTGTTCTGTTCTGTGAAAATATGGTGGAGGCAGAGAAATAGAGGACAACTCTATTTTGCCCTCATTCTGATTTGCTTTGAGTTTTCCTCAATTGATACTCAAATGATCGTTCCTCCTACCTCATTGCTTTCAACTGCCTGTTAAACTAGGATGCTGATATGACTCTGTGAGGGCCAAAGAAGGCGTTTAG
The DNA here is from genome assembly GCF_035149785.1 of Candoia aspera. Taxonomy (NCBI): domain Eukaryota; kingdom Metazoa; phylum Chordata; class Lepidosauria; order Squamata; family Candoiidae; genus Candoia; species Candoia aspera. Next base: position 234,594,581 of record NC_086153.1, on the reverse strand, counting down.
GAATAATGGTCTACCATCCAGGTAGTTTTTGTATTCTATAAATTGGATAGGATTTCAGAAACCTCACCGATAAATAAGGCAGCAAAATTCCTAAGCACATTCCAGGATCCATTCAGATCTACCAGGAAATTGGGACAGACATTTTAACTGATCTTCCACCCCCACAGAGATTCATACTGTCATCCCCACAGCTTATCTAAAGCTAATGAGTGAATGTCACCTACTGTCTGCATAAAGCCAAGTACTAGTTGGGACAGGTCTATAGTTCCCATCCTGACTGAGTAACTTTACTGTAATGCTGAAAACTCCCAGAACAAAAAATTCTAAGAGGATCCCACACTACTCCAAATTGCTCCACCTAATTTAGGAAGGGAGACTGTTAAGTAATGGGTTAGATAGTGCACCAAGATAATCCCCACCATCCCAACCACCCACAGTAGAGGGCAAATCTGGATTTTTGCAACTCAGAACTGGTAGCATGTTTGGGATAGCTGCTTTGGATCCTGCAAAACTGAGTCATTGATGGAGTAGTTCTAGAGTGTGGTGGAAAACTCATAAAGCCAAACCACCTCACAGTAGTCTCTTTCTTCATTGCCTTTAGTATGTTTGCCAAGATTCCTTGCAGATGCTGGTAGAGAGCCTGAAACTCTTGGTGTTCTCAGAAAAGCAAACACACAGAACACTGACAGAATCTATTCCTTGCTCAGAGAAATTCCCAGTGCAAGAAAATGTCCTCTCTCCCAAGCTTGGGGTCAGGTAAGATGTGATACGTGGGTCTCTTCACACTTTTGTAATGGTTACATAAACTCCAGATTGTGGATTATGAGTTTGGAAAAAAGAGTAAGGCAAGAATCCTAAAGACCCTTACCGGAACGGGAGGGGGGGGGGAAAGTAAACCTCTTTTTCAACCTGAGACTTAATTTTGCCAGGAATGTAGAGGAGAACATTCTCCTTTGCTTTCTTCTGCTTGCTCTGGGGTGCAACTCATACAATATGATACATACATATATCTAGAGCAAAAGCCATTTTGTCTTGTTTTGTTTTGTTTTTACGAGGAATTTTAACTGAGAAGTTGGAGGAAGAGAGAGAGGCTGCTATTCCACTCTGCCTTTACAGTGTTTCTCATCCAGTTGGATTCATTACCTCTAACATTCAGAACAAATCACATCACATCACATCACAACACACATGCACACCCAAGTTCTTTATCATGGATTTCTGCATGATAGCTAATTTAACCCAAAGAGTCACCTCAGTGAGATTTGTCAGATGGTGAGGAGTCTAAGAAAACCAAATCTGAAAACAGCAGCCAGTCTCACCACGAGAAGTGCAGGATTAAAGAATGCCAATCTGATACACAAGAACGCCTGTATTTGGAAAGGTTTTTAATTCTGTTCTTGTTGTCTTTGTTCTTATGTAGCAAAAGAACATTGATTGACACTGGCTGATTTTTGAGCTTGCAGACTAACTAAGTTCAAGTACACTGAACAAAAAGCATGCATATTTTGTTTTTTGACCCCTGCTTTCTGTTTGTTCCCAGTCCAATACTGTCTCTCCTGTAGTACTTGAGGACGTGTGTGTGTGTGTGTGTATTCAGTCTGATTCTGTTGTTTGTTTGTCTCTGTTGTATTGTTTCATATTGTTTTAGTGTATTGTGAGCTGCCCAGATTTGGTTGGAGTTGGGAGGCATCAAATCAAATAAAGAAATAATAAAAATCCCAATAGACATTTTGTCACGTGAGTGTCCTTGTAATCAGAATCGTACAGTATGTCTATGAGCTGACAGTGTAGAATCTCACCTCAAGTGAGGTGTTGCTCATGAATGAGTTCCAGAAAGGGCTGGCTGGTGAGATAGATGATGTGCAGGGCCAGTCATGGCTTCCAGTCCTGCTGCAATTATGTCAATGTATTGTTGTTTATTCGTTTAGTCGCTTCCAACTCTTCGTGACTTCATGGACCAGCCCACGCCAGAGCTTCCTGTCGGTCATCAACACCCCCAGCTCCCCCAGGGACGAGTCCGTCACCTCTAGAATATCATCCATCCACCTTGCCCTTGGTCGGCCCCCCTTCCTTTTGCCCTCCACTCTCCCTAGCATCAGCATCTTCTCCAGGGTGTCCTGTCTTCTCATTATGTGGCCAAAGTATTTCAGTTTTGCCTTTAATACCATTCCCTCAAGTGAGCAGTCTGGCTTGATTTCCTGGAGCATGGACTGGTTTGATCTCCTTGCAGTCCAAGGCACTCTCAGAATTTTCCTCCAGCACCACAGTTCAAAAGCATCGATCTTCCTTCTCTCAGCCTTCCTTATGGTCCAGCTCTCGCAGCCATATGTTACTATGGGGAACACCATTGCTTTAACTATGCGGGCCTTTGTTGTCAGTGTGATGTCTCTGCTCTTAACTATTTTATCGAGATTGGTCATTGCTCTTCTCCCAAGGATTAAGCGTCTTCTGATTTCCTGACTGCAGTCAGCATCTGCAGTAATCTTTGCACCTAGAAATACAAAGTCTTTCGCTGCTTCTACATTTTCTCCCTCTATTTGCCAGTTATCAATCAAGCTGGTTACCATAACCTTGGTTTTTTTGAGGTTTCGCTGCAAGCCAGCTTTTGCACTTTCTTCTTTCACCTTCATCATAAGGCTCCTCAGTTCGTCTTCGCTTTCAGCCATCAAAGTGGTATCATCTGCATATCTGAGATTGTTAATGTTTCTTCCAGTGATTTTAACTCCAGCCTTGGATTCCTCAAGCCCAGCATGTTGCATGATGTGTTCTGCGTACAAGTTGAATAGGTAGGGTGAGAGTATACAGCCCTGCCGTACTCCTTTCCCAATCTTAAACCAGTCCGTTGTTCCGTGGTCTGTTCTTACTGTTGCTACTTGGTCATTATACAGATTCTTCAGGAGGCATACAAGATGACTGAAGGCCAGATAGGTCTGTCTGTGGCTAGCCAGGATATTTGGTGCTTCGTTGTTCAGTAAAGTAGACTAGCAGATGAAAAATAGAAAATGAGAGCTGGTATGTATAATGGACTAGGAACAGGGAGACCCAGGTTCTTATCCCCCCTCAACCATAGAGGCTTACTTGAGCCACTCACTCTCTCTCAGCCCAATCTACCCCATGGAGTCGTGGTGTTGAAATATAGGGAGGGAGCACTGTGTATGCCACCTTGAGCTCTTCTGTTACAAAAGATAGGCTCTGAATCAAATAAATGAATGAGAGAATAAGAAAACTCCTGACTTCTATTCAGTGGAAAGTCTGAGGTGGAATGTTTCAATGAGTTTGCAACCTGCTTCTCTTATACTTTTTACATATCAAAGGCAATGATAGACTCAAGGAGCTTCACTAATTTCATGGGTTTGTCCTTGCTTCCCCAAATCTCATGCGTTTGTAGTTTACTTTCTACCTGGAAGATCCCAGTCCCCAGGGTAGCTGGAAGAATAGATGGCCCACACCTCATTCAGAACTAGTAACACAAATTGCCATTACCATATTCCAGAACACTAGGAGAGAGAATAATTTTATCTGGCCACGATAGCACAGCATCCAATAGTCCAAGAATTATTGTGGTTCATCACACACAAACCACAGATTTTCTGGGCTCAGTGACTAGATTGCCTTTAGTGGAATATGGGACTCCTGGGGGGGGGGGATATGGAACTTTACAACAAATATGCTGAATACCAAAATGTGCTTGACAAGAAGGGAGACAAATCACTTCATAGTCCTTTTGCTTTTAGCGATACTACAGCAACAACTGCAGGGAAGGGTTAAAATCAGCAGGATGGTAGATGGCATGTCATGATGCAAGCTCCCTGTTTTTTGTGCAGAGACTGATATTGCACATGTTCAGAAAGGACAGGGCTTGCATTGTGATTCTCTGCTGTCTTTCTCATTTTGACACACCCCACCCCACCCCATCTCCACCCCTCACAGATGCTGCCATGATATCAGAGATTCATACTCCAACTGGGAGATTTTACTTATTTTCTGTGTCGTAACTGGAATCACTGAAGGAATTTTTAGAGGGGCATTTTGGCCAACCACCTCCCCTGCAGTAGCTCCTCTATTACCTAGCTAACCTTGCCCTAGACAAGATAACTGCAGGTCAGATATCTGTTATTACTTATCACAGATGTGCTTGAAGAATTATATGGAGCTGTCATTTTTACAAAGCTGGATCTAGTTGCATGGAAGACTAAGCAATCTAAACACTTATGGGCAGTGCAAGTATACAGTGATGCCCTTGGAACAATGAAACAAAGTGGGAGAGCAATAAAGTATTTGGAAAAGATATTCAGATGCCAGGATGTGTCTATATCCAAACTGGCTCTCCAGTTTGGTCTAGTGGTTAAGGTGCTGGGCTAGAAACCAGGAGTCTGTGAGTTCTAGTCCCTCCTTAGGCATGAAAGCCGGCTGGGTGACCTTGGGCCAGTCCCTCTCTCTCAGCCCAACTCACCTCACAGGGTTGCTGTTGTGGGGAAAACAGGAGGAGGAAGGAGTATTAGGTATGTTTGCCATCTTGAGTTATTTATAAAAAATAATAAAGGCTGGATAGAAACATACATACATACATATATACATAACTACAAAAAGCAGAAATCTCCAGGCAATGATTTCCCCTGTGAAATTTTATGGAAGTAAAAGTTGGACTTTGAAGAAGCAGGATAGAAAGAGTATTGACACTTCTGAACTTGGTGTTAGAGAAGACTTCTGAGAAGACCATGGATTGTCAAGAAATTGAACAAGTAGATCATAGAACAAATCAATTCAGGATTCTTACTCAAGGCACAAAATATTAGGCTCAAATTATTATATTTTGGGCACATTATGTGAATACCTAGCCCTCTGGAGAAGTCTGTACTGCTGGGAATGGTAGGAAAGAGAAAAAGTGGATGACCAGCAGCAAGGTGGATGGATTCAGTTACAGTGCTGTTTTTTTTTTTTAATCCATTCAGTTGTGTATGATTCTTGGAGACTGCCTGGACAAGTCCCTGCAGTTTCCTTGGCAAGGTTTTTCAGAAGTGGTTTGCCCTTGCCTGCTTCCTAGGGCTGAGAGAAAGTGACTTGCCCAAGGTCACCCAGCTGGCTTTGTGTCTAAGGCAAGACAAGAACTCACAGTTTTCTGCTTTCTAGCCTGATGCCTTAACCGCTACACCAGATTGGCTGATTTGTACTCAGTTGAAAAACTTGAAGGGCTATGTTGGAGACAGATCATCTTGAAGAAGGTCTATCTATAGGGTCACCAAGAGATTACATTAGCTTGATGGTTAATAATCAATCAATCAACAATTTAGAGCTCTTTCATAGCACCCCAAATCTCTTTTTTCTAATAGCTTTCTCATTCTCTCTCTCACTCTGCTTTGTAGTAGGGCCAGCCTAATGTAACACATGGGAATTGCTTTTAAAAGTGATCAAATTCCGCACATGAGCCAATGACTCAACACCACTCATTCCACATAGGCAGCTTTTTTCAGCAGAGGGGATCTTCTGGAATATATTCTTGAGAACTGCTGAAGGTAAGATGTCACATAACATTAGGGGAAAGCTCTGTGCTATTTGTGAACTATGAATTGTTTGAGATACCTAACTGATTTTAAGTGAGCCTTACAGTTTCCAGTTCAAGCCTTATAGAAATCCTATGATGTTCCTTTCCCATGGCCTGCACATAACCCAATACCACCAACATCTACGGATAATATCCATAGCATTGCAATTTGTAAACAGTGCCTTGTTTCTGAAGCCATTAGTGGACAACTAGGACCACTGAATGGAGCAGAGCTTAACACAGTGGAAAAGCTGCACACAGAAAAAGAATATTATCTTAGATAGCTTTAATGAGCACGTTAGAGAAACATAGGTTATTGATCTTAAACACTTAGCCCTCCCAAGCATAAAGAATTACACACTTAGACAAAGTAAGTTTAAGATAAGTAAAAAGAGTTTACTGACTTTATTCTTGGTTCAGTTATATCCATCTTTGGTGGAAAAATGATGTTCCTTGTTTCTTCTGTTCTTTAAACTAAACTTAATGAACTCTTAGCCCTGTAGCTGCTAAGAGCTGCATGTAGAAAAAGGCAAGCACATGGCTTTAGGCCCAAGATGGAGAGAGAAGCAAAACATGCTTCTTCCTAGATGGTGAAGGAGGAGGAAGAGAGAGAGGAAGAGAGGAAGTGGGAGTGGCAACAAACAGCTTCCTCAATAGCACAGAAAGTTGCATCATGGGACAAACTCATTTACATGCTAATGAGGCATGCTGATTTGTTAACATTGCCAATAGTTTCCAGAAATCAATAGCTTCTTGGACTGTTGGCTGATATCAAGTGTAGTGCATATTATTTCTAACAATGCCATAAATCAGACTAAATTGGAACACTAAAAAATCAGCTCAACAGTAAGAAGATTAAAAGAAAATTAATTAATTGTGATTATTTTGTTTTGGGAACCAAAAACATCTTGCTAACTTAATCCTTATTTGGGGTTATCTAGCATTTAAAGAAAAGGGGAGCTTGAAATAATTGATGGTAATAATACTGATGGATTGGTTGCTAGTATGTCTCATAGACCAAATCAAAGTGTTGGTATTTGACACTATGTGGCTTGGTTCTGTGTCCATGTTAATGGTGAAACTGTCTCCCCCCCCCCCCAGTAATCTGTTCACCCTTTATGAACATACAGGAACAATGCTTTAGGACCCTTCTCCTTAGGGATGCTAGGGTATGGGTTCAGAGGCAAGTTTTCTCTGTATTGGCTTTATCATTTCGAACACCCTACCCAAAAGATCCAGATGGGCCCTGTCATGTTCACCGTTCCAATGTTACCGTTACATTGTAATGTTTCGCATGTCATTTGGCTGATGCGTGTTTCGTCTGGGAGGGGATGTGGATTCCATCTCATGGGATTGTTATATGTTAGCAGCTGGATTGGAATGTGTTTGGGTTATCTCCTGTGTTCAAGGTTCCTTTCCCAGGACATCAGCAGAAACGGTTACCAGCACCTGGGGGTGGGGGTGGGGAGTTTGCAACGGCAGGGCGAGGGGAGGGATTATGTTTGAGCCGAGGTTTTTCGTTTGTATTTGGTGCGCTTTTGCTCATTCTCAGCTTTCTCTGTATTTGCATACTATTCTTTAATAAATCAGATATCATTAAGTTCCTGCTTGTGAGTCTGAGTCTATTAAGGTAGGCAATCCTTACAGGCCCCATACTTGTATAGTTTAGAGGGGCAGCAAAATTGTGGCTGTTTTCCAATTGTAGCAACAAGGTCACGTAACCATGTGACGGGCCACAAATTATACTATACAATAATGTTTACTGGTGTTAGATGTAGAATTATAAAGCCATACATAAAGTACAAACGAAAAATGAAAAAGGCCCCAAACAGTCAATATATATAAATACATACAAAAACAAGGATAACCAAGCAACCCTACAAGCTAACATCCAAAAACCTGACTAAACGCGTTTCGACTTATAAGCCTTCACCAGTAGTCACAAATATAAGGTTATAATAATGCTGGAAAAAACAAAGGAAGAAGGTATAAATAATCATATATCACCACCAATTAAAATAATGCAAATAAACTTAACATAAAAATAGAAATAAAAATAAAAATAGCACTTACTTGAGTAGTATAATTAAAATATAGTTTGTTATAAACTCCTGTTAAATAGACCACTCCACACCTTAAAATGATTAAATACAAGTTTAAATTGTATTCATAGTGGTAAGAAGATATACAATTTATTGTTATAGATATATCTTGTACTGCAGTCAGATGTTAGTCATTACTGCACCATTCTGTACTCCTTATTTAATCTGGCCAGGCTCATTTCATGTTATTTATGCAGATGATATCTTGTACCCACCTTATACACTTGCTTGGATGTAGGTATACCTATAACAATAAAGTGTATATCTTCTTACCACTATGAATACAATTTAAACGTACTTATGGCGCTGCGGGTTAAACCGCTGAGCTGTCGATCGGAAGGTCGGCGGTTCGAAACCGCGCGGCGGGGTGAGCTCCCGTTGTTAATCCCAGCTCCTGCTCACCTAGCAGTTCGAAAACATGCAAATGTGAGTAGATCAATAGGTACCGCTTCGGCGGGAAGGTAACGGCGTTCCGAGTCGTCATGCTGGCCACATGACCCGGAAGTGTCTATGACAACGCCGGCTCCAAGGCTTAGAAACGGAGATGAGCACCGCCCCCTAGAGTCGGATTCGACTGGACTTTACGTCAAGGGAAACCTTTACCTTTTTAATCATTTTAAGGTGTGGAGCAGTCTATTTAACAGGAGTTTATAACAAACTATATTTTAATTATACTACTCAAGCAAGTAGTTTCTATTTTTATGTTAAGTTTATTTGCATTATTTTGATTGGTGGTGACATCTAACACCAGTAAACATTACATCTATTTATTTACGCAGACAATATCTTGTACCCAGCTTACGCACTTGCTTGGATGTGTGGAGCGGTCTATTTAACAGGAGTTTATAACCAGCTATATTTTATTATGCTACTCAACATTATTATAACCTTATATTTGTGACTACTGATGCAGGCTTATAAGCCGAAATGCGTTTAGTCAGGTTTTTGGATGTTAGCTAGTAGGGTTGCTTGGTTATCCTTGTTTTTGTATTTATTTATATGTATTGACTGTTTGGGGCCTTTTTCATTTTTCTTTTGTACTTTATGTATGGCTTTATAATTCTACATCTAACACCAGTAAACATTATTGTATAGTATAATCTGTGGCCCGTTACATGGTTACGTGACCTTGTTGCTACCTTGTTTCTTTTAGGTTAAGTGTGTTCCCTTCTTTTTTGTGTTTTCTGATTGTTTCTGCCTGTCCTATAAGAGTAGTCAGGGCTGACATCCTCTGAGTCCCATTAGCTAAGGAAAGCCATATTATAGGTCCAAGGAGGCATGTTTGTCTTTGCACTTGCCCTGTTAAACCGCATTCCCCCTGAGGTCCATATGTGTTCCAACAGGCACTGGAGTAGGGCAATTTGTGAAGCCAATGGAGTGTGATGTGACTAAGTTTCTGCCTTCCCCACTTGTTGTTCTCTCTTTTTGGTTATTCCTTGTAATTTTGATACTGTCTTATCACTCTCTTATTATTATCATCATGTTATTAATAAAGAAATATTATGTACTGCTGTCATTCAAAGCAGTTAATGTCCAACTCTCTTCCTTCCACATTTTCCTTTTTTGCTCTTGAGAAAGCAGGTCAACTTCCAATATTAACACAATAGTTACCATCTACCTTAGCGGTGGGCAAATTAACTCTCACAGTTTGATGCCTTGAAACAGCATGTCTCCATTCAAGGAAAGAATTCCACTGGCATACTGAAATTGCTCAGAACTGCAAATTCCATTGTATCATAAGATCCCTGAGGTGGAATAGCGCTTCATCTCACACAACTATTAAGTCTGTGCCATCATTTGAAAGGCTTCACAATTTGAGCATCCTAAGTGTATCTCATGTTTTATTGCCTGATAATCTAGTGGTATACTACTTTTGGAAGGCACTGTGTGTCTTTGTAATTCTTCTACTGTGATTGTTTTGAGCATTTACTGTAATGATGCAGGGTCAAATTTGATGGAATCAGTTGCTAATCATTTTTATTAATATTATAAAGGTTTTGCTAACATGTTCTGGTTCCATCAATGAACAGCCTTCAGATAGCTTTAATCAGCTGTACTTAAAACCTCAGATGACATCAGGAGCTATTTGTAAATGCAACATTTTCTCTTTCTCAGGACAGGTATCGTCGTGATGTACCAGAGAGGAGGGAGAAAAGAGAAAGGAAGAAAAGTACAATTAGGACCATTCCCAGGAGTGAAACAAAAGCACAGGAACCTTGTTCAGAGCAATTCTAAACAGAACATTGCTCTTTTGTTTCTTGCAAAGCAGAGATTAATTTAAATTGTGGTGATACAGGGTAATAGCAGTTAAGCATGTTTTCATTTGTGCCCCTCCCAACTTAATAGATTGCTTTGGCTGAATTAAGATGAATTAATTCATCTCATCAATCAAGACAGACTTAAGCCTTTCATCCATCTCCATACACACCCTTTGATAAACGTTGTTTCCAGTTGCCAATCATCTAGACCACAACAGCAAAACACCTAACCTCTGTCCTAGCTAAAGGAAGTGGGTGCATTCTTTGTCTAGTCGGTTCCAACTGGTGAATAAAATCAGATGCTTCCCAGTTAAAGCAGAGGACCTCAGCACATGCAGAGAAATTTGGAAATGTTCAGAACTGAATCAAATAGCAAACCTGAATAAAATCAACAATTCAAAAAGGATTTTGTCTGATTTGCAGTCCTAGTGCACCCATGCCTTGATTAATTAGGAAATTATTAAGAGTTGCATTGGAACAAGTATGGTAGGCAGCTAATGTGTTTAAAAAGCCATTGCTTAGGTTTGCCATGCTACAGAAATGGATTCAATGCATACTAAGTATTTCTGGAAAATGCAGAACACTAAATATATACTTCAAATCTGATAGCAGTTTTCTCTTAAAACATTATTTAACTGATTTAATGTAGATTTGGTGAGGATATCAATGACAAGTGAGAAAGACATTTTTTGCTTCTTGTATGAATATATCCTCCTTCAGGATAGCTCCTTCTGATCCACAAGCTCTTGTTACAAAACTAGATAATTTTTTAAAAATTATAATATGTTAAGAATCTGATCTCCATGGTTATGCTATAGTTCTTGAATATTAAATAATCTGCAATGCATGAAGTTCTCCTATAATCTACTGGAAGATATGTTGAATGTTTAGATGAAAAATGCAGTCTGAGGTTCAAGGGCTACATGCAGGCTCTGAAAATTTGCCCATTGTTAAGGTACCATCTGAAGCCCCTTCACAAGTTGTCACCAAATTATATATATATATATATATATTAAAAATTAATATAACTTTTATTCAAATTTTTTCCATAAGTAAAAGACAAATCTAAAGAAAAAATAAGGAGAAGGAAAAGAAACAAAAGAAGGAGAAAGAAAAGTGCAAGAAGTGCAAAGAGCAAAAAAGAAGAAAGACAGACAGACAGACAGACAGACAGACTTCCAACCTTCTTTTCAACAGGTATTAAAAAATCCCTTCAGCCCCTTATTTCATCCTTCTTCAATAATCAAATCCATAAATCATCACTTCACTTTTTTCTATTTTCAACAAAAAGTACATAAAAGGTTTCCAGTCTTTTGAAAAAGTACTTACTGTTTTGTCCGTGACCAAATAGGTCAGTTTTGCCATTTCTGCCAATTCTGACATCTTCACAATCCATTCCTCCATTGTGGGAATTTCAATATTCCTTCACTGTTGTGCATATAGTAATCTTGCTGCAGTTACCATATATAAAATCAATCTTCCATTTGTCTTTTCTAATTGGCTGCCCATAAGTCCCAATAGAAAGAATTCTGCCTTTTTCTCAATATTAATCTTTAAAATTCTTTGTCTCATTGTATGTGTTTGTATCCAAAATTTTCTGGCTTTTTCACAAGTCCACCATGCATGATGAAATGTCCCTTTATATTTTTCACATTTGCAGCAGTGGCTTGAAAGAACTTTATACCTCTGATAATTTCTCTGGTGTCATTATACCAAGGATACACCATTTTATAAAAGTTCTCTTAAGTTATAACACATACAATTCCTATTAGTCAGATATTTTACTTTTTTCTCAATCTGAAAACCACCAAATTATAATTTTTAAGGAGACTGAAGAAAGGAAATATTAAAAGCATGGGAGTTGTCACTTTAACAGTATGGATTTTCTTTGAGTATAATGAAACATAAGCAATGTGAAAGAAATCAAGTTTAGCTTTTCTTCTTCTTTGACCTGGACCCATCAACTTTTAAAAGCACGGCTTCCAGCATGCCATTCGAAAACCAAGTGTCCTACAGCCTGAAAAGAGTTAATTTGGGAACATCTTATGGAGATTAGCAGAACCTAAATTGTACACCTCTCATTTTGATGGGCACAACCTCAATGGGGTTTTCTTTGGCGTATTTCTCTGCTGTTCTGATATGAGCTCTCAGCAGGAGATTATCACACCAGGAGCATAATCTTCAGTGTGAAAATGCCCATCTTGTATATCAGGCATGAAATAATAAAATATTAACATTTTTATTTCAAGGTGTGAGAGAGGGAACTCTTACACTAAAACAAAAAACAAAAACCAGCTAGGCTGCTGCTGCTACCTGCAGTGCTGGCTTCTATAGACTACACTCACTGATCAACTTTGGGCTGTCTTGGAAGTATTTCTGTCAACTTTCCATGAAACTTTATTAGGCGATGGATTGAGGTGGGGCCGGGGGGGGGGCAAGACATGCAGTCATTCCTTGCTATAGGTTCCATTAATCCATATTTATTTGTTGCCTAGATTTATATTCTGCTTTCCCCCCAGAAGCTCAATAGCATGTTCTTCTTTAGTTTTTCCCATAGAAGCAAACCTGTAGACTAGGCTGGACTAAGAGAGAATGAGTGACCCGAAGTCACCAGTAAGCTTCATGATTGATGGTGGACTTGAACCTGAATGCCCAAGTCTTCATTCAACCCCTTAGCCATTCTAGCATATTCAGAAAGCCTTGAATCAAGGGCTGAACTGGGGTGTCTTTAAAAAATCTAGAAGGGAAAATGCTGTGTTTTTGTCACAGAGTTTCTGCCATCCTAAACATTTTCTGTACATTATGTGGTTTATGAAAAAGAAGACATAATTCTTTAAATCCTAGGAAATTAGGCAAAAAGTGATATGTACAGTATCTAGAACTGCTTGGGATGACAGTTTAGGAGCTTGCTTGCTTAGCAGATTTATTACTGCTTTCTAATGTGTAAAATTCCTTTAAAGGGATAGACGGCAGAGCCTGGTTCTTTTGAAGCACCCTAGCTACACCCTCAGATTGCTTTTTAGTAGAGGACCTTGCATTGTTAAATGTTGTGACATGGCAGCTGCTAGCACCAGGTGTTGTTAGAGCTTGAATAAGCTTATCAGGTTTAGATTGGATGCTGTTTAGGGAAACAGAAATGGCCACAAGTGTGGAACCTGTAGGTAGAGAAAGTTCTCCCAGAGCCTTTGGGATGGTCTCTGAAGAGTGATTATGGTGTGACCTTTCCTTCCTATTCCCTCCAATCTTTTGTGGCTGACGGCAACTAGAACTATAACAAACCTTGTCTGGTGATATGGAGGTGAGCAAGTGTTGTCTTTTCTCAACCTCCTTCAGAGAGGAAGTAACATCTTCCTTTCTCAAGGTAGCAAGCTTGTTCTTAAGTAAAGGAGTATTTACAACTCTGACAATCATGATGTGGTAGAAAAGAGACAATTTTTTGTTGTTTCCCCACTTTTTTTTTTTGCACTGTTGAATACTGACTGGGCTATTTCTCAGTCGCGTCTTTCCTCTGGTGGTCATTTCCAAAGTAATCTATTTTAAAGTAAAGGTAAAGGGTTCCCCTGCACAGTCAAGTCTGTCTCTAGGGGGCGGTGCTCATCTCCACTTCTTAGCCAAAGAGCCAGCGCTGCCCAAAGACGCTTCCATGGACATGTGGCCGGCATGACAGACACAGAATGCTGTTACCATCCCACTGAAGCAGTACCTATTTGTCTACTTGCATTTGCATGCTTTCAAATTGCTAGGTTGGCAAGAGCTGGGGCAAGTGCAGGAGCTCACTCCATCACTCAGGGCTAGGATCTCAAACCGCTGAACTTGTGACCTTCCGATCGACAAGCCTGGTGTCTTAACCTATTTTAGTACTTGTTTTTTTCTTCCTTTGTAGTGTGAGTCTCTCTCTTCCACCCAGGCAGCCTCGGTATGTAGTTTCAGCTTCCCCAGTTTTAGAGCACGCTTTGGAGGAAATGATGCTCTATGTTTATTGGGAGAATGCCTCCATCCTTATGTTTGAATTTTCAACAGAGCAAGTGATTGGCTCCAAACCTTTAAATATGCATTTAGTTTGGTACCTTCCCAAAAGGAAATACAAAATAACTACTCATGGCACTTATTTGTACAATGCATAAAAGGTAGAAATGAGATCACTCTCTTAATTGTAAAGAATCCTTCTGATGGGAAAATGCTTTTGTTTTGATTTTTTTTTTAAATAAGATTTTAAAAATTGGACACTACAGAGAACTAGAGGGAACTAAAGATTACAATTAAAGGAGGAGAACACTTAAAGTCAACTTACAATTACAGAATGAAGCAAAATATTCTAACATTGAACATATTGAAGGGTATTTGTGAACAATGGACTCAGAAGTTAATTTTTAATAGTGTCCACAGAGACATCTGCCTCTATGGAGAGAATGCCTGAAAGATGTTATGGAAGAGGAACAAGTTCTGCCTGACAGATTCAGACTGAGTTGAAAGTGGATTTACAAATATCAGGCTACAAGAAGGACATGGAAAAAGATGTTACACTGGACATACAAAAGAAACCAGCAATTGTCTTAATAATTAAAAGGGATATAGAAACAACAAACCAAGAGAGTGATCTGGATAATTTTCCTGTATTGAATTTACAGAGCCTTTGTAAAGTTTTGAAGAATCTCATGAGAAGGGGCAAAGAATAAATGAAAAGAAATCGAGTTCTGCAACATTATTGAAGAGACTAAAGACTGAAATTGTTAGAAGCAAAAGGAAGGAATATAAGGTTAGTTTGTTTGATCAAGTTTAAAATAGACATGTTATCTCTGGTAACGCTTAATGGACTTTTGCTGACATCAGGACTGAAATGATGATGCTTTATGGACTTGTTTATAGATAAGATATGGGAAGAAGAGAACATTTGTTGTATTTTAAGAGGGAATAAGTTACTAAAGTTGTTTTTACTTGTGATGAAGGTGGGAAGTCACTTGTATGTATGTATGCATATTCTTTACCGTATTCTTATTTTTCTTTCTTTTTCTCTTTTTTCACCTTTCTTTTCTGCACCGTCTACTCTTCTTTTCTATTTTTTCAGTTTGTATTAGTTCCAACTTTTGTAATTATAATCTTTAATAAAATTACTATATAAAAAAAGGAAACTTTGGATCTGGAATTCTACAGGTCGAGGTCAAGGAGGACTCTTTCTGTTTGTTCAGTTGAGATTGAGAGGCCACAATAGGCAATTCCTTTTTCCAAAAAGAGAGAAGCATAATAGAGGGACTAGACTGAGCCAGAGCCTCACCCCAGAAAATTTGTTTCAGCCAGTATTTCAAAGAACAAAGTCTCCTGCAAGTCCCCACAGGAGCACAACCCATTTCAGCTGAAGAAATATGCCTGGCACAGACTGGGGAATGTATAGTCCTGTTCTTATATATTTTGATTGGATTTTTTCTAGGGCCATTTTTGTAAGTAGACAGCTTTAGGTATGAAGCTGTTCACCACTGAACAGGAGGCTTAGCATCTGTTTGATCCTGGGTAGCATGTTTAGATCAAGGCTAAATATGCTACCCAGGAGTCAGCCCTCCTTATCACATCCTAGTAGTGTGTACCTGAAGGGCTTAGCAGGTGAATTATAGGTGATGCCTGGCAGAGACAAATTAAATCAATAATGAAACAGTACAGAATATGTCCATTTAATCATCATTCACCTCCAAAACATCTCTGCATTACGGAGAATGACCACTGTGCCTTTGGTCTAGATTCCATGTAGTCCATTTATCTTTGATCATTGTAGATGTGTCTCCAGACGGACTGAGGTTCACCTCATGATTTTAGCTAAAGTTGAAATTGATAAGCTCCAATTTTCTTTTTTGACATTTAGAATGCTGGAAATAGTGGTAAACAATAATGGGTCTCAGTTTACAAGTGAACTTTTCCAAAATTTCATAGTAAAATATAACATTAGACACTTAAGAATTGCCCCCTATCATCCTGCTTCAAATGGCTTAACAGAAAAAAATGTGCAGATTACTAAGGAAAGACTTTAAAATATAACTTACAGTACAGTGCAGAGTAAGCTGAGTACCTTCCTTTTTCAATATCATGGCACAGTACTACAGGGAAGTCTTCAGCAACTCTTTTTTTCCCCACTTGGATAACAAGGAATGTACACATTTTATACTTGGCACCATGATGGCACAGTTCAACAGAAACAGCCCCAAAGTTCAGACATATTATCAAGGGTATTAAAGGTGGGTAGCCTAACTTATGCATGTAATTTGGGCATTGATCCACAGCAAATTCCAAATATATTATGGCAGAGGCCTCATTAGTTAGATATTACTGTGGTGAACCAGGCTCTCAAAAGGAAGTTAAGAATTAAATGTGTTAATGTTTTGTTAAACTTATCCTCCAAACCTGTACTCTGCCAATCTATTAAGGACTCTGAATATTTTGAGTCTTGACTGTAGAGAAAAAGATGATTACAATAGTTATTCATGGAAAAATGCTTGTATGCCAGATGTCAGCCCTTTGAGGTAGTCCAGACAAGAAGCACCAACCATGAGTACTAACACTACCTTTATTATACAGTTATAGTAACAGAATCTTGCAAGTCTGAAAGTACATATCTCCCCCATCACCTTTACAGTCCAAGAAACTAGGAAGGGTCCCATCTGAGATGTTTGCCATGCTCCATTCCTTATGCAGGCTAAGCTGCCCCTTATCTGACCATTGCCTAGTCTGTGGCTCCTCCTCTTCCCCCTGTCTCTCAAGAAGATTCTCACAGACCATTACACAAGATGCCAAACATTAGCTTGAAGAAATTTGTCAACTCTTAGTCTTTGAATTCACTGTGGATTGAAGGAAAGGCAAGACCAGAAAAAAATGATTCCATATGATCTAGTTCAATTCATTGTTTAAGAATTGAATGACTACCATACAATTAAGCAACAACAACAACAGGATAATTTTGAAAACTGAATAATTTGGGTTTCTTTTTCTTTTAACTTTTGTTTCTGTAGAATTTTTGTATTCTCCATATAAGTAGGAGGTGTGATCTTGGCTACTAACTTTACTTAGACTTGTTATAAATTGAATAAAATAACTTTTCATTCATTGAAGAAAAGTTGTGATTTCAGATCTCATGTTCATCTGCCTGTGAGTTAAATAGAACAAGCATCTCCGACCTGCATTCAGGCTCATGACATCATGGGGACACTGAACAAATGACCTCACATGTTTCGGAATGCAGTTCACTTAGTTCTTGAATATAGACCAAGTTGGCTGGGGCTGATGGTTTGGGTGCAACTCAAAGTTTCATGGAGGTAGAAACTTGTTTGCCTTACTATGAAGATTTTATTTACATTAGTTTTATTACGTTCTCAGCTAAATTAGCATCATTGCCTCTCTTAGTTTGAAAATAAATTAGTAGCTGAGAGGAATTTACAGACGAAAGTTTACCTCAGGAAGTGATTTGTTTGGAACCCTTTTATGCATGGGAAAAAACTGAAATACTGCTTTTGATACCATTGGTGCTCATGAAAGGAAGCTCTCTAGAAATTACTGTTCCTTTATATATTTTTATTAAATATTTTTTATAAAGGAAGATAAAAATTAATATAAACTTTAAAAAATGAGAAAAAGAAAGAGAAGGAAATCAAAGAAAAAACTAAAGTGCAAGAAAGGAAAGGAAAAAAGTAAAAGAAAAATAGAAAAGAAAGGGAAAAAAAACCCAGAATAGTAGCTTTCAATCTTCTTTCAGCAATTATAAGTACAATTATAAATTTACTCTTACTCTATGGTTACAATACAACTCTCTTCTTTCTATAATCTATCCTGTCTAATCATCAAAATCATAAATCATAAGTTTTATTTTTTTTCTGTTTTACACAAGAAGTCCATAATGGATTCCAGTTAGCAATAAACGGAGATATTGTCTTTTCTCTCATCAAAGAAGTCAATTTAGCCATCTCAGCAAGTTCCATCATTTTCACCAGCCATTCCTCCATTGTGGGTAGTGCCGAATCTTTCCATCTTTGTGCATACAATAATCTCGCTGCAGTTATGTACAAAAACAAAATTCCATGACATTTTCCCAACTGTTTGTCCATCAATCCCAAAAGAAAAACCTCTGGTCTCAATTGTATATTAATCTTTAAAATCCTCTGAATGAGTGTGTATATTTGAATCCAGAATTTTTCAGCTTTTTTACATGTCCACCAAGCATATAAAATGTCCCTTCTTGTTGTTCACATTTCCAACATAAATTTGAAGTGCCTTTATACATTCTAGACAATTTCTCTGGTGACATATACCAACGGTACATTATTTTATAAAAATTCTCTTTAGGGTTATAATATAGTGTAAATTTCAGTCCTTTTAGACTCATAATTTCCCATTCCTCTGTATATTATAACTGAAATTTTAGCCCACTTTATCATGCATTCTTTCACTTGTTCTTCTGTTTCAAATTTCCATAAAGGTTTATATATTTTAGCAATTACATGATTTATTTATTTATTTATATTTCAAATTTCCATCACTGCCCATCTCCCCCAAAAAGAGGACTCTGGGCAGTTTACAATCAACGTTAAAACACCTAAATTACAATATAAATACTCTATAAAATCAAATAAATATACAGTAGAAAATATAAAATCCAGCAGTGAAGATCTTGTTTGTTGGGGAGAGATCTATAATAGCCACCCCCAAGATGAACTGGTTCCCCTCTCGCCCCAAGCGAGGTGGTAGAACCAGGTTTTTAGGTTCTTCTGGAAGTCCAGGAGCGAATGGGCCTGTCTCACCTCCGAGGGCAGAATGTTCCAAAGGGCGGGTGCCACTGCAGAGAAGGCCCACCTCCTGGACCCCGCCAGGTGGAATTCCTTTATGGTGGGGTCCGTAGCATGCCCCCTCTGCATGACTGGGTGGGGCGGGTCGATGTTATGGGGATGAGACGGTCCCTCAGGTAACCTGGCCCCATGCCATGTAGGGCTTTAAAGGTCATAACCAGCACCTTGAATTGGGCCCAGAAGCAAACTGGTACCCAGTGCAGCTTGTGCAACAGTGGGTACCATGTTCATCATTTGTACACAGTTCTGTTTTAAGCTCAGTCTTACAATATTCAAAACCGCAATTTTTTTGTCTATTTTAAATCTTTCTAATAACTAAATAAGAACACCATTGGCAACTATAATATGTCCCTCTGCCACCAGTTCTTCTCTTGATTTTGTTTTGTTTTCCCCTTGAAAAAATTCCAGTATCTCACAATAAGTTAGCCAGTTGTGTTTGCCTATTATTTCTCATCTATAAAATGGCTTTTGTGCTGAGATCCACAAAGATGTTTTGGGTACAACCTGGGTTTGTATCTATTCCATATTCTCAATATGGCATGTCTAACATAGTGATTTTTAAAATCCACATTAACCTTGACTTTATTGTACCACAAATATCCATGACACCTAAATCTCAGGTCATGTCCTTCTAACTCTGAAAGCCTTCTATTTCTCAGCAACACCCACTCTTTCATTCAAACCCAACAGCAAGCTGCAGCATTTCAAATCAGATAAACTCAATCCTCCTCTTTCATCTGCATCTTGTAACACCTTATATTTAACTTGTAGTTTGTTCCCCTGCCACACAAATTTAGATACAGGTAGTCCTCATTTAATGACCACAATAGGGAATGGAAAATTATTAAGTGGTTCAGTCATTAAGGGAGTCACCATATGACCGGATCTGATTTTACAACCATTTTTACAATGGTTGCTAAGCGAATCATGGGTTGTTAAGTGAATCCAGCTTCCCTGGTGGATGTTTTTTGACAGAAACCGGCAAAAAAAGTCACAAATTGCAATCACGTGACCGCAGGACTCTGCAACTGGGCGTAAATGCGAGCTGGCTGCCAAGTGCCCAAATTACGATCATGTGACTGAGGGGGTGGTTCAATGGTTTGCAACAATTGTAAGTGTGAGTATAGGTCATAAAGCAAATGGTTGTTAAGTGAGGACTACCTATCTTTCTGCCACTGTTTAAATGGTGCATCAGTTGTCAAAACAGATATTGCCTGAAACAAAAATGTAATTCTAGACAAGACATTCATTTTTATCACAGAAATTCTTCCCAGCAATGACAGTTGTAGTTTTTCCCATCTTAACATCTTTTTTAACATAGTTATTTTGAAATAATGTACAATTCATGTTTGTCAAAATGATACCCAGATATTTTACTTTCTTCTCAATCTTAAAACCCATTTTATTCATCAGTTCTGTTTGATCTTCTATTTTCACATTTTTTGTTAACATCTTTGTCTTCTGTTTATCAATCTTGAAACCTACTAATGCATCAAATTATTTTAATTTGCCCATTAATGTTTAAATGCTTCCAGAACCAACATCAAGTCATTTACAAAAGCCCTTAACTTACAAGTTTCTTTTTTAATCTTTACTCCCACAGTCCTCTCATCTTGTATTATATCTCTATTCAGTATTTCAAGAACCAAAATAAACAAGAGAGGAGACAGTGGGCATCCCTGTCTTGTTCCCTTTTGTATCTCACAGGGTTTTGTTAGATCTCCATTAACTATTATTTGTGCTTTCTGTGAAGTGTAAATGGATCTTACCCATTTTATCAAGTTCTCTCCAAAATTCATATCTTCCAGAACCTGGAACAAGAAAGCCCAGTTCAAATTGTCAAAGGCCTCTTGCATCTACAAAGATTAATGTGGCTTTTTTTCATTATGTCGCTCCAAATATTCCAAAATGTCCAACACATTTCTCACATTATTCTTTAATTGTCTTTTAGGTAAAAACCCACATCGATCCTTATGCATAAATTCTCACAAAATTATTTTCGATCTCTCAGGATCATTGTGAACAACTTGCGGTCATTATTCAATAATGATATCAGCCTATAGTTTCTTGTTAAAGTCAAATCTTGTCCTTCTTTGGGTATTAATGCTATATTGGCCTCTTTCCAGCTCTCTGGCATCTTTCCTCCCTGTAGGATAGTGTTCATTGTGTTTTTTAAAGGTTGTAAAAGTTCATTCTCAAAACATTCATAATAAGAATCTGATACTCCATCTGGTCCAGGCACCTTTCCTAGTTTAATCTTTTTTATGGCTTCAGAAACTTCCCTTATTGTTATAGGTCCTTTCATAATCTGTCTCTGTTCCTCTGTAATCCTTGGTAAATTTTGATTCTTTAAATATTCATCTATTTTCTCTAGAGAGATGTCACTTCCTTTTTATAAATTGGAATAATATTGAGAAAATGTTTTTTGTATGACCACATTGTCCATTAATACAATATTTTCCTCTTGTAATTTCAATATCATGTTCTTTTCTTTTTCTTTTTGTAATTTATATGCTAGCCACTTCCCTGGTTTATTTAACTCAGACTTTTTTTGCTTTACATAATTCATTTTTATTTCTATTTCTCTTACTGTTAACATAGATAATTGTTATTGTAAAAGCTTAAATTTGTTGAGAAACACTTATCTTCTCTGGAAATGTCTTTAATTCTTATTTTCTCTTTATTTTGTCCAAAATAGCTTGTCTTGTCTCTTGACTCTTCTTTTTAAGTTCACTATTTTGTTGTATAAATAACCTCTAATAAAAGCTTTACTGCTTTTATTAGAGTTTATTTATACAACAAAATAGTGAACTTAAACCAAACCAAACCAAATCAATGCCTTTACTTAAATGATTTTCAAAAAATTAATTTCTTTTTACAATCCTCCACTATTGTTTCTTTCTGTAGCAACATTTTCTTTAGTCCATCTAAAAGAATTAGATTTCCTTTTATAAACTAAACTCACAGGATTATGATCCAAAAAAGTATTTGGTAATATCTCTGACTTAGAAACCTTGGTAGCCAAGTTCTTTGAAATCCAAATTATGTCTATTCTTGAAAAGGATCTATGTCTTTCAAAAAAAGTAGGTATACTCTCTTGGACTGCCATTTTTCTGTCTCTGTATATCAACCAGTGCTAAATTGTCCATCAAATTTAAAAAAAAAACTTGGTAATTTGCCTTGAGTGATTTTAATATTTTTCTCAGAAGTTCTGTCTAGTTGTGGGGAAATCACTCCATTCCAATGCACCATCAAACACCAATTTTCATAAGAAAAGCCTATTAATCTCTCCAATACTTTGTCCTCATTTGGGACATAAATTCCCAGTATCAAAGTCTTAGCCCCATGCATATTAACTTCCACCCCAACAAATCTACCGTGCCCATCAGTCAATACAAGTTCTGGTTTTAGTTGGGGATTTATATACAAAACAACTCCATTTCTTTTGTGTTTGTTTGTTTGTTTGTTCCTGTTGAAATAAATTCTTCACCAAATTTTTAAAATCAAATATTTTATGCCCTTTTTTTCTAATATGTGTCTCTTGCAGGAAAATTATACCTTGTTTTAATTTTTTCCAATAACAAATTGTTTTTTTCTCTTTTGGGGAGCATTTGCTCCATTTATATTCTACATTAAGCATTTGTAATCCATAATCAAGCCAAAAATTTAGAAAAATTGACACCTGTAGCGCCTACTTCAATATCACCCCTTTTAGTTTTCTGTTTCACCTTTTGGAATTCTTCTGTAGTCTCCTCTGACACCTCCATCTGAATCTGCTCCAATTCCTCTTTGAATTTTTCTAGAAATTCCCCTGCCTTCTGGACAGAATTCAGTTGAAAAAAGTCTTTAAAATCTTTTTTCTCCTTTATTCCTTCTTGATGGAAAGTTTTCTGTGGAGTGCTACTATGGCTCTTGCCCAATATATAGAATCCAAAATAAAGATTTTACATACAGATATATTCTGTTGTTGGAAAATATGCTTGTACATCCAGTTTTATATTCTAATAAAGATAAACATTGTGGGTAGCAAAAGACTCTTACACGATCTCTCACTGAGAAATGCGAAGGGAGGGAGGAGCAGGAAGCCTTGCAAGAGCATGCCTGGAGCAACAGGTGGTGAAGAGCAACCTTCATTGTGGGTGGTTGCTAGAGGTGTATATAAAGTTGTCAGCAACATCTAGCAGAATGAAGAGGCAGAGTTGCTTCAGCTTTCCACAGGATAAGCAGCCCAGCCCAGGAGTTAGCCGGAACAGCAGCTCTAAGCATCCCCAGCCAGGATGCCCCCTCAGTCAGGAGCCAGTGCAGGGAAGCCAGGCGTTGGGCCGGGGTTCACACAGCTTTTCACCTGGGAGGAGGTGGGGCTCCGCACAGGCAATGGGAACTTCAAGGAGGAGAGATGGCTGGTCATCGACCGAAAGGTTTATGACGTCAGTCAGTTCTATCTGCGGCATCCAGGAGGGCCTCGTCTCATCAGACACTATTCCGGGCAAGATGCCACGGTGAGTACTTGCTGGGGGGAAAGAGGAGTTCAGGATGACCTGAAGGCTGCCCCAAAGCATTTGGTGCTAGTTGAGGTCCTGTCTTTACCAGTAATTTCCAAGGTTCTTAAGTAGCAGATTGAGAGAGAGGGAGGGAGAAAGAGAGGGAGAGAGGGAGAGAAACCTTATTGCCTGAAGCCATAGGGAATTCCTAACATGACAGAGTACACAGGGTACAGTAGTCATCCTGGGTTGGAGAGCCAAGTGGTTTGACATGATGTAAGGAAGCTCCAGGTGGTGGTTGTATCCCTTGGCAACTCTGGATTGCCTGTTTTATGTATTTGGGGTAGAAGGTAGCAGATGCCTGGCCAGAGCTCCTGCGGTGTTTATATATAGATTCAGTCTTGTAAGTCCTTAGGAAATTCTTTCATATGATTGCATGGTTCTTTCTGGTATCTTGGTGTGGGATCTCAGAATAGAAGTTGATACAATGTCATGTTGGAGAGTTGTCTTTTGGCTTCATGAACATAATCAACACCATTATAATGACAACTGTCCCTCCTCTGTTAGCTTGTTTAATTACAAAATCATTGCTTTTCTTACAGCCTTAGATGGCATCTTGTTCTTCCCTGCTGAGATTGTTGCATATGAGCTGTTTTTTCAATTGATGATTGCAGCACATGTTTGTTGATGAAAGCACTCGATGTACAAATCCAATTCAGGGGTGCATCCATCTGGGGGCGTCCATGTGGGTTTGTTTGTTTGAAGCAGCTTTTCTCAACCTTTTGAACCTGGAGGAATCCCTGAAATCTTTTTCAGACCTCGGGGAACCTCTGCACATTCAGGCTCAAATATAGGCCAGAAGTTGCAAAATTATTATATTCATTTCATGCGTAGGCCTGTATATATATGTATTAACAGTGTTCTTAAACTAAAAATAATGAAACTTACCTCTTTAATGTGAAGTTGCCCGAATTTGAAATAACATTTAAATAAATCATGATCTCCCAGGGAACCCTGGTTGAGAAACCCTGGTTTAAAGTATTTGGAGTTTGTTGTGACCTGTAGTTGTGGGTTCTCTCAGCATTTTTTGGATTGATGATGGCTGTATATCTGTATCCTGTTTCTTGTCTTGAAAGTATTCCTTAAGTCTCAAGCAGTGAAAAACTATCTCAGGATCCTGACAGAATTGTATCATTTGTGTGGGTTTAGTGGGGCGAAAGGATAAACCTGATAAAAGAATGGACTTTACTGTTTGGCTGAGTGTGTGGCTGGATAGATTCACAATATTGTGGAGGGGCTAAAGAAAGGATAGCTGATATGGAACATCAGAAGAAGTTGGCTTAAGCCCCAGAATTTTATCATTCATTGGTGGAAGGTTCTAATGATGCTCTGGTCAACTATTGATATAGTTTTACCTTCTACATGCACAGATGGGCCTTCTCAAGGGCATGCATCAATGCTTTCCCCTCTGCAGTACTGGAACGCTGATACAAGAAGATTCCCTATTCAGACAAACTCTGCCCATATAGAGGAGGGGAAATAGAAGTAATGGCTCATATTCTTTTATGCTGTCCCTTTAATGAGCAAGCTAAATGCCAATCAATAATTATTGAAAACTTTAAAGGGCAGCCCACCAAGTTCTACCTCCACTTACTACTGAAGGTTATAGCCCATGATATCTCAGCAGAAGTCCCAGATTTTGCTCCAAGGCCATACAGAAGTGCAAGTGCCTTATAGACAAAAAAGACAGCTGGCTTAGAAGGACAAAACTGATTTTTTTTCTTATTTTAATATTTTAATTTCTTAAATATTGTTTCTCATAAAATCATTTACCATCCTTACCATATTTCCTCTTATTTATCCCTTTAAGTGCACATAACCAAGGATCATAAAGAGGTAAACAAAGCAGACAGCTTCCTAGGTTTCAGAGGCTTAGTTCTACAGAGACCCTTAGAAATGACCTTGGAGAAAGCATCCAGAGGCAATTGGGTGCAGGTGCATAAGCAACATGCATTAAGCCTGGGGGACAGGGGCAGGAAAGTACTAGAAAGAGACACAGACGTGCTCCCGCTGACTCCCTGGCATATGCAAGTCGTGTGAAAAAGAAAATACACCCTCTTTGAGAAGCCATGTGTGAAAAAGTAAGTACACCCTATGATTCAATAGCTTGTAGAACCACCTTTAGCAGCAATAACTTGAAGTAATCGTTTTCTGTATGACTTGATCAATCTCTCACATCATTGTGGAGGAATTTTGGCCCACTCTTCTTTACAATATTGCTTCAGTTCATTGAGGTTTGTGGGCATTTGTTTATGCACAGCTCTTTTAAGGTCCTGCCACAGCATTTCAATCAGGTTGAGGTCTGGACTTTGACTGGGCCATTGCAACACCTTGATTCTTTTCTTTTTCAGCCATTCCATTGTAGATTTGCTGGTGTGCTTGGGATCACTGTCCTGTTGCTTGACCCAGTTTCGGCCAAGTTTTAGCTGTCGGACAGATGGCCTCACATTTAACTCTAGAATACTTTGGTATACAGAGGAGATCATGGTCGACTCAATGAGTGTAAGGTGCCCAGGTCCTGTGGCTGCAAAACAAGCCCAAATCATCACCCCTCCACCACCATGCTTGACAGTTGGTATGGGATGTTTGTGCTGATATGCTGTGTTTGTTTTTCGCCAAATGTGGTGCTGTGCATTATGGCCAAACATCTCCACTTTGGTCTTGTCTGTCCGAAGGACATTGTACCAGAAGTCTTGCAATTTGTTCAGATGCAACTTTGCAAACCTAAGCCGTGCTGCCATGTTCTTTTTAGAGAGAAGAGGCTTTCTCCTGGCAACCCTTCCAAACAAACCATACTTGTAGTCTTTTTCTAATTGTACTGTCATGAACTTTAACATTTAACATGCTAACTGAGGCCTGCAGAGTCTGAGATGTAACTGCTGGATTTTTTGCAATTTCTCTGAGCATTGCACAGTCTGACCTTGGGGTGAATTTGCTGGGACGTCGACTCCTGGGAAGATTGGCAACTGTCTTGAATGTTTTCCACTTGTGAATAAGTGTCCTCACTGTAGAATGGTGGACTTTAAATTGTTTGGAAATGGCCTTATAACCCTTCCCAGATTGATGGGCAGCAACAGTTGCTTCTCTAAGATCATTGCTGATGTCTTTACTCTTTGGCATTGTGTTAACACCTGAATGGTCAGAAACCAGCAAACTCCTAAAAATTCAGCTTTTATTGAGGTGGGCACACTTGCTGATGATCAATTAATCATGGGCATTTGATTAGCAGCACCCGGCTGCCTCTTCGCCTCTTAATACCTATGGAAGCAGTAAGGGTGTACTTAGTTTTTCACACATGGCTTCTCCATTCTGGCTTTATTTTTGTAAAATAATGACACGGTGTAATATGTCATGTGTTGTTGTTCATCTGAGGTTGTTTTCACCTAATATTAAGACCTGCTAAAGACCAGATGATTTTTATTATGTCCTGATACGTAAAACCACAGAACTCAAAGAGGGTGTACTTTCTTTTTCACATGACTGGGGAAGACATGGGCAAACGTGCAACATTCTGTTCCTGTAGTCTATCTCAATAAAGTATAATATAAAATCATCCTGTGGAGGCAGTTTCCTGGTCTGTCTGTCTTGTAGGGCTGAGAATTTGTTTCAAACAGCTTTATAAGTTTATAGGTTCTATGGCTACAATTTGTATGTAATGTTAAATTTATTTACATACTCATACATATATGACTTGAGAGCATGATTGGCATAGTGGTTAAGACATCAGGCAAGAAACCAGGAGACCAGGAGTTCTAGTCCCACCTTGGGCACAAACCCACCTGGGTGACCTTGGGCCAGGCACTTTCTCTCAGCCCTAGGAAGGAGGCAATGGCAAACCACTTCCAAAAAAACATGCCAAGAAAATTGCAGTGACTTGTCCAGGCAGTCACTGGGAGTCAACACTGACTCAAAGGTGCACACACACACATTCATATGATTTAAAGTTAGGGTTATATACACATGGATGCTCATTTTATCATTTTATTACTGTGCTGTACTGTACTGGTCACTGATCTTAGTAAAGTATATCTATCATAGCCCATCATACTCTTACAACCTGAGGTTCAATTCCAGAAATAAACCTCATGGTCAGTGCAGGTGACCCAGAAACTAATATGGACCATGGCGATAGACCTCTGTCAGAACAGATCCAACTTTATTACTTCAGGCACCAAAATTCTAACTATCAGTCCAGCATCCTTTAAGCTCGGGCTTTATAGGAATGATGAATACATGTGGCCTCAATGACTTTTGTGTATTCTATCTTTAGTTGAATATTCATTTTCTCTCTTTTGTGGAAAGAGTGCTCTCAATTTGTTAACAAAGGGCTTGCTTGCTCACTCTGAAGGAGGAGGGCAGGCAGTCTGCAAGGAGGGGTCAGAAACTGCAAGATGGCAGGTGATGATATGTGTGCAAGAGCATAAAAGTACTTCTACAAAAGGGGCAAAGCTTGGACGGCACAGCATGATGCTGTGCCTACCATGTTGAGCATTCTGACACGTCCCCTCAACAACTCTGGGGAAGCGGGCGGGGGGAATTATTTCATCTCCCCTTGACCTCCATTCTCTCCTGGGTTCTTGGTTGGCTCTGCTGGCATGATTGGTTCACTGCTCTCCTCCTTCGCCTGCAGCCTCCGACTCTCATCTGAGCCAGGTTAGTGCTGTCTCTACACGTTCTAAATCTCCTCCTCCTTTTTGGAGCAGAGAGGAAAAACTCTGCTCCTTCCAGAAGAAAGAGCTCAAGTCTGAAAGGGAGGGGGTTCCTCCATGGGACAGGAGAAAAAAAATGTCATTTTCCTTTTTCATTTTCCTTCTTCTTGCTTTCACCCTCACCCTTTCTCCATTCTTGCTCCTGACAGACAACCATGCAGTTCCATTCTTTCTTTTTTTTTTACTCTTCCTTTCTTCTCACAGTCAGCCTTGAACTCTTTCCTCCCTTCCTTCCGGCCTTCAGGCCTGAGAGCTCCAGAGGCAGCTGCATTGCCAAGCTTTGCTGTTCAGACACAAATGCTAGATGGGCCTCTTTAAGGAAGAGCAATAACCATCAAGGGCTTCTTTGATGCTGGATCCCATAGGAAGCACAGTAACTGCAGCCCTAGAAAGCGGTTCACACAGGGGCCTCTTCGTCTGGCCATTTCATGTAGAATGCCGAACCAGAGTTGGTCTGCTTTTAGACTGCGCTCCCTTGATATACCCCCGTTCTGCCTCCCCATCTCCCTGGCTGTCTTGTTTGGAGAAACCATCTTTTCTCCCATTATGTCTGAATTGGAGATTTGGTGTTTATTTCTCAACTCCTGGAATAAGGCAAACCCCTCCCAGCTGTGATGCCACAAGGATAGCAGGGCAGCCCTTGACACCCACGTGGTTTTTCCCAACAGCTGTAACCAGGGTGGTGCACTGCAGTGGAGAGGCAAATGACTCAACAGGAGCCCAGCGGATGCAAAGTAGATCAGGAAAGAGTTTGATGTGCCCAGCTTATCATGAAAAGGCTGGGCAGTCTTTTTCATAATCAGAAGGATTAAGATGAGGTTTGCTGATAAGGTGCCCTAAGCCCTGCTCTGATATTGCTAGATTGTAGCAGATGCTGAGCAAGATCTTTCCGGTGACCATTCCGAGAGGCAAGGTCAACCAAGGCAAAGCCAGAAGAGAACCAGACCACCCCAAGGCCCCAGCATGGCAGGGGAGGAAGGCCCTGCCTTGCTCTTCCTTCAGATAAAGCAAAATAATGCTGCCTCACGCTCAAAAAGAGCCGTTTTCATGGGGAATGCCACAGCTTGTTGGAGAACATCACCCTCAGTGCCTGTGGAGAGACCCTCAGGACGTTTCACCTTTTCGCAAAAGGACACCAAGCCACCCAGCCCAGAGCTGGTTTTCAGATGGGTGGCTGTATAAATGTTCTAAATACTTAAACAGATAAATAAATGGCCATATCTACTACATCAGCCCTTTTACACCTCCTTTCTTTCTGAATTTCTTAGGATGCCTTTGCAGCTTTCCACAAGGATGAGGATTTGGTAAAGAAATACTTGAATTCGCTGTTAATTGGAGAACTGGCACCGGATCAACCTAGCTGTGAGCCCACCAAAAATGTGAGTATTTCCCAGATCTATCTTTAGAATTCAAGGCATATCCATGTGTGTCTGCGTGTCTGTGTCTGGGAGAGAGAGGTGAAGAGAGAATAGAATCCATTCCCATATAGACAAAATCCTCTGTTACCGTCAGAGCATGGGGCAGACAGAACGTAGCAAGGAATCCAGAAGTAGTTGCACTGATGGTTCCCGTAGTGGCTTGAATAGAGTTCTATTAGTTGCAGTACTAATTTCCACCTTCCTGGGCAACGAGTGACCACAAGCCATTTGTCTTCTCCTAAATCGAACAACTGAAATTAAGGAACCTCTCCCAAAATTTTACATTTGCATATCAAAGAAAATGTGTTTAATGCAACCTCCAGTTCTGGGACTGGTTCTGAGGATGCATAGCCTTCAAGAATGGCTCATTTGGTATAAGAATAGATGTTTATTGCACAGTATAAATATAAGCTGGACACCTTCCTTGGCATGTTCTGTATGTTACTGTATTAAACAGTAAGCCTCATCCACCTTGTCCCAATTGCTTTTAACTACCCCTTGTACAATGTTTGTTCTGCCTAAAGTGAAGACGAGGCAGCAGAAAGAACTTTTCACTTGTACCTGCTGAGACATTGGCTCAGATGCAAATAAGCAGCTGGGTATTACTTTCATTGCCCTTGTGATCTCGTGGAAAGGTGAAAAGGCAGCAGTTATTGAACATGCTCGGGCAACCAGGTGCTGGGGGCGTACTTAACTGTCACCATTTCTCATAGGAAATGCTGGTACACGATTTTCAAGAATTACGCACAAAAGTGAAGAAGATGGGACTCTTGAAGTCCAGTTTCACCTTCTTCACCTTCATGTTTCTGCATGCGTTCCTGCTGGACATTGCATCCTGGCTCACTATCTGGTACTTTGGAAAATCTTGGGTGCCTTTCCTTATTGGTATAGCAATGTTCACCACTGCACAGGTAATGTACTATTGTTACTATTGAGTATAACAGGGTGTGAAGTTATTCTTAATACTCCAGAACAAATAGTTAACTCAATGCTTTTTAAAAAATTCTTGCTAAGCCATCAGTGTGTTGCTAATGGAATTTTGACCTTTTTGTATATATGACTGCAGGAAAGTAGCTGATTCCAGATCAGAACTGCTGGTTCTTCTAGCTCAGTTAGCAGTTAAGCCATTAAGTTGGCATACTACCCAAAATGTCTCCAGCCTGGTGTAGGAAATCATCCATTTGAATCTTCTCCAAGTGTATAGCTCTCTCCCCAGATGCTCTCACAGGTTCTCCATCCACCAGTCCACTTCTTGCCTCTAACGTCCTCCTTCACCTGACTCATCTTCCCTCCTCCACCTCTATCTTCTTTCCACGCACTTTTCCACATATATTCTTTTTCTCTCGTCTTCTCATCCTTCCACAATGCACCCTGAGCTTCAGTCAGAATCCTGGTTTTAAGGCTTTATTAATTTTTTTCCCAACAGATACATAAAAACTACAAAGAATGAAACAAAGAATACTACAAGAAAAAAGAAAACTAAAAACGTGCAAGAATACAAAAAGGACTACTACATAATGACTTCTGACTTTCTACAACCAAGATATACATAACTCAATATCAACCTCTTTCTCTAATTTAAACTAAAATAAACTTTATTTCTATAAAACATTTTCATTCTTCAATATAACATTCTCTTCTTTCCCTCTTAAAAAATATATAAAACACTTTTGCAACATAGTTTTTCGCCTAATAAGCAACTAATCAAATATTATCCTTCTCCACTACAACTTGACTCCTACTACCTGCTAAAATAACAAAAGAACACAATAATAAAAATAATAAGGCCTGTCTACATTTCATTAATATTATCCCAAAAGAAATGAAAGAATCCAGCAAAGCCCTTACAAAAACCATCCTACTAAACATGTTTATGCAATTAACCAAAGCATTTATATACTTAAACATTGCATCTTACAACCACTGCATATTTAAACAGTAACCTTATTGATATCCTTTTACCCAAAATAAAGTCATTATCCCAAATGCAAAAACATCCGTCTAACCCTTTAAAAGACCACCCTGATAAGCACAATTGGACAATTGTTCTACTTCAAGATAGCCTAAGGCGTGTACATGTCTCCGTATCAGAAACAGGGCTTTCTCCTTACAATCTCACATTTAACAGCCTGCCTTGTAAACTCCAAATAATCTTCAAAAACCTTCCAGGCCTTGAAGCTTAACTCTTTTCTTCCATCTCCGTGATCCAGAAGTGCAGCCATTTCCCTCTCTCCCTTTACCCCCGGAACGTTTCCTTCTTCAGGGTTAGGGTTAGCATTCCACAGGTCATCTTTTTTCTCTTGACTTCCACCCTTGTCACCTCCTTCAGATTGTTGATGGATTTTAGCTTCCACCAAGTTCTGAGAGACGTTGAAGGACACGGGTAACCCCAAGATCAAATTCTGTAAACATGGCTTTGATGTCTTCCATGTCCCTCCACGGAATGTTATGGCGCCCCGTAGTGCCTCAAGGACGCGTTAGGCTGGGATTGAGAAAGGCCCTCAGTTAATCTTCGGGAAGTCTTCAGTAAAGGCGAAAGCAAATGTAAACAGAAGTGGTTCTCTTGGGAAGGTGAAAGCAGATCGCTCCGCAGATTCAGCGGAGTAGGCAAATCTTTTCTAATCCCCAGAACATTAAAAAGAAAAAGAGCAATGAACAGGCAAAAATCTTCAAGTCCCAACATTACAGTTTAAGTATCTAAAAAGCCAATTTTCCAAATTAATAAATTCCAAAAATAATGAAAGTCACCAAGAGGTTCCGCATTTCTTTGTTGCAAAGAGCCTCTCTTTAATTTGTTGTTGTTTATTCGTTCAGCCGCTTCCGACTCTTCGTGACTTCATGGACCAGCCCACGCCAGAGCTTCCTGTCGGTCGTCAACACCCCCAGCTCCCCCAGGGACGAGTCCGTCACCTCTAGAATATCATCCATCCACCTTGCCCTTGGTCGGCCCCTCTCCCTTTTGCCCTCCACTCTCCCCAGCATCAGCATCTTCTCCAGGGTGTCCTGTCTTCTCATTATGTGGCCAAAGTATTTCAGTTTTGCCTTTAATATCATTCCCTCAAGTGAGCAGTCTGGCTTTATTTCCTGGAGGATGGACTGGTCCCAACATTACAATTTAAATATTTAAAAAGTCAATTTTCCAAATTAATAAATTCAAAAAATAATGAAAATCACGAAGAGGTTCAGCATTCCTTTCTTGCCTCTCTTTAATAAGAAATAAACAACAAAAAATGGTGATTTAGAAATGGGGTGGGCAGGTTTAGAGTCCATTTTCGGTTTCAGTGCGGCTTAGGAAGAGATCTCAACCCTGCCTCCCAGCTGACCACTCACCAGTTGATCGCAAGACACCATTTTGCAGTCTTCTGGCTGCAACCGGTCATTCAGAATGCACATGGGGTGATTCCCGGGGTTCTCCTTAAACTTGAGAACACTTCTTGGCTCTAAGGAGGCCAGCCTGAGCCCCAAAACAGTCAGTGCTGACCGGTCCACTGCGGAGATTGTGGAGACACATTCCAAGGTGCCAGTCCCCCACCAGAAGTCAGCCTCAGTCAGAATCTGATCTCAGTCTGCCCAACCCCTATGCTTTCCATCTCTGACCATGCAGACCAGGATCAAGTGCAGTTCCCATTACCTTACTCCTTCAAAGAAAGAGGGGGAATCTCAGTGTTAGCAGAGCTTGTGGACAGAAACATGCTTGGGCCACCAAGGAGAGAGTTGGCAATAAAATTCCCTCCTGTATGATGTACTGTATGTACAACATACTTCAATGTTACGGTGCGGCTGTGGGAGAGCCTTTTCTATGACTTCATCCTTCCTCACTGCTACAGCTTTTAAAGGCTAACAACAATGTCGTGGGGCCAGTTATCCCCACATTTGTCACAAAATGGAGGCCTTACTCTCTTGGAAATGATTATGTTCATGCTATGAATTTGAGGAACTCATCCTGTTTGAATGGTTGCAGGCCTGAAAGCATTTCAGCAGCCCTGTGGGAATTCGTGGGAATGAGATGGTACTCATGATCACACTGTCCTGCTCCCATCCTGCTCCCATTATATTTAAAAGCTTCATTTAATTGAGTAGTTGTGTTGAAGTGTAATGCAAAGCATTTGGCAGACAAGCTTTTGAATTATCCATGTTTCTGCAAGACATGACCTTTTTAGGAGTCCTAACAGTGTTCTTTCTTAGCCTTCTAGGAATCAATAATGCTTACATTTCTGCTTAATGTTCTTTGCTAATGTTGGTACATAAATAGCTGTTATTGCATTTCTCAATTTAAGTACTTCCCAAAGGAATACTTAAACAGAGCAACCAGTCCTTACAAACCAAGGTCTTGTGTGGGAAAAAGTCATGTACACTTGGTGTTGCTTCTTGCCTTCCAGAACCAATATGGTTTCCTTCAGCAGAATGAAGATGCTTACATTTCTGTTTAATTTCCTTTACATAAAATAGTTGAGAATATAGTTGCTTAAACAGAGCAACCAGTCCTTAAAAACCAAAAGCTTGGCCAAAGAAAAGTCTCATATACTTCGTGTTCTTCTTGCCTTCCAGAACCAATATGGTTTCTTTCAGCATGACCTTGGGCATGATTCAGTCTTTCTGAAGTCTAAATGGAACAGAGTGGCTCACATTTTTGTGATAGGATTCCTTAAGGTAAGAGTCTAAAACTGAGACTGGGTTTTCTCAAATCAACTTTGTTGAAGCTAAATTGTTGTGAGTCACACAGAGTTATTGGGAGTCAGGCAGCATACAAGTTTAAATTGCTGTTGTTGTTGTTCTTGTTGTTGCTGTTTCTACATCTGGCAAGGTCTGCCTTGTGTTCCTTGAAAGAAAGATATAATCTATAAACCTAATACATATATAAAAGCTTAACTTTTCAGTTTTGGAGATGATTTCTGACTCCTTGTTCTTTACATTGTAATTGAGACAAAAGGATGATTTCTGGGATATGAATGGTGAGGATGATAAATACAGCACAATTTAAAAATTATATAGTAGTTTTTCAGCACTAGCTTCAGTTACTTAATCCAATGCACCTTTGCAACTGTAATTTATTCTCCTTTAGACACACACACACACACACACACACACAGATGCAGACAGGACCAGCATACACTGAACAGCACAACCAAGTAGCTAGAATTCTGTGTAGAAACATCTGCATACTGTATGTGCTAGGCCCTCCCAAGTCTAGATGGGAGATTCCACAGAAGGTTGTGGAGAAGAACAGGGCTAAGATCCTGTGGGACTTCCAGATCCAGACAGATAGGCAGGTACTGGCCAATCAACCAGCGATCGTGGTGGTAGACAAGGACCAGAAGACAGCAGTGGTGATAGATGTAGTGGTATCAAGTGACAGCAACATCAGGAAGGAGTATGAGAAGCTGGAGAGGTACCAGGGCCCGAAGGAGGAACTAGAGAGGATGTGGAAAGTGAAGGCCAAATGGTCTCAGTGGTGGTAGAAGCACTTGGGGCTGTGACTCCCAAGCTGGGAGAGTGGCTCCAACAGATCCCAGCATCAACATCAGAGCTATCTGTCCAGAAGAGTGCAGTGCTAGGAACAGCTAAGATACTGCACAGAACCCTTAAACTCCCAAGCCTCTGGAAGAGGACCTAAGGTTGAAGACACCTATCACCCATAGGGGTGAAAAGGGATTTTTTTTTCATACATACATACAGTGTGTAAATTTTCCCCCATACATAGAATTAACTTTCCACACAGTAGGCCCAAAAGACCAGGAGGTGTAAGAAGTATAGTATAAGGGATTTCTATGAAAAACTCAGATGTAAACAGTGCAACTGCAGGAATTAACTATTGGAGTTAGCTGCAGGAATTAGCAGCAATGCTGGGGAGTGACATAATTTTCTTAGCTTGCAGTGTAAATTCACCATCTCTAATGAGAAAAGAATCAGGCTCTTTTAGGGTCTATCTTCCTGATTATACAGTATCTAAGAGCAGTTTCATACTGGAATCATTAACTGGAGATGTTGAATAACTGTGACTTTTGTCTCATCAGCCTAATGCCATTGAAAGTGGAAAGGATGGCTCCATGATTTCCCCATTTGCTCAGTTACTTTCATATTGCTATCCTTTTCTATTGTGCTAGCAATTGGAGCGGGGGTGGGGGAGGAGAAACCAGCTAGATCAGGAATAACTATATGGTAATAGCTCTTCCAAAGAAGAAATGAAGACTGGTATATATGTATGTACGTATGTATGTATAGTAAAGGTAAAGGTTTCCCTTGACATGAAGTCCAGTCGTGTCCAACTCTAGGGTGCTCATATCCGTTTCAAAGCCAAAGAGCTGGTGTTTGTCTGTAGACACTTCTGTGGTCATGTGGCCAGCATGACTACACGGAACGCCGTTACCTGCCCACCAAAGCAGTACCTATTAATCTACTCACATTTGCATGTTTTCAAACTGCTAGGTTGGCAGGAGCTGGGACTAGCAATGGGAGCTCACCCCATCACGCGGATTTGAACCGCCGACCTTCCGATCGGCACGCTCGGCAGCTCAGCGGTTTATGTATATCTTTATCTTTATGTATATCTTTATCTTAATTTATATCTGTATTGGAGAAAGTCGGAAGCCACTTTCCATTTCTGTTTTCTCTCGATTGACATTTTTATTGTTTTTTCTTTTTTCTTTAATTCTGTTTTCTATCTATTCTGTACTTCCTTTTTTGTATCTTAATTATACTTTGGGGAAAAAATAAAAAAGTTTTATATAAAAAAGACAAAGAACAAATGAAGGCTGGTACATATGTATGTATGTATGTACATGTATTTCAACCTTTTCTACGCAGGGTGGGCCAAGGACCTGGTGGCTTGATATGCATAACCAGCATCACGCCAAACCCAACTGTTTCCGGAAGGATCCTGATCTCAATATGCACCCATTTCTCTTCAGCTTAGGGAAGCCCCTCTCTGTGGAGGTGAGTAAAGGGAAGGTCTTGGAGTGGCTGCAAGAATGTAAAGGATATAGAAATGCCTACCTTTAATTAGAGAAGATCTAGCAATTTTTCTCCAGTTTCATTCAATTTTACATGTTCAGCCACAAGCACATACTTCAACATTGTTCTATGGTTTAAAAAAAAAAATCAGTAATTTTGATTTTCTCTCAGATTTCCAACATTTTCTCCTTAAATGTGCCTTGTATATTCATTTTGATTGCAGAATTGCTCAATAATATTGAAAGAAGTATAAATTCCTGCGCATCTTGCAATTGGAGATGGGCAGCCAGTGGCTTGTGGGCTGCATGCAGGGCCTGATTCCCCTTGTTCATTTTCTTTTGAAGTTCCCCAAACCCCCAAACCACTGAGATTCAGCAACATAGTGCAGTAGATGTGCTATGCCTTTTGCTGTAGATTTTCAGTAGGAGACAAATGAAAAAAATCTTCCTAAACCTGCCCAGTCTGAAACTACCCTGCTAAATATAACAAAAAACTTGAAAAGTCTTGGCTATTCTGATTTGAATGGTATGATTATGTCATTAGGAAATCCTATGAGCTTCCAGCAAGACAAAAGTATTACTGCAAATATTACTGTACTCTTCACCTTCTAGATACAGTAAAGTTGCCTATCTCCAGTATCCACTTTTGTCCAGATGGGATCAGTCAGGTCACTTCATATTTAAGAGAGCCAGTTTGGTCTAGTGGTTAAGGTTCTGGGCGAGAAACCAGGAGTCTGTGAGTTCTAGTCCCACCTTAGGCATGAAACCCAGCTGGGTGATCTTGGGCCAGTCACTCTCTCTCAGCCCAACTTGGTGCAGTGTAGACTGTAGACTAGCTTCCTCTTGGTGCACCCCGGGCAATGTGACAGTAGTCTACACATCTGGCTGCTGGACCTCACAAGGATTTCCCAGCAAGAAAAAGCAGCATGAACACCGAACTGCTATGCCATACGATTAAAAAAAAAAAAAACTTCATATTTAAGGTCACAGAAAACAAATTATGTAGGAATGTATTTATTTATATGATTTATTTATATGATTTATAGAGTTGCCCATCTCACAGCAGTGACTTCCATGATGCCAAAAATAGTACTGCAAGTAAGCACTCTTCACCCTCCAGGAATAATAAAGTTGTTTGTCCTATTTCTACTTTTATCCAGATGGAATGGATCAGATCACTTCATATGTAAAGTCATGGAAAAATTCTGTCCTTAATGAGGAAAACCAATAATTTTTGACAGTTCTTGAGCTGGACTGTGAAGAAGAGAGGTTATTAGGTCTATCCTGAAGACTAGCTTATTTTGCCTGTCACTAAATTGTTGTGCTTCTGTTGCAGCTTGGGAAGAAGAAAAAGAAATACATGCCTTACCAGCACCAGCACAAATATTTTGCCTGTGAGTAGCTCTGCCATTTTGTACCAGAAAGTTAATTCGACTCTAAAACACCAGCATCAATTCTTCCATCACCCTTGGGGGATCCCATGGTGAGCCTGCAAGGTGGCTGTATGAGGTTAAGTGATAGCTGTTCTTCTGCTAGCTTGGGGTTTTCCATGTTTTTATTTTTGCTTTTATTTATATTTGATGTTTCTTGAATTGTTATATGGTTTTAATTGGTACTATGTTTGTAAGGTGCCCAGAGTCACGTTTTGTGAGATTGGCAGCTATATAAATTTGCTAAATCAATCAATCAATCAATCAATCAATCAATCAATCAATCAACTGAAGCTAAGCCAAAAGACCAAAATGCTTTGATAAAAGTATTCAGTTTTTCCTAACTGAGTCACTCCAGATGCAAGACCATAACACCCAGAAAACTGGAGTTCTAATCCATCACATATGAAGTGTGGCAAGTTAGGAGGAATGGATGGCCAGCTGATAGAGGAATTCTGTAGCAATAATTAGCCAATAGGAAATGGGAGAAGAAGGAGAATCTCTCAGAAATGCTCATAATTTTGAGTGACTCTGACGTATTTGTGTTCTTGCTTTCATTTTTTCCAGTATTGGCACCCTTAACATTCGTTGCTTTTGTGCAGTTAATCATATTCCGCTATGCAGCTCGGAAGAAAAGCTGGAGTGTAAGTGACAAACATGCAGACACAATGCTTGTTGCAGTGGGACAGTGTGTATCTGGGGACTGAGTGAAACACTGATTGCATCATCACCACTCCCAGAAAGGGAGGTGCATTAAAAAGAATGAGACATTGCACTGATGACGGAGGCACTGTTCCTATTTCTTCCAGGCATTGGAGACACAAGATATCATTAGTGTTTTAGCTGTATACATTTCTACTACTCTCACCCCTCACCAAGTGCCACAACCAGATTGCTCTCTCTCTCGCCACCTTCTAAAATGTAAATAAAACTTGCTATGTACTTTTGGTTACTGGGCCATTTTGAGTTCTCTTTCTTCTCTCCCAGAGCTACTCTGAACCTGCAAAACAGAGTAATGCTTTCTTTTTAGCAGGTAGCATGCAACTGTAAGAGGTCTTTGCCTTTGGAAGACAATAAACCATCCATAGAGAAGAGACCTTCTCAGTTATTTTATTCATTGGATGTCTTTTTTGGGGGTACTATACAACAGGAAATCTGTTGTCATAATGTTTTTCAAGCTTTCTTGGTGTGGAAAGGGGATTGCTACAAGATAAGTAGCTATTATGGAGACAATAATATGCAATTTGCAGCAATGAGAAAGCCTTGCATATGTATTGAAGGTACCTGAGACAGGTAGAAGAAAAGGAATGGGTGGATGAATCCTCTTCCTCAAGAGCTGAAATTCCTTTTGTTTTCTACTGGGTGTGGCTTTCTTCAAGAAATCAACTGGCCCATGAAACTTTACATTGATTGGTTTTAAGCCTGCATGCCCTCATTCATAATAGTCATTCCAGGGCAGAACTGCTGGAATTGCTCTGCTGTTGTGCCATGTCACAATGCAATGGCTTTCTTTTCAATACGATACTTCCTCAGGGTGTTTACACACACATATATAAAACTAACTGGTCTGAATCATACAACAGCACAGATTTTAAAATCAACCCAACTGTATAAGGCAATTAGTAGATCTGAAACTGACAAAAGCAACATTTTCTCATCCTTTTTACTCTCCTTTTCTATTTGCCAGGATTTCGTTATTATTTTGTTCTACAATCTCCGCGTCTGTCTCATGTACATTCCTTTAATGGGATTCAAGAGCTTCATGGCATTTTACTGGCTTGCCAGGTAGGAACTGTAGAGAATTCTCAACTGGGCTGCTGCTGCCGCCTGTGCTGTACACTGATGTATGAAATGTGCAGTCAGAACGAGGGAGACCTTATGTGTGGCTCTCCATTTCCCCCACGATCATGCCAGTCTGAAGAAGGGCATCATGCTGTGATGTCTTGTGAGTCAGGAATCACAAGGAAAATTGATTAGGTCCTTGACCTGGTTTGCAATATATTACATCTATGACCTTGA
Organism: Candoia aspera; assembly: GCF_035149785.1. NCBI lineage: Eukaryota > Metazoa > Chordata > Lepidosauria > Squamata > Candoiidae > Candoia > Candoia aspera. The sequence continues at coordinate 234,554,793 of NC_086153.1, read as the reverse complement.
CACTGTAATATCTTAATGCAGCAGTAATCACAGCAGGGGGCAGAAACTAATGAGGGTCAAGCCCAGTTAGTAACTGCATGAGAGACCACCAGGCCTGTGTACTACAGTAGAAAGTTTTTAAAAAAGTTTTAAAAAAAAGCATTTCAGAAGAAGACAATGGGAGACCACTTCTGTATTGTTCCCACACCCCTTCATCCTATATGGTCATAGTCACCAAGAATCAAGGTTACCTGGAAGAGACTTTACGTTCTCCCTTTCTTCTCAAAAAAACTGCCTTTCAGCACTAGCAGAAGGGTGATCCATAGACAATAAGCCAACAAAGAGCTGGTTTGGTGTAGTGGTGAAGGTGCTGGCCTAGAAACCAGGAGATGGTGAATTCTAGGTCTCCCTTAGGTGTGAAAGCCAGCTGGGTGACTTTGGGCCAGTCGCCCTCTCTCAGCCCAACTCACCTCACAAGGCTGCTGTTGTGGGGAAAATAGGAGGAAGCAGGAGTATTAGGCATGTTCAACTCCTTGAGTTGACATACATATATACATACATACATACATGCAGGATATAATAATAATAATAATAATAATAATAATAATAATAATAATAATAGGACAAAAATACTAAATCCAGTTTAAACACCTGGCTGACTGTGCAACCAATCATAATGATGATAATAGACTGTAACTGGTGAAGGGATGAGATGGTCCTCTGACATCAGGACTTCCATGGTGCTAATATCCCTGGGAATTATAGTCCTCTGTGCATTGGGAGGCCTTGAACATTTGAAGTATAATTAAATAAAAGCCCCCCTGAGTAATAGACATAATGAGGCTATGGAGTAATCCTCTTTATTCCCTCCTTTTTAGTTACCTGGAAGATAAACACTGGAAGATAAACTGGAAAATGTGGTGGACTTTGTAAAGGGAAAGACAATAAATTATTGTAGAAAAATCAGAAGACGGGAGGTTTGTCAGGGAGTTTCTTCTACTGGGTTAGCCCTGTATGCAATTCCAGAAAGCAGATTTAAGGCAATAACCAAGTTTGTCCCAGACATTCTATTTGGAAACATCAAAAGTATGAATTATTCTCAAATTCTATTGTTCTAATTATTATGGTTTTATTTCTCATAATTACTTATTTCCACAGGCTCCTAGAAAGCACATGGTTTCTCTGGGTCTCCCAGATGAACCACATCCCAATGAACATCAATTACGACCAGAATTTAGATTGGGTCTCTGCCCAGGTGAGAACATTTCCATTTCTTCTTAGAGGCACCATCTTTCTTTCACTTAATCCATTAATTTATAAATGCTTTGGGGCACCTGGTCTTTGAACAGAGGGCTTTCATGACTGTCACTCAAGTTGTCTAGTCACCATAACCTTTGGGAAAATGCAAGAGCTTGATTTTTTGCGTGGATTGGCCTGGCCTCTTACCAGCTAGAAAAAGGGATTCTATTGCAAAGGAAAAAGAGGAAAAAAGGATTGAAGCAAATAGTCATGCAGGAAATCATTAAGGCATAGGAGAGACTCCCAGAGAAATGAAAGAAGACAGTCAAAGCACACAGAAATTCTTGAGCAGGAGTACGCTGAAGCTAATTCAGAAAGTAATAGGAGAGCACCAAAACTGACTATGTCAGCACCTCCTGATCTGCAGCTAAAGCAAAAGGGTAGTATTTTTGAGTGTTTCATATATATATGGAGAAGACTAGCCAGTGCAACTATTTTTGCATTACAGAAAATACTAACTTGCCTTATGCTATTGGCTGAACTGATACCAAATGCTGAGATGTGAGCCAATAACACATCTCATGTTCCTGGGGACAAGTTCCTTTGAAATCAGGGGGGCTCACCACCTTGTAGGCATGTATAGCAGGGACACACATTGTTAGGGATTTGAACTGAGCAAGATCCATGTTAAAGGATGCGCTGAGCATATGCAGAGTAAAAAGTAGCAGACAGTCCCAATTAAAAATTATTCCCAATATCATTGTCTTGGGTGCACAGTGCAAGTTTAGCCCAGCTATCAATGAATGCTAGCAGTTCAAAGTTCAATTTATTGAAAAAGAGAGCCTCACTTCTATCTGAACTACACCTTGAAAAGAGGGAGGCACAGGAGAGAGAGGAACAGAAAACTCCCTTCTGTCTCTTAAACACAGACTCTCATTTAACTAACCATAGGCCAGGTGAGAAACAGACAAAGGGCAGCAAGCAAAGACCTTCCTCACATCTATCTGTCACCATTTACCCTAGTGGTCAAAAGGCTGACCAGCTGGGTTTGTGCCTAAGGAAGGACTAGAACTCACAGTCTCCCAGTTTTCTAGCCTGATGCCTTGACCACTACACCGAACTGGCTCTCTCTTTCATTTACATGTACTTAAAATTAAAAATAGTTTACACGCCTACTTTCCAGTTTTATATTAAAAAATGTTCTCTTCCTTTTCTCCTTTTCTCCTGTCAAATTAAGATGACAATTTGCTACCAACCTTGCAAGGACTCTTGGCACTGTCCCCAAGGCTTTAGGGGCCCTGTGTGATCTCAGATCCTCAGACTGTGCACCTCTGATGTGTGAGATTGCACTGCCAGTCTCTTAGCCACTAGGTTACCGGACAAGACACACTGTCCATCAGAGCTGGCCTGAGTCAGAAAATTCACATTCAGACACTTAGAAAACCCAGAACAAGCAAAGAGAAACCAAGCAGAGCCCCTAACACACAAGCCAAGAGTAAGAGTTGCTCTTTATAGACCCTCCCTACCGGAGTCAGCAACAGTGACTGGAAAGAAAGGGACCGACTGGAGGGGTTTACCTGCTGCCTCTTTCTCCCTTAGCTCTCAGCGACATGTAATGTTGATCATTCCTGGTTCAATGACTGGTTCACTGGGCACCTGAACTTCCAGATTGAGCATCAGTGAGTATGAGCTGGAGAAAAGGCCGGGCCATAGAAATGAGCGGGGAGGGGGCAGAACCCCCTGGCAGTCACAGACCACGCGCAGCCGACATTAAGCAGGGCTGCGATGTTTTGGACCTGCCAAAAGTTCTGGGATCCTCACTGGACATGGTCTCTTCTTCCCACAGTCTTTTCCCCACCATGCCGCGACACAATTTCTGCAAGGTGGCTCCTCTGGTGAAATCGCTGTGTGCCAAGCATGGTGTTCAGTATGAGTGCAAGCCCATGCTCACTGCTTTTGCAGATATACTGCAGTAAGTTCACGGCTGAGGGAGGTGCCTGTTGGGCACTGGCTTATCCTCACTGCCATAAATCCCCTTCTCCTTCCCCTTTCCCTTTCTGCAGCAGCCTGAAGGAGTCTGGGAGGCACTGGCAGGAAGCTTATCTCCATGAATTAGGAGAGGAAGGCACTCAGACAACAGAAATAAATTAACTTGGTAAGAAAGGATGACTTTTAATTAGGCAGAGAATAGGACTTTTCCAATGATATATGGTTCACTGCTCTGTTCCCCTTCTTTAGCAGAGACATCTGGATTTGGTCACCTCTGCATATCACCATTTATGAATGGGAGACAAGTAGGGGGCTGGGCCTGAGAGGGAAAGATGTTCAGGCAGACTTCTTGGGATCTCTCACTTTGTGCTGATTGGTACCAAAAGTAGGAAAAAGGCAATGACGCAAAGAGTGATTTGCTTTAAGTAGGAGGGAGCATTGGCAAAGAAGTTGATAAATGTCCAGACTTACCTTCTGTGACTTGCCTACTTTTGCCATTCCTTTCAGACCATGGTAACTTTTGCCATTCCTTTCAGACCATGGTAACTTTCATGGACCAACTCAGGTCATTCCAGTGAGACGCCACCACTCTGATCTGGAGTTAGAGATAATTACACTTTGCAAGATCCAACTTTGTGTAATGACCAGCAATCATTATGAAGCAGTTCCAAAAGTAAATTTCTTTAATGAGTCTTTTTTTCATTTCTTGTCAGTGGTTCATTCAGTTCTCACGACTGTCTGCCCATATTCATTTGAAGAACTGGATGGAGACCTTCCTTCAGGACTCTTCCCACATTAGATGTTAAGTCGGGACCATCATCTTCCTGTGATGCTACCAGAAATGTGCTCCCTTTCTCTTTCTTCCCTTCTGTTCCCAAGTCAAAACTTCTGTTTTCTTACAGTTTTGGAAAACCATTTGACAATTCCTGTTGATACTTGAACGTTAGTTGTATTCAGTACTTCTATTATTTATGTGAAATATTATTGGAAATTATTTTATTTTAGTTTATAGTTTTTTTGACAGCTCTCTGAGGTGGTAAAGCAGAGATGAGTATTTATAAATAGCTGAGGTGGAATTTGTACTTTTGACTTGATCATTCTCTTGTGATAATGAAGAAACTGGGACCAAATGATGGCTCAGCCATTTATTTCATGCCGGCATGCCCACTCCTGCCTTACCCCATTTGCTAAGATGGACAGCAGAGTCGCTTCTTTCTGGGGATGCTCCTCCCATGATTCTCAACCTTATTCAGAAGAGTGGTGGACATGGAATTTGGAACCATGCAGAGACTCCCAGCATCTACCTGAGTGGCCATGCTGGCTGGCAGAGGCACCCATGGCGGGTGGGGTCGGGGTGAAAAAGTAAAGATGGTGCTCATGACCACACAGCCCTGCAATGGCAACTGCACAGGCTTCAGCACAGTCACAGCTACCACCGTGCGTTTTTTATCCCCCGTCCCCCCATTGCAGTCACCCCTGCTGACAAGCACTGCTAAGTGTTGTAATTCAGCAGTTAACTCCTCATTTTCTTGCTCTGAGGGGTGGTAGTACAGCAAACTGCCCTTCCTTCTTACTGATTGTATGTCAGTCTTCCAGAGCTTTTGTCGTCATTGCCACAACTTAGTCTCATTCTCCTGCCACACAATGCCCTTCTCCTCTTCCAGCATAATTTGTGCTGTCCCAACGGATGAGCCCTTTTCTGCTGAGGAATGAAGCCTGCAAGTGGCTGAATGCAGACAAATTGAAGAACATTATTTGATTCTGCTGGTTTTGTTCCTTGTTGCACCAAATGTCTCCAACTGGTAGCTAAGCATGCCCAGATCATTTTCCTTAAGGTGGGCTGGAATTGGGGAGGAGAAAACATGCAAAGAAAGCAAGCTCGACTGGCCCCTCTATGGATGGGTTTTTCAGTGCTCCCTGTTTCTTTCAGGGTTTGTTCCTTTCTCGCTAGTCCCCATTTTTTTCCTAGATGTTTGTACACATGGATGCCTTCAACACCTCCCTCCCCACATTATCTCCTTTACACTAACACAGTCCATTTCTCCACCCCCAAACTTAATGAATGAAAGAAAACCAAGGCATTCTCAAGATAGCCTAATTATTTCTGAGACTATTACTTCCTGTGCTTCCTGCCCTACATCAAATATTTGTGCAGGTACGATGGGTGGTCAGTGCAGAACTTGGAGTGGGGGAAGGGGGAATGAATTAAATTCTATCAAAATCTGTTCCAGATTTGTCTCCTTTGTTTCTAGTTCTTCTTCTGCAGTTTCCCAAGACCAGCGATTTGGCATTCACCCATCTACTCAGTCTGAGCTATTAACCCTCTTCAGCCAAGGAGAATGACCGAATGCCTAAAAGATTGTCTCCATTTTCTCAAATAGACTTTGTTCAGAGAGTTAATCTCTAAACTGCTTCTTTTCTGTAAACCTTATTGTTCCAATAAGATTCCTGTAGATTAAAAAACCCCCCTGCTTTTTCCCCACATAGAATTGCAAAATGGGTGCTGGAGGTTGCAAATATGCTGCAGGATGTGGGTTCTCTGGGGACAGGGATAGGTTGAAGCATTCAAAGATAGCTTGTACCTCATCTGAAGGAGGTCTATAAGTCCACACACAGCATGTAAGAGACTTAGAAAGAAGTTGAAATTGGATTTGGTGCAAAAGCATATTTATATTACCCTATAGAGAGAAATACCTGCACCATGGGGTGAGTGAGGATAACTGCTAAGTTGGAACATGTGAAGTTAGGTCATGGCTGGTCTAAGAGAGCTTGCTAAAGTGTGGACCATGAAGAGGTGGCTACTGGGTGGGGTAGAGGGCTTATTGGTCAAATATGGCCTCCCAGGAAATCCTTTGCAGTCCCTAGTAGACTGAGATTATACTACACAAATTAAACTGGTCACAGAAATGGAATTTCTCCTGGAAGAATAAAGATGGCTGGAACTGTCTGTGAGAGGATATGACATCAGTTTGGATTTCACTCCTTTGCTGACCTGTTTTGATACATTCTGTCTGAACTGTGATTTCCTGTCCTATATGATGTTCCTCATGAGAACAATGAGATATTCTGGGATTCCCATTTTTCTAAGCACATTCCACAGCTTGACAATAATAAGCAATGAAGCACATAGTGATTCATTGTTATTATTCTTTGGCTTTCTCAATTAGCCTGTGTACATTAGTAATGTCCCTTGTTCTTCACCCTTTTCTGAAACTAGCTTGAATGAATATCTGGCATCTCCCTTCCCATGTAATGTCCTGCCCCAGGCAAGACACACACACACGAGTTCAGTTGCCAAGCTTTACACTTGTTTGTGCAAATTACAAGCAGCAGGACATGTAATCAATTGCACACATACTTCAGACAGATCCAAATCTTGGAAGATTGCCTGTAAGGGTTACCATTATTTCCAGTAGTCAAGGTCCAAAGCAGCAGCAGAAGTATCACTGGGGCACAGTCCAAAAGCATCATGGTAGGTTGTCAGCCAATCCAGGTCCAAAAGAGCAGAGTTTCTATGGGCAGGAGTTCAGGGTGCAAATGGGCAGAGCCTCCATTAAACAGAGTAGTTGTTCCCAGTGAATGAAGACAGATTAGCAGTAGCTTTTAAGTACAGCCCATGCTGGTGAATTCAGTCAAGACTGGGAATGCCCCTGGTGTGCAAGGAGATGCAATGAATGATGTTGCTCTGATCTCTGTTGCACACGATGCACTCTGGGGCTGGACAGTCTTTCCAGCTCCAACTCCACATCCTTTGACAGAAGGCGCAGTTGCTCCTGGTGATTGTCAGGTGGATCAGCCTCAGGTGACTGAATGCTCAAAGGTTCCTCAAGGTGAGATCTAACTGAGTCTCCCAGAGTAGGGTCCTCTTGAGTCAGAGCTGGTCATGATACTATCTGTCCCCCCAGGGCTCTCCTTTCCTGCAACCAGAGGCTTTAGCTTCTGGGGGTAACACTGATAGAATTTGGGATGAGCCTAGGTGCATGAGCATGGTTATCATCTTCCCATGAGTGTTCATCAGGTCCATAACCTTTGCAATCTACAAAGTACTGGAGATACCTCTGGTGGAAGCAGGAGTCCAAAATGTGAGCTACCTCACGTTTGGGTTCCCCTTGTACAATAACAGGTAGTGGTGGTGGTGTGGAGGAGTGATAAGGGCTCAGAGATATAAGGACCACTAAAGAACAATGAAATACAGAGTGAACACAGATACTGGAGGGTAACTTGTGCCTGAATGCAGCTGGATTAATGATGGCTTCAACTGGAAATGGACCCAGGAAATGGGGGTCCATTTTTTCTTTTTTTATGGATGCTGGGTGGTAAGGTGATTTGAAGAGGCTACACCAAGTCCTCTACTGCTAAGGCCAGACCAGCCTGGCAATGTTCATCTGCATTGTGCTTGTAATCATCCGAAACCTTCTACAACTGGTTCTGGAGGACTTGATGGATCACCGGTAACCCCTGCAAGAGTGGGTCATGGCTGGAACAGAGGAGGCTGGTGGTTCCAGTAGGAAGAACCAGGGTTGGAAGCCACAGTTTGCCAGGAATGGCATCATTTGTCTGGAGGCATGTTGCACATTATTGTAAGCAAATGCTGGCTGTGCTAGAAGATCTGCCCAACTGGCTTGCTGGCAGTTGACAAAACATCTAAGGTACTGCTCCAGAATGTCATTCACCTTCTTGAGCAGTAATTGAGTCAAAGGTGCTGTCATGTTCGCCGTTTCAATGTCTTTGATGCATCGTAACGTTTCGCATGTCATTAATTGGATGCGTGTTTCATCTTTCTGGGGAGGATGGGAACGGTTATCTTTTGGCTTTGCTTTGGAATGTATTTGTATTATCTGTTGCGCTCAAGGTTACTTTCCCAGGCTAGCAACGCTGACGATTGCTAGCACCTGTGCCGGGCGGGGCTGTTACGAGGGAGGCGGGATACGTTTGCACCAAGGGTTTAAGTTTGTATTTGGCGCGCTTTTGCTCATTCTCAGCTTTCTCTGTATTTGTCTTTAGTACTCTAATAAATCAGATTTCATTTAGCAGCCTCTTGTGAGTCTGAGTATTTGGGGCTAGGGCAATCATTACATAAAGCTGAGAATCTAAGTTCCTAACTCCGCTGGCCCCTGTCCAGGAAAGACAAGCGTCTAATCCTGTGAGGGAGAGAGCCCGCGATGACTGAACCCGACATCATGATGATGGAGGAAGGGGAACCGGACTCGACCGTGAGGCAGTCCGGCCGACCGTCCCAAGGTGGGGAGCTGTCAGCCATCCGAGAGGAGGCGAGCTCCGAGTCGGAGAGTGAAGCCGGGGGGCTGAAAACGGCCCCGGAGCCCACCGTAAATTCTCCGGGAGAGCTGTTCACCTGGGATGAGACCCAAGGAGATGCCACGGCAGCGGGGGGCCCCTCCTGGAAGCAGAGATACCCATTCTCCCCCAACGTGGTGCAGGTGCAGCCAACGGAGGGCTCACCCACTCCGGATCGGATCCGAGTGCTGGAGTCCAAAATGGATTCGTTGGAGGCTATATTGAAACAGCTGAGCTTGGATGTGACCTCGTTGCGAGAGGTCCGGGAAGAATCAAGCCAGAGGCATTCCACCCCTTCTTCCCAGGGGCTGTCCCCGGAACGGCGACGGGTGGTGCGGAGGCGCGAAGGGGACCAGTCGGTCCAGATGGAAATCGCAGCATCGCCAGGGCGATCGCCCCGGGGCCCCGTGCCGCCCCGAGCCAGGGAAACACAAGCCGCGGCAGCACCGGTGGTGGGGCGCAGCCCGGTGGGAGGCGGCATGCGAGACTTCCCTGTCAAGTTTGATGGGGACCCGACCAAACTCTCGTTCTTCCTGACGAACGCGAAAGCCTATATGGAAGAATGGGGGGCGTTTTTCCAATCGGAAAAGGCAAGGATCATCACCATTGCCACCAAACTGAAGGGGAGGGCGGCAGACTGGTATGTCCAGATGTGCCAGTCGGAGGCGCCTGAACTGGAAAGTCTCGAGGAGTTCCTCTGGGCGTTGAAGCAACACTTCGAGGACCCCTTAGCAAAGGAGAGAGCAAAGCGAGCCCTGAAGGAACTCAAGCAGGGGTTCAGATCAGTGGCCGATGATGCTTTGGAGTTTAAAGCGCTAGCTGGGAAGGTGGATGACTGGTCCCAAGCAACCATTATCGAGCTCTTCAAGGATGGCTTGAATACAGAGGTGCTGCGCTGGTCCCTGGGGAGGGACGACCCATACACGCTGTATGAGTGGATCCTGCTGGCGGGGAGGGCTGAACATGCCCAGGAGATCTTTGCCCAGCGGAAGACCGCCAAGTCGGGGCGGGAGGTGAAGCCCAGCCGCCCATCGACCACCGGGGGGAAACCGGGACAACGACCCTGGGACGAGGAGCGGGAGAAGCGGTACGCAAAAGGCTTGTGTCTGAGATGTGGTAAGGAGGGGCATCGAGTGGCAGCATGCCCGAAGGCAAAGGTAGAGGAACGGCCCGGAAAACCGCCAGCAAAGTCCCCTGCATTGCCGAGGAAACAGAAAGCTGCGGTGGCTGAAACCGAGGGAGACGATGTGATGTTCTACGAAATTGAAGGGGAGACCGAAATCCTGCAGCCGGCGGGAAATGCCAGCCACCTGCTCTAAAGGGCGCCGCTGGGCAGGTGGTAGAGGACGGGCGCGAGCCTCCATCGGTGAGTGGCACTTACCGCATACTCATGGTGAAATTGAAATTGGGCTCCCAATCCAAGACTGTGGAAGTATGGGCCATGATTGATTCGGGGTGTTCCCGGTGTCTTATGCACCCCGACGTGGTGGCGGCTTTGGAGCTCCCCACTTTCCCTTTACAACGACCCATCGCTTTTACTCAATTGGATGGGTCCATGGCAGGGGGCAAACCGGTCACCCATTTCACAGGGCGTGTAGCCTTGCAACTGGGCAGTCACCAGGAAGGGTTGTCTTTTGTCGTGGCTCCTGTAGGGGGACCATTGGTGGTGTTGGGGGTACCCTGGTTGGTGCAGCAAAACCCCCAAATAAACTGGGTTTACCGAACTATCACGTTTAGGGATGGGTTTTATCAAGCGGCAGAGGGGAAGGGTGCCCCAGAGGAGATGGTGGGGGTTGCGGCAGCTGCGACTCCGCCTTACCCGGCCTCTCCTCTGGAAGGCTTGCCGGCCGAGTACTGGATGTTTGCTGATGTATTCGGTGAAAAGGAAGCTGACCAGTTGCCCCCCCATCGAAAGACGGACTGTGCCATAGAACTGCTGCCCAACACCCAGTTGCCTAAACCAAAAATTTATTCCATGACGCAGAAGGAACTGACTCTGTTGAGGGAATTTGTGGACAAAAATCTGGCGCGCGGATTTATTGAGCCGGCGAATTCACCCGTGGGGGCGCCGGTTCTTTTTCGCCCAAAAAAGGACGGGACATTGAGACTTTGTACGGATTTCCGCGGATTAAATGCCGTCTCAATTTCCAACAAATATCCCTTGCCATTGATAAAGGACATGTTGTCACATCTGGCCAAGGGAAAGATCTTCTCTAAGCTTGATTTAAGAGAAGCCTACTATCGTGTACGAATCAAGGAGGGGGATGAGTGGAAAACTGCATTCAATTGCCCGTTGGGAGCTTTCCAGTATAAGGTGTTGCCGTTTGGGTTGGCTGGGGCCCCTGAGGTATTTATGCAATTAATCAATGAGGTTTTGCATGAACATCTGTTCAAAGGTGTACTGGTGTATTTGGATGATGTGTTGATTTATACTGAAACCATGAAAGAGCATGTAGCTCTGGTAAAGCAGGTATTGTGTAAACTCAGGTCGGCTGAATTGTATGCCAAGCTGTCGAAATGTGCCTTTCATCAGACCCAAATTGACTACTTGGGGTATAGGATTTCAGATAAAGGCATAGAAATGGACCCTGCCAAGGTGCAGGCTATCATGGACTGGGAGAGTCCCCGCACCCGCAGGCAACTTCAAAGTTTCCTGGGGTTCAGCAACTACTACAGATTGTTCATAAGGGGGTTCGCTGAGATTGCCTTGCCCCTAACTGAGCTGCTGCGAACCAAAGGGGTGGGAGATACTAGGAGAGTCAAGAATCCCGGAGCGCTGTTGAGGTGGACGCCTGCTTGTCAGACGGCGTTTGAGCGGCTGAAAGCAGCTTTCGTCAAAGAGCCCATTTTACAGCATCCTGATCCCTCAAAGCCGTTTGTTGTACAGGCAGATGCCTCCGATTATTCTATTGGGGCATTGTTGATGCAAAAGGACGAGGCAGGATGCCTCAAGCCCTGTGCCTACTTATCCCGCAAATTCTCCGAGACTGAGAGGCGTTGGCATGTTTGGGAGAAGGAGGCATTTGCAGTAAAAGCTGCATTAGAAGCTTGGCGGCATCTGTTGGAAGGGGCAAATCATCCCTTTGAAGTATGGACTGACCATAAAAACTTGGAGGCTCTTAGTACCCCTCGAAAACTGAGCCCCAAACAGGTTCGTTGGGCTCAATTTTTCAATCGATTCAATTTTCAGTTCAAATTTATTCCAGGGAAAAAGAACTTCTTGGCTGATGCCTTGTCAAGGCAACCTCAGGACTCTGGGGCAGCGCCAGATGTGGTAAGCACCCTATGGACGGCGCCCCAATTGGGCATGCAGGCTGTGACGCGAAGCCAAACGCGCGCGCAGCAGCCGCCCACCACAAGCGCTGTTCAGCCAAGTACTATGTCAATTCCCTCCCAGTTGCAACAAAAGTTTCTAAAAGAACTGAAAACGGATACTTGGTTGCTTGCAAATAAAGACAATGTTACTTTTGACAGAGGCTTCGCTTGGAAATCCGACCGCCTCTACGTTCCTGAAAGCCTCAGAAAAGAGGTGTTACTACGTTCACACGATGACAAACTCGCAGGTCACTTCGGGTTTGTAAAAACCTTGCACCTCGTTCGGAGGCAATTCTGGTGGCCCACATTACGTAAAGATGTCAAAGACTACATTGCCTCCTGCACTGTTTGTGCAATGTCCAAGCGCAAGGTGGGCAAGCCCCAAGGACTGCTGCAACCGGTGGCAGCCCCTTCTTCCCCTTGGGAGGAAATCTCCATGGACTTTATTGTAGAGCTACCGCCCAGCCAACGCAAAACGGTCATTTGGGTGGTCAAAGACTATTTCTCCAAACAGGCTCACTTCATCCCTTGCGTGTCCATTCCGTCGGCACGTCAATTGGCTCGCCTATTCCTTGTACACGTGTACAGGTTACACGGATGTCCCTCCCGCTTGATTTCGGACAGAGGTACACAATTTACCTCGCAATTTTGGCGGGCGTTTCTCAAGCTATTAGGCACGAAGCAAGCCCTGTCCACGGCTTGGCATCCTCAGACGGACGGGGCCACTGAGGCGGTTAACTCTACTCTAGAGCAGTACCTTCGTGCTTTTGTGAACTATCAGCAGGACAATTGGGTAGACCTCCTACCGTTTGCTGAAGTGGCTTACAACAATGCAGTGCATCAAAGCACTGGCCAAACCCCATTTCGGGTAGCTCTGGGTAAAGACTTTGTACCTATCTCTGATCTACCGCAACCTCCGGCAGGTGCAGTCACTCCAGATGATTGGACAACACAACTGGCTGACTCCTGGCCAATGATTCAAAAGGCATTGGCTGATGCACAAGCGGATTATAAATTGTATGCTGATCGGAAGCGGGCCCCCCAACCGGCATTCCAAGTTGGGGACTCTGTGTACCTTTCTACCAAGTTTATCAAGTCATCTCAACCTTCAAAGAAACTTGCGCCTAAGTTTGTGGGTCCTTTCCCGATTATCGCTCAGATTAACCCTGTGACTTTTAAACTTGACTTGCCTCATAACCTTAAACGCTTACACCCTGTTTTTCATTGCAGCTTACTCAAACCGACTATTCCTTCTGACCGCTGGCATCGCCAACCTCCACCTCCCACCCCCATCATGATTGATGGTCAACAACACTTCGAAGTTAAAGAAATTCTGGACTCTAGACGCCTTCGAAATACTTTGCAATATTTAGTTTGTTGGAAGCATTTCCCTCATCCAGAGTGGGTCGCTGCACCAGATGTGGCTTCCCCTGTTCTGGTGGCCCGTTTCCACTCTGCTTATCCCACAAAACCAGGTCCCTAGGTGTATTTTTAGGGAGGCGGTATGTCATGTTCGCCGTTTCAATGTCTTTGATGCATCGTAACGTTTCGCATGTCATTAATTGGATGCGTGTTTCATCTTTCTGGGGAGGATGGGAACGGTTATCTTTTGGCTTTGCTTTGGAATGTATTTGTATTATCTGTTGCGCTCAAGGTTACTTTCCCAGGCTAGCAACGCTGACGATTGCTAGCACCTGTGCCGGGCGGGGCTGTTACGAGGGAGGCGGGATACGTTTGCACCAAGGGTTTAAGTTTGTATTTGGCGCGCTTTTGCTCATTCTCAGCTTTCTCTGTATTTGTCTTTAGTACTCTAATAAATCAGATTTCATTTAGCAGCCTCTTGTGAGTCTGAGTATTTGGGGCTAGGGCAATCATTACAGGTGCTGTGTGATCTGCAATGCTTGGAATAAAATTCATGTAGTAATTGGCAAAGCCAAGCATGCATTGGATGTCTTTAGTCCTGCATGAGGGTTGCCAAGTCAGCAGCTCTTTCAGCTTATCTTTCGCATTTCCCAAATTTGGCAAAGAGATGATGCTCCCAGAGGCAATGCAACACAGTACAGATATGTTTCTCATGGTTGGAGAGAGAAGAGGAGCATATAAGTATGTTATCTAAATAAATAATGATATATTGGTCAAGGAGATCCCAGCAAACATTGTTCATAAAATTCTGGAAGACACCAGGTGCCTTAGGTAGGCCAAAAGTCATGGCTGTGTATTCAAAATGGCCCTACTGAGTGCAAAATGTGGCCTTCCATTCATCACCCCTCTGGATACACACCAGGTTATAAGCTCCACATTGGTGAAATTTGGGAAAGACTTTCAAGAGCTCTGAAATGAGAGATGGGGGTAATGATTCCTGATGGTATTCTATTTCAGCCATTACATGATCTGGACTCCCTTGATTTCTTCTTGTCAAACAAGACAGGAGCAGCTGCAGGTGAGGAAAAGAGTCTTATGAAGCTCTTCTTCAGATTTTTGTCATGTGGCAGCCAAGTGACCTTGGCCCTCACAATATAAACACAGCCCCTCACGCCATTGTTGGTTCTTTTCAGCAAGGGTGAATTGGGGCTGGGCACCTCGTTTTCATGGGTCCTCAGTAGGTACCTCACCAGCAGCAGGGGGCACAAGTGGTGATTGCACTAGGGGAGCACAGGTTCTGGCTCTTTGTTGCTGGAGATGCCCATCAATGTGCAGGCATAAATGGATGAGTGCCTGCAAGGACTCTGGACAATCTAAGGGCTAGTTCATTAAGGATTTCAGCAAACAACTCTTCCTGAAATTGACCTGCAAGGGCTGCATCATTTCAAGCCAGGTCCTGAGCAATTAAAGCAAAATTTGCTATGCCAGTTTGGTCTAGTGGTTAAGGCAACAGGCTAGAAACCAGGAGACTGAGAGTTCTAGTCCCGCCTTAGGCATGAAAGCCGGCTGGGTGACCTGGGGCCAGTCACTCTCTCTCAGACCAACTCACCTCACAGGGTGGTTGTTGTAGGGAAAATAGGAGGAAGAAGGAGTATTAGGTATGTTCACCACCTTGAGTTATTTATAAAAATAATAAAGGAGGGATAGAAAACAAACAAACAAACAAACAAATAAATATTCAGCCACTGAGCAGTAACCTTACTTCAGTTTCCTGATGAGCAAATTTGCAGTTTGGGTCTTTATAGGATCCTCCTATATGGCTTGAAGCTGCCTGCTGAATTCTACAAAATCATCCAGCAGAGGGCTTGTTGTAACAGGGAAGGTGTAGAACAGTGTGTGGCAGAGCCAGTCAGGAAGCTGATAATAAAACCCACATGGAAGCAATCAGTTGGAAAATCCTTGGGGTACAAATTCATATAGTTTGCATTGTGCAAAGGACACAGGGAACTGAGCCAGGCTCCCATCAAACTTCTCCAGGACCACGAAAAGGCATTTCTGTCATTGAGAAGAGGTATGGAAGCTGGTGCTTGCTGAGATTGAAGTTCATTCAGCTGGGCAGTAAGGAAGGTGACTTACTGTGAAAGTTGGGTATTTTCTGTGAGGACTTGCTTCATCTTAGAACTGGTGACAGAGCAGCCAACAACTTCCTTTCTGCTAAGTGGAGTGGGTTGGTTGGAAACAAACTATCCTGTCCCAGGCAAGATACACACACAAAGGAATTCAGTTGCTAAGCTTTACTCTTGTTTATTGAAATTACAAGCAGCAGGACATGTAATCAATTGCGCACAGTTCAAACCCAAATCTCTTGAAAGCTTGCCTGTAAGGAATTTCCAAGAGTCAAAGTCCAAAACAGCAGGCAGAAGCATTAGTGTGGCACTGTTCAAAAAGTCTCAGCATCGTGGGTAGGTCGTCAGTCAGCCAGTCTGAGTCCAAAAGAGCAGAGTTTCTACAGGCAGAAGTTCAGGGTGCAAAAGGGCAGAGTATCCTGTAACTGGAGTGGTTGTTCTCAACAAAGGAAGCCAGCTAGCAGTAGTTCTTAAATACAGCACATGCTGGTGAATTAAATCAAGGTTGGGAATGCCCCTGGTGTGCAAGGAGATGTGCTGAATGCCATTGCTCTGCTCCCCATTGCACACTGTGTGCTCTGGGGCTTGATGGCCTTTCCAGCTCCAATTCCTCATCCTCTGACAGCAGGTGCAACTGTTCCTGGTGATTGCTGGGTGGATTAGCCTCAGGTGACTGAATGCTTGAATTTTCCTCAGACTCAGGTCCAACCTACTTTCCCAGAGCAGGGTCCTGTGTGTCAGACTCCTCAGAGAAGTCTAGGAGGATGGCACATGTAACACCTTTTCTGTGGGAGCTGCACTGGGTGCCAATTTGCTTCTGGGTCCAATTCAAGGTGTTGTTTATCACCATTAAAGCCCTATATGTGTCCTAACAACCAGGAAACACACTGAGACATGGAACTGGTCTCTAATATTTATTGCTAGTACTTAACAGGAATCCTAACAAACTGAAGAAGCGTGGGAAAACCCAGACATATAACCCCCAAGGGTTAAGGCGGTCCCGATCTGTGTCTCTTTGAATGGCTGAACAATTCATCAGTGCTACGCATGCGCTTGACAGTCTGGATGGGAGCCCCTTGCTCGCCATCCTTACTCATGACATCATGACATGGGTCCAGGTTACCTGAGGGACCATCTCATCCCCATTACATTGACCCATCCCACCTGGTCATGCAGAGAGGACATGTTACAGGCCCTGTCCAAGAGAGATTGTCAATTGGTGGGGCCCAGGAAGAGAGCCTTCTCTGCTGTGGCCCCTGCCCTCTGGAACACTCTTCCCACAAAGTGAGGCAGGCCCCCTCTCTCCTGGCCTTCCAGAAAGGGGTAAAGACCTGGCTCTGTCATCCAGCTTGGGACGGGAAGGGGGATAGCCAATCCTGGGGGTGGTTAGTGCCCTAAAGAGGCCCCTGTGTGTTTATGAATTTAAATTAAGAACTTTTAATATCGCCATCCTGGATTTTATATTTTATATTTATATTTTATACTTTTATTTAAGAGATAACTGTTTTTATTGTATTTTAATCTGCATTTAGTTTTAGTCTTATTGTAAGCTGCCCAGAGTCCCTCTTTAGAGAGAGCTGGGCGGTGACAAAATTTGAAAAATAAACAAACAAACAAACAAACAAATAAATAAATAAAATATCTTTAACTTTCTGACTTAGTAACAACTGGACTGCTGATCTACCTTCACTTCTACTACCAGAGGATTTGATAAATAGGAAATAATTCTAAAGTATCATGGATTTTGACAGAGCTACTATACAGAATTTCAGTATAAGCCTTCCATTTTGTTTGATATTCTTTGAATCAATTGCTCATCTGTCTAGCAGCATCCTTTAGCATACTGATTCAATGTTGGAAATTTCTGAGTTCAATTATCCTTTTGGAAAACTTTCATTATTTTTCTGTGTCTATTTCTATCTTCTGTGTGGGTGGCTGTGTTTCTGCATATATGTAATGCACATCTTTGATATATATTGTGTTTTCTCACTGTAACACCATAATAAAGATTAAGATCTCTGATGTCTTTACAGATGTCACAGTGTTACTGCTTCCTGTCTCTTCTAGCCATTTTCTGATATCCTTTGTTAAGTTGCTTCATGTGATGTTTATCTTTCTTGGCTGTGGCTTCTTCTTGGAAACTTTTCTTCTTGATGATTTCCACAATTCATTCGGACATCCTGTTTGCTTTCTTCTTTTCCTTGGTCTTTGGCAGTTTTTACATATATCCTTAACAACTTATCTGATTTAATACTATAGTAGGTTTCTCTATTCCTATAGAGAGTTATAGTTATAGTTATATAGATAGTTCCTCTGGTTTCCTATCAATCAGGAGGTTTAGGACTTCCAAGCAGGTTCTGATGTTCTCCTTGAAAATGGAGATATATTCTCAAGATATCTGTAAGGATTGCCTATTCAATACACTCAGACTCACAAGCAGGTACTTTATGATGTCTGGTTTATTAAAAGAATAGTATGCAAACACAGAGAAAGCTGAGAATGAGCAAAAGTGTGCCAAATACAAACTAAAAACCCTCAGCTAGCAACATAATCCCTCCCCTCGCCCCACTGCAGCAACCCCCCGCCCCCTCCCAGGTGCTGGTAAGCGTTTTCCACTGGTCCTGAGAAAGAAACCTTGAACACATGAGATAACCCAAACACATTCCAGACCGGCAGTCAAGAGATAACAACTCCCCGAAGTGGAATCCTCCTCCCTCCTAAATCAAACACGTATCAGGGAAATGACATGCGAAACATTACTATGTACCAGGCACATTGAAACGGTGAACATGACATACCGCCCCCCAAAAAATACTAAGGAGCAGGTTTTAGAGGGTAAGCAGCATGAAAATGCTGGACTAAAATAGGAGAGTGAACATTGTGGGCAGCCACCCACTCAGGGTGGGGAAAATGTTTCCAGCAGATAAGGTATTGCAGGGTGTTACGAAGCCTGTGGGAATCAAGGACCTCCTTCACTTCAAAATGCTGTTGGCCATCAATCATGATGGGTGCAGGAGGTGCAGGTTGGGCATGCCAGAGCGCGGAGTGGTTGAGAGGCTTGAGCAAGTTGCAATGAAAAACAGGGTGCAAACGTTTAAGATTGTGTCGTAAATCCAATTTGAAAGTAACAGGGTTAACAACTCCAATAATGGGAAAAGGACCGACAAACTTGGGCGCCAACTTTTTAGAGGGTTGAGGTGATTTAATGAACTTGGTGGAGAAATAGATCTTATCACCCACTTTGAAGGCAGGCTGCAAAGCTCATTTCTTATCAGCATGGAGCTTGTAAGCGGACTGGGCATCAGCCAACGCTTGCTGAATCATTGACCAAGAGTCCCCCAGGTGTGCAGCCCAGTCAGACGGTGAAGAAGGCAGTGAAGCTGGTTGAGGTAGATCAGGAATGGGTACAAAATCCCGGCCGAACACAGTACGGAAAGGGGTGTGCCCTGTACTCTGATGCACAGCGTTGTTGTAAGCCACTTCTGCAAAAGGCAGGAGATCAACCCAATTGTCCTGCTGATAGTTAACAAAGGCCCGCAGATATTGTTCCAAGGTTGAATTAAGAACCTCTGTAGATCCGTCAGTCTCCGGATGCGACGCAGTGGATAGCGCCTGTTTGGTGCCCACCAGTTTTAGAAATGCCCACCAAAACTGGGAAGTAAATTGTGTCCCGCGGTCCATGACCAAATGGGTGGGGCTCCCGTGGATTCTGTACACGTGGACCAGGAAGAGGCGGGCTAACTGCTGAGCAGACGGAATAGAGGCACATGGAATGAAATGGGCTTGCTTGGAAAAGTAGTCCTTGACCACCCAAATCACAGTCTTTCTCTGACTAGGAGGTAAATCGACAATAAAATCCATGGAGATTTCCTCCCAAGGATAGGAGGGGCTGGCCACTGGCTGCAGCAAGCCTTGCGGCTTGCCCCCCTTCCGTTTGGACATGGCACATACAGGGCAAGAAGCAATATAGTCTTTGACATCACGCCGTAGTGTAGGCCACCAGAATTGTTGCCGTATCAGGTGTAAGGTTTTTACAAAGCCAAAATGACCAGCCACTTTATCATCATGAGACCTGATCAGAACGTCTCTTCGTACACTGTCTGGGACATAGAGACGGTTTTGCCTCCATGCAAAACCTTGGTTGAATGTAACATTGTCTTTATTTGCTTGCAACCAAGTGTCAGATTTCAGTGCGGAGAGAAACTGCTGTTGCAATTGGGAAGGAATTGAGAGCCTCCTCCCAGCCGGTGAAACTGAATCTGAGGGCAGCTGTGCACGAGTCTGGCTGCGAGTGACAGCCTGCAGACCCAACTGAGGTTCAGTCCATAATGTACCCACTACGTCTGGTACTGAAGTCGAATCCTGTGGCAGGCGGGAAAGCGCATCAGCCAGGAAGTTCTTCTTACCAGGAATGAACTTCAACTTAACATTGAAACGGCTGAAGAATTGAGCCCAACGAATTTGTTTGGGGCTGAGCTTACGGGGTGTACTGAGCGCTTCTAAATTCTTATGGTCTGTCCAAACTTCAAAAGGAAATTTGTCCCCCTCTAGAAGGTGGCGCCATGCCTCCAAAGCTGCCTTGACTGCAAAAGCCTCTTTTTCCCAAACATGCCATCGTCTTTCTGTCTCAGAAAATTTGCGAGAGAGATACGCACAGGGCTTTAGGCAGCCGGCAGCATCTGCCTGCAACAGAAGCACTCCAATGGAGAAATCAGAGGCATCCACTTGAACCACAAAAGGTTTAGTGGGATCAGGGTGTTGCAGGATAGGCTCTGCCATGAACAGGCTTTTTAGCTTGTCAAAAGCCACCTGGCATTCGGGTGTCCACTTAAGCAATGCTCCCGGGTTCTTTACCCTGTGTGTGTCCCCCAGACCCTTTGTTCGCAATAAGTCAGTGAGAGGTAATGCAATTTCTGAGAACCCCTGGATGAATTGGCGATAATAGTTGGAAAATCCAAGGAAACTTTGGAGCTGCCTGCGCGTGCGCAGCCGCTCCCACTCTAAAATGGCTTGGATCTTTGCAGGATCCATTTCAATACCCTTGTCAGAGATTCTGTACCCCAAATAATCAAGTTGAGTCTTATGAAATTCACATTTAGATAGTTTAGCATACAGCTCAGCCTTCCTCAGCTTGCTGAGCACTTGTTTCACTAAACGCTCATGTTCCTCCATCGTTTCAGTGTAAATCAAAACATTATCCAAATAAACCAGTACCCCTTTGAACAAATGCTCATGCAACACTTCATTGATCAATTGCATAAATACCCCAGGGGCCCCTGCCAACCCAAACGGCAAAACTTTGTACTGGAAAGAGCCCAGGGGACAATTAAATGCAATTTTCCACTCATCCCCTTCCCGTATGCGGATACGGAAATATGCCTCCCTCAGATCCAGCTTAGAGAAGATTTTCCCCTTGGCCAGATGTGCTAACATATCTTTTATTATCGGCAACGGATATTTGTTTAATATTGGAACTGCATTCAATCTGCGGTAATCTGTACAAAGTCTCAATGTCCCATCTTTCTTTGCTCGAAATAAAACAGGTGCCCCCACTGGTGAATTAGCTGGTTCGATAAAACCCCTTGCCAAATTTTTGTCCACAAACTCCCTCAGCGCTGCCAGTTCTTTTTGGGTCATGGCATAGATTTTTGGCTTGGGCAGTTGGGCATTTGGGACCAACTCTATGGCACAGTCAGTCTTCCGATGTGGGGGGAGTTGGTCCTCCTCCTTCTCGCCAAACACATCTGCAAAACCCTGGTATTGCTCCGGCAACCCTTCTAGTGGGGTGGCTGCAAAATGCGGAGTTGCGGCTGCCGCCCTCCCCACTGCCACCTCTGGGGCGTCATCTTCTTCAGGAGCTTGATAGAACCCATCCCTAAAAGTCAAAGTCCTGTGCACCCAATTTATATATGGGTTTTGTTGGACCAACCAGGGGATCCCCAAAATGACCAAAGGACCCCCCACTGGCGCCACAATGAAAGGCAGCCCCTCCCGGTGGCTACCAATTTGCAGCACCACCACGCCCGTGGAATGAGTGACTGGCTTTCCCCCCGCCGTAGTTCCGTCCAGCTGGGTAAAGATCATGGGCCATTTCAGCAGAAATTTAGGTAGCTCCAAAGCAGCCACCACATCAGGGTGCGTTAGGCAATGTGAACACCCTGAATCGATCAACGCCCATACTTCCACCGTTTTTGTACGGGAGCCCAATTTCACCTTCACTGTCAGCGTGGGGTAGTTGCCACTCACCAAAATGTGATCGCACCCCTCCTCTACCACCTGCCCAGCGGCACCCTTTAAGGCAGGTGGCTGGCGTTTCCCGCCGGCTGGCCGAGTTCGGGCTCCTCATCGTCTCCAAAGAAAGGGATGTCTTCCGTCTCGGTCTCCCCCGACGCAGCCTTCATCTTCCTGGGTAAGGAGGGGGATTTCCCTGATGACTTGGCCAGACGTTCCTTGGGTTTTCTTTTCGGGCACGCCACTGCTCAGTGCCCTTCTTTCCCACACCGGCGGCATTGCCCCTTTGCAAAACGGCTCTCCTTCTCCTCCTGCCAGGCCGTGTGCCCCGTTCTGCCAGTGGTGCCCAGTGGCTTGGCCACCCTCATCATAGCCAATTGCTTGGGGCCCCTCCTGCTTTGGGCAAACTTAGCGTGGGCTTGCTCAACGTTCCCCACCAGTTGAATCCAGTCGTATAGGGTAGTAGGATCTGCTCTTCCCAGTGCCCATCTCAGCAACTCGGGTCTCAAGCCATCTTTAAACATTTCTACTAAGGTCATTTGTGACCAATCGTCCACCTTTGCAGCTAAGGCTTGGAATTCTAGGGCATAATCTGCAACGGACCTGGAATCCTGGATCAGTTCCCTCAGAGCCACCTTGGCTTTCTCCTTAGCTAATGGGTCAGCAAAATGCAACTTGAGCACCCACAGGAAGTCTTCAAAATCTTCCAACTCCAGGGCCTCCATCTCATTTAATTGGACAAACCAATCAGCTGCTCTCCCCTTCGGTTTGGTGGCCACAGCATTTATCTTGGCCCTTTCCGATGGGAACAGCCTCCCAAACTCCTCCATATAGCTTTTAGCATTGGTCAGGAAGAATGACAGCTTCGTAGGATCCCCATCAAACTTGACCGTGAAATCCCTGTATCTTGCCCCCTGTGGGCTCCTCTTCCTCTCCTTTTGCTCAGCCCTTCTCCTGGCCACCGGGGACCTCTCCTCTCAGGGAGGGGAAATCGAGACCCTAGCTCTGGGATTTCTCTTTTCAGCCTTACTTCTCTCCCTTCCTCTGGCTTCTGAACACCGCGGAGGGGGCGATGGGGATGAACATCTGGGGCTGCGCGATGGCGATCCCGCCCGATGCCTCCTCCGGTCCTTCTTCCTCACGCTTGGGGGGGAGGGGGAGACAGATGGGGCCAACTGTTGGTCATGATGTTCCCTTCCCCCTCTGTCCTGGCTGCCCTACGCCAAAGACATCTTCGCCATCATGTCTTCTAGGGACCGTATCCTGGCTTCCCACCCTTGTGATTTCTCCAGGGCCTCGGAGTCTTCCGACCCTGCCTTATCAACCCTGAGAACAATCGGGGACAGCGGATACCTCTGCGGCCCAGATGTCTTAGACGTCCCTGGTTGGGCTCCTTGTTCCTCCCCCCACATCATCCGATCCGCCGGCGACTCTCCTGCTTTCTTGACCACTTTGGATTTTACCGCTTTTCCTTTTGCTGGGCTGGAACTTGAGGTCTCCGATAGGTCCTCCGATTCCAGATCGGGGGTCCTGTCCCTTCTCTTTACTGTGGAGTCCGGTTCCCCCGCGCTTGAATCTTCACTGTCTCCCGAGAAAGGAGTAGGCTCAGTCATCGCTAACTTTATTTCCCCACAGATGCTCTGGAAGGATGGTAGCGGTAAAGGTTTAAGATTCTCAGCTTTATGTAAGGATTGCCTATTCAATACACTCAGACTCACAAGCAGGTACTTTATGATGTCTGGTTTATTAAAAGAATAGTATGCAAACACAGAGAAAGCTGAGAATGAGCAAAAGTGCGCCAAATACAAACTAAAAACCCTCAGCTAGCAACATAATCCCTCCCCTCGCCCCACTGCAGCAACCACCACCCCCCTCCCAGGTGCTGGTAAGCATTTTCCACTGGTCCTGAGAAAGAAACCTTGAACACATGAGATAACCCAAACACATTCCAGACCGGCAGTCAAGAGATAACAACTCCCCGAAGTGGAATCCTCCTCCCTCCTAAATCAAACACGTATCAGGGAAATGACATGCGAAACATTACTATGTACCAGGCACATTGAAACGGTGAACATGACATACCGCCCCCCAAAAAATACTAAGGAGCAGGTTTTAGAGGGTAAGCAGCATGAAAATGCTGGACTAAAATAGGAGAGTGAACATTGTGGGCAGCCACCCACTCAGGGTGGGGAAAATGTTTCCAGCAGATAAGGTATTGCAGGGTGTTACGAAGCCTGTGGGAATCAAGGACCTCCTTCACTTCAAAATGCTGTTGGCCATCAATCATGATGGGTGCAGGAGGTGCAGGTTGGGCATGCCAGAGCGCGGAGTGGTTGAGAGGCTTGAGCAAGCTGCAATGAAAAACAGGGTGCAAACGTTTAAGATTGTGTCGTAAATCCAATTTGAAAGTAACAGGGTTAACAACTCCAATAATGGGAAAAGGACCGACAAACTTGGGCGCCAACTTTTTAGAGGGTTGAGGTGATTTTATGAACTTGGTGGAGAAATAGATCTTATCACCCACTTTGAAGGCAGGCTGCAAAGCTCATTTCTTATCAGCATGGAGCTTGTAAGCGGACTGGGCATCAGCCAACGCTTGCTGAATCATTGACCAAGAGTCCCCCAGGTGTGCAGCCCAGTCAGATGGTGAAGAAGGCAGTGAAGCTGGTTGAGGTAGATCAGGAATGGGTACAAAATCCCGGCCGAACACAGTACGGAAAGGGGTGTGCCCTGTACTCTGATGCACAGCGTTGTTGTAAGCCACTTCTGCAAAAGGCAGGAGATCAACCCAATTGTCCTGCTGATAGTTAACAAAGGCCCGCAGATATTGTTCCAAGGTTGAATTAAGAACCTCTGTAGATCCGTCAGTCTCCGGATGCGACGCAGTGGATAGCGCCTGTTTGGTGCCCACCAGTTTTAGAAATGCCCACCAAAACTGGGAAGTAAATTGTGTCCCGCGGTCCATGACCAAATGGGTGGGGCTCCCATGGATTCTGTACACGTGGACCAGGAAGAGGCGGGCTAACTGCTGAGCAGACGGAATAGAGGCACATGGAATGAAATGGGCTTGCTTGGAAAAGTAGTCCTTGACCACCCAAATCACAGTCTTTCTCTGACTAGGAGGTAAATCGACAATAAAATCCATGGAGATTTCCTCCCAAGGATAGGAGGGGCTGGCCACTGGCTGCAGCAAGCCTTGCGGCTTGCCCCCCTTCCGTTTGGACATGGCACATACAGGGCAAGAAGCAATATAGTCTTTGACATCACGCCGTAGTGTAGGCCACCAGAATTGTTGCCGTATCAGGTGTAAGGTTTTTACAAAGCCAAAATGACCAGCCACTTTATCATCATGAGACCTGATCAGAACGTCTCTTCGTACACTGTCTGGGACATAGAGACGGTTTTGCCTCCATGCAAAACCTTGGTTGAATGTAACATTGTCTTTATTTGCTTGCAACCAAGTGTCAGATTTCAGTGCGGAGAGAAACTGCTGTTGCAATTGGGAAG
Organism: Candoia aspera; assembly: GCF_035149785.1. Lineage (NCBI taxonomy): Eukaryota > Metazoa > Chordata > Lepidosauria > Squamata > Candoiidae > Candoia > Candoia aspera. The sequence continues at coordinate 234,529,750 of NC_086153.1, read as the reverse complement.
GAATTGAGAGCCTCCTCCCAGCCGGTGAAACTGAATCTGAGGGCAGCTGTGCACGAGTCTGGCTGCGAGTGACAGCCTGCAGACCCAACTGAGGTTCAGTCCATAATGTACCCACTACGTCTGGTACTGAAGTCGAATCCTGTGGCAGGCGGGAAAGCGCATCAGCCAGGAAGTTCTTCTTACCAGGAATGAACTTCAACTTAACATTGAAACGGCTGAAGAATTGAGCCCAACGAATTTGTTTGGGGCTGAGCTTACGGGGTGTACTGAGCGCTTCTAAATTCTTATGGTCTGTCCAAACTTCAAAAGGAAATTTGTCCCCCTCTAGAAGGTGGCGCCATGCCTCCAAAGCTGCCTTGACTGCAAAAGCCTCTTTTTCCCAAACATGCCATCGTCTTTCTGTCTCAGAAAATTTGCGAGAGAGATACGCACAGGGCTTTAGGCAGCCGGCAGCATCTGCCTGCAACAGAAGCACTCCAATGGAGAAATCAGAGGCATCCACTTGAACCACAAAAGGTTTAGTGGGATCAGGGTGTTGCAGGATAGGCTCTGCCATGAACAGGCTTTTTAGCTTGTCAAAAGCCACCTGGCATTCGGGTGTCCACTTAAGCAATGCTCCCGGGTTCTTTACCCTGTGTGTGTCCCCCAGACCCTTTGTTCGCAATAAGTCAGTGAGAGGTAATGCAATTTCTGAGAACCCCTGGATGAATTGGCGATAATAGTTGGAAAATCCAAGGAAACTTTGGAGCTGCCTGCGCGTGCGCAGCCGCTCCCACTCTAAAATGGCTTGGATCTTTGCAGGATCCATTTCAATACCCTTGTCAGAGATTCTCTACCCCAAATAATCAAGTTGAGTCTTATGAAATTCACATTTAGATAGTTTAGCATACAGCTCAGCCTTCCTCAGCTTGCTGAGCACTTGTTTCACTAAACGCTCATGTTCCTCCATCGTTTCAGTGTAAATCAAAACATTATCCAAATAAACCAGTACCCCTTTGAACAAATGCTCATGCAACACTTCATTGATCAATTGCATAAATACCCCAGGGGCCCCTGCCAACCCAAACGGCAAAACTTTGTACTGGAAAGAGCCCAGGGGACAATTAAATGCAATTTTCCACTCATCCCCTTCCCGTATGCGGATACGGAAATATGCCTCCCTCAGATCCAGCTTAGAGAAGATTTTCCCCTTGGCCAGATGTGCTAACATATCTTTTATTATCGGCAACGGATATTTGTTTAATATTGGAACTGCATTCAATCTGCGGTAATCTGTACAAAGTCTCAATGTCCCATCTTTCTTTGCTCGAAATAAAACAGGTGCCCCCACTGGTGAATTAGCTGGTTCGATAAAACCCCTTGCCAAATTTTTGTCCACAAACTCCCTCAGCGCTGCCAGTTCTTTTTGGGTCATGGCATAGATTTTTGGCTTGGGCAGTTGGGCATTTGGGACCAACTCTATGGCACAGTCAGTCTTCCGATGTGGGGGGAGTTGGTCCTCCTCCTTCTCGCCAAACACATCTGCAAAACCCTGGTATTGCTCCGGCAACCCTTCTAGTGGGGTGGCTGCAAAATGCGGAGTTGCGGCTGCCGCCCTCCCCACTGCCACCTCTGGGGCGTCATCTTCTTCAGGAGCTTGATAGAACCCATCCCTAAAAGTCAAAGTCCTGTGCACCCAATTTATATATGGGTTTTGTTGGACCAACCAGGGGATCCCCAAAATGACCAAAGGACCCCCCACTGGCGCCACAATGAAAGGCAGCCCCTCCCGGTGGCTACCAATTTGCAGCACCACCACGCCCGTGGAATGAGTGACTGGCTTTCCCCCCGCCGTAGTTCCGTCCAGCTGGGTAAAGATCATGGGCCGTTTCAGCAGAAATTTAGGTAGCTCCAAAGCAGCCACCACATCAGGGTGCGTTAGGCAATGTGAACACCCTGAATCGATCAACGCCCATACTTCCACCGTTTTTGTACGGGAGCCCAATTTCACCTTCACTGTCAGCGTGGGGTAGTTGCCACTCACCAAAATGTGATCGCACCCCTCCTCTACCACCTGCCCAGCGGCACCCTTTAAGGCAGGTGGCTGGCGTTTCCCGCCGGCTGGCCGAGTTCGGGCTCCCCATCGTCTCCAAAGAAAGGGATGTCTTCCGTCTCGGTCTCCCCCGACGCGGCCTTCATCTTCCTGGGTAAGGAGGGGGATTTCCCTGATGACTTGGCCAGACGTTCCTTGGGTTTTCTTTTCGGGCACGCCACTGCTCAGTGCCCTTCTTTCCCACACCGGCGGCATTGCCCCTTTGCAAAACGGCTCTCCTTCTCCTCCTGCCAGGCCGTGTGCCCCGTTCTGCCAGTGGTGCCCAGTGGCTTGGCCACCCTCATCATAGCCAATTGCTTGGGGCCCCTCCTGCTTTGGGCAAACTTAGCGTGGGCTTGCTCAACGTTCCCCACCAGTTGAATCCAGTCGTATAGGGTAGTAGGATCTGCTCTTCCCAGTGCCCATCTCAGCAACTCGGGTCTCAAGCCATCTTTAAACATTTCTACTAAGGTCGTTTGTGACCAATCGTCCACCTTTGCAGCTAAGGCTTGGAATTCTAGGGCATAATCTGCAACGGACCTGGAATCCTGGATCAGTTCCCTCAGAGCCACCTTGGCTTTCTCCTTAGCTAATGGGTCAGCAAAATGTAACTTGAGCACCCACAGGAAGTCTTCAAAATCTTCCAACTCCAGGGCCTCCATCTCATTTAATTGGACAAACCAATCAGCTGCTCTCCCCTTCGGTTTGGTGGCCACAGCATTTATCTTGGCCCTTTCCGATGGGAACAGCCTCCCAAACTCCTCCATATAGCTTTTAGCATTGGTCAGGAAGAATGACAGCTTCGTAGGATCCCCATCAAACTTGACCGTGAAATCCCTGTATCTTGCCCCCTGTGGGCTCCTCTTCCTCTCCTTTTGCTCAGCCCTTCTCCTGGCCACCGGGGACCTCTCCTCTCAGGGAGGGGAAATCGAGACCCTAGCTCTGGGATTTCTCTTTTCAGCCTTACTTCTCTCCCTTCCTCTGGCTTCTGAACACCGCGGAGGGGGCGATGGGGATGAACATCTGGGGCTGCGCGATGGCGATCCCGCCCGATGCCTCCTCCGGTCCTTCTTCCTCACGCTTGGGGGGGAGGGGGAGACAGATGGGGCCAACTGTTGGTCATGATGTTCCCTTCCCCCTCTGTCCTGGCTGCCCTACGCCAAAGACATCTTCGCCATCATGTCTTCTAGGGACCGTATCCTGGCTTCCCACCCTTGTGATTTCTCCAGGGCCTCGGAGTCTTCCGACCCTGCCTTATCAACCCTGAGAACAATCGGGGACAGCGGATACCTCTGCGGCCCAGATGTCTTAGACGTCCCTGGTTGGGCTCCTTGTTCCTCCCCCCACATCATCCGATCCGCCGGCGACTCTCCTGCTTTCTTGACCACTTTGGATTTTACCGCTTTTCCTTTTGCTGGGCTGGAACTTGAGGTCTCCGATAGGTCCTCCGATTCCAGATCGGGGGTCCTGTCCCTTCTCTTTACTGTGGAGTCCGGTTCCCCCGCGCTTGAATCTTCACTGTCTCCCGAGAAAGGAGTAGGCTCAGTCATCGCTAACTTTATTTCCCCACAGATGCTCTGGAAGGATGGTAGCGGTAAAGGTTTAAGATTCTCAGCTTTATGTAAGGATTGCCTATTCAATACACTCAGACTCACAAGCAGGTACTTTATGATGTCTGGTTTATTAAAAGAATAGTATGCAAACACAGAGAAAGCTGAGAATGAGCAAAAGTGCGCCAAATACAAACTAAAAACCCTCAGCTAGCAACATAATCCCTCCCCTCGCCCCACTGCAGCAACCACCACCCCCCTCCCAGGTGCTGGTAAGCATTTTCCACTGGTCCTGAGAAAGAAACCTTGAACACATGAGATAACCCAAACACATTCCAGACCGGCAGTCAAGAGATAACAACTCCCCGAAGTGGAATCCTCCTCCCTCCTAAATCAAACACGTATCAGGGAAATGACATGCGAAACATTACTATGTACCAGGCACATTGAAATGGTGAACATGACATACCGCCCCCCAAAAAATACTAAGGAGCAGGTTTTAGAGGGTAAGCAGCATGAAAATGCTGGACTAAAATAGGAGAGTGAACATTGTGGGCAGCCACCCACTCAGGGTGGGGAAAATGTTTCCAGCAGATAAGGTATTGCAGGGTGTTACGAAGCCTGTGGGAATCAAGGACCTCCTTCACTTCAAAATGCTGTTGGCCATCAATCATGATGGGTGCAGGAGGTGCAGGTTGGGCATGCCAGAGCGCGGAGTGGTTGAGAGGCTTGAGCAAGCTGCAATGAAAAACAGGGTGCAAACGTTTAAGATTGTGTCGTAAATCCAATTTGAAAGTAACAGGGTTAACAACTCCAATAATGGGAAAAGGACCGACAAACTTGGGCGCCAACTTTTTAGAGGGTTGAGGTGATTTTATGAACTTGGTGGAGAAATAGATCTTATCACCCACTTTGAAGGCAGGCTGCAAAGCTCATTTCTTATCAGCATGGAGCTTGTAAGCGGACTGGGCATCAGCCAACGCTTGCTGAATCATTGACCAAGAGTCCCCCAGGTGTGCAGCCCAGTCAGATGGTGAAGAAGGCAGTGAAGCTGGTTGAGGTAGATCAGGAATGGGTACAAAATCCCGGCCGAACACAGTACGGAAAGGGGTGTGCCCTGTACTCTGATGCACAGTGTTGTTGTAAGCCACTTCTGCAAAAGGCAGGAGATCAACCCAATTGTCCTGCTGATAGTTAACAAAGGCCCACAGATATTGTTCCAAGGTTGAATTAAGAACCTCTGTAGATCTGTCAGTCTCCGGATGCGACGCAGTGGATAGCGCCTGTTTGGTGCCCACCAGTTTTAGAAATGCCCACCAAAACTGGGAAGTAAATTGTGTCCCGCGGTCCATGACCAAATGGGTGGGGCTCCCGTGGATTCTGTACACGTGGACCAGGAAGAGGCGGGCTAACTGCTGAGCAGACGGAATAGAGGCACATGGAATGAAATGGGCTTGCTTGGAAAAGTAGTCCTTGACCACCCAAATCACAGTCTTTCTCTGACTAGGAGGTAAATCGACAATAAAATCCATGGAGATTTCCTCCCAAGGATAGGAGGGGCTGGCCACTGGCTGCAGCAAGCCTTGCGGCTTGCCCCCCTTCCGTTTGGACATGGCACATACAGGGCAAGAAGCAATATAGTCTTTGACATCACGCCGTAGTGTAGGCCACCAGAATTGTTGCCGTATCAGGTGTAAGGTTTTTACAAAGCCAAAATGACCAGCCACTTTATCATCATGAGACCTGATCAGAACGTCTCTTCGTACACTGTCTGGGACATAGAGACGGTTTTGCCTCCATGCAAAACCTTGGTTGAATGTAACATTGTCTTTATTTGCTTGCAACCAAGTGTCAGATTTCAGTGCGGAGAGAAACTGCTGTTGCAATTGGGAAGGAATTGAGAGCCTCCTCCCAGCCGGTGAAACTGAATCTGAGGGCAGCTGTGCACGAGTCTGGCTGCGAGTGACAGCCTGCAGACCCAACTGAGGTTCAGTCCATAATGTACCCACTACGTCTGGTACTGAAGTCGAATCCTGTGGCAGGCGGGAAAGCGCATCAGCCAGGAAGTTCTTCTTACCAGGAATGAACTTCAACTTAACATTGAAACGGCTGAAGAATTGAGCCCAACGAATTTGTTTGGGGCTGAGCTTACGGGGTGTACTGAGCGCTTCTAAATTCTTATGGTCTGTCCAAACTTCAAAAGGAAATTTGTCCCCCTCTAGAAGGTGGCGCCATGCCTCCAAAGCTGCCTTGACTGCAAAAGCCTCTTTTTCCCAAACATACCATCGTCTTTCTGTCTCAGAAAATTTGCGAGAGAGATACGCACAGGGCTTTAGGCAGCCGGCAGCATCTGCCTGCAACAGAAGCACTCCAATGGAGAAATCAGAGGCATCCACTTGAACCACAAAAGGTTTAGTGGGATCAGGGTGTTGCAGGATAGGCTCTGCCATGAACAGGCTTTTTAGCTTGTCAAAAGCCACCTGGCATTCGGGTGTCCACTTAAGCAATGCTCCCGGGTTCTTTACCCTGTGTGTGTCCCCCAGACCCTTTGTTCGCAATAAGTCAGTGAGAGGTAATGCAATTTCTGAGAACCCCTGGATGAATTGGCGATAATAGTTGGAAAATCCAAGGAAACTTTGGAGCTGCCTGCGCGTGCGCAGCCGCTCCCACTCTAAAATGGCTTGGATCTTTGCAGGATCCATTTCAATACCCTTGTCAGAGATTCTGTACCCCAAATAATCAAGTTGAGTCTTATGAAATTCACATTTAGATAGTTTAGCATACAGCTCAGCCTTCCTCAGCTTGCTGAGCACTTGTTTCACTAAACGCTCATGTTCCTCCATCGTTTCAGTGTAAATCAAAACATTATCCAAATAAACCAGTACCCCTTTGAACAAATGCTCATGCAACACTTCATTGATCAATTGCATAAATACCCCAGGGGCCCCTGCCAACCCAAACGGCAAAACTTTGTACTGGAAAGAGCCCAGGGGACAATTAAATGCAATTTTCCACTCATCCCCTTCCCGTATGCGGATACGGAAATATGCCTCCCTCAGATCCAGCTTAGAGAAGATTTTCCCCTTGGCCAGATGTGCTAACATATCTTTTATTATCGGCAACGGATATTTGTTTAATATTGAAACTGCATTCAATCTGCGGTAATCTGTACAAAGTCTCAATGTCCCATCTTTCTTTGCTCGAAATAAAACAGGTGCCCCCACTGGTGAATTAGCTGGTTCGATAAAACCCCTTGCCAAATTTTTGTCCACAAACTCCCTCAGCGCTGCCAGTTCTTTTTGGGTCATGGCATAGATTTTTGGCTTGGGCAGTTGGGCATTTGGGACCAACTCTATGGCACAGTCAGTCTTCCGATGTGGGGGGAGTTGGTCCTCCTCCTTCTCGCCAAACACATCTGCAAAACCCTGGTATTGCTCCGGCAACCCTTCTAGTGGGGTGGCTGCAAAATGCGGAGTTGCGGCTGCCGCCCTCCCCACTGCCACCTCTGGGGCGTCATCTTCTTCAGGAGCTTGATAGAACCCATCCCTAAAAGTCAAAGTCCTGTGCACCCAATTTATATATGGGTTTTGTTGGACCAACCAGGGGATCCCCAAAATGACCAAAGGACCCCCCACTGGCGCCACAATGAAAGGCAGCCCCTCCCGGTGGCTACCAATTTGCAGCACCACCACGCCCGTGGAATGAGTGACTGGCTTTCCCCCCGCCGTAGTTCCGTCCAGCTGGGTAAAGATCATGGGCCGTTTCAGCAGAAATTTAGGTAGCTCCAAAGCAGCCACCACATCAGGGTGCGTTAGGCAATGTGAACACCCTGAATCGATCAACGCCCATACTTCCACCGTTTTTGTACGGGAGCCCAATTTCACCTTCACTGTCAGCGTGGGGTAGTTGCCACTCACCAAAATGTGATCGCACCCCTCCTCTACCACCTGCCCAGCGGCACCCTTTAAGGCAGGTGGCTGGCGTTTCCCGCCGGCTGGCCGAGTTCGGGCTCCCCATCGTCTCCAAAGAAAGGGATGTCTTCCGTCTCGGTCTCCCCCGACGCGGCCTTCATCGTCCTGGGTATGGAGGGGGATTTCCCTGATGACTTGGCCAGACGTTCCTTGGGTTTTCTTTTCGGGCACGCCACTGCTCAGTGCCCTTCTTTCCCACACCGGCGGCATTGCCCCTTTGCAAAACGGCTCTCCTTCTCCTCCTGCCAGGCCGTGTGCCCCGTTCTGCCAGTGGTGCCCAGTGGCTTGGCCACCCTCATCATAGCCAATTGCTTGGGGCCCCTCCTGCTTTGGGCAAACTTAGCGTGGGCTTGCTCAACGTTCCCCACCAGTTGAATCCAGTCGTATAGGGTAGTAGGATCTGCTCTTCCCAGTGCCCATCTCAGCAACTCGGGTCTCAAGCCATCTTTAAACATTTCTACTAAGGTCATTTGTGACCAATCGTCCACCTTTGCAGCTAAGGCTTGGAATTCTAGGGCATAATCTGCAACGGACCTGGAATCCTGGATCAGTTCCCTCAGAGCCACCTTGGCTTTCTCCTTAGCTAATGGGTCAGCAAAATGCAACTTGAGCACCCACAGGAAGTCTTCAAAATCTTCCAACTCCAGGGCCTCCATCTCATTTAATTGGACAAACCAATCAGCTGCTCTCCCCTTCGGTTTGGTGGCCACAGCATTTATCTTGGCCCTTTCCGATGGGAACAGCCTCCCAAACTCCTCCATATAGCTTTTAGCATTGGTCAGGAAGAATGACAGCTTCGTAGGATCCCCATCAAACTTGACCGTGAAATCCCTGTATCTTGCCCCCTGTGGGCTCCTCTTCCTCTCCTTTTGCTCAGCCCTTCTCCTGGCCACCGGGGACCTCTCCTCTCAGGGAGGGGAAATCGAGACCCTAGCTCTGGGATTTCTCTTTTCAGCCTTACTTCTCTCCCTTCCTCTGGCTTCTGAACGCCGCGGAGGGGGCGATGGGGATGAACATCTGGGGCTGCGCGATGGCGATCCCGCCCGATGCCTCCTCCGGTCCTTCTTCCTCACACTTGGGGGGGGAGGGGGAGACAGATGGGGCCAACTGTTGGTCATGATGTTCCCTTCCCCCTCTGTCCTGGCTGCCCTACGCCAAAGACATCTTCGCCATCATGTCTTCTAGGGACCGTATCCTGGCTTCCCACCCTTGTGATTTCTCCAGGGCCTCGGAGTCTTCCGACCCTGCCTTATCAACCCTGAGAACAATCGGGGACAGCGGATACCTCTGCGGCCCAGATGTCTTAGACGTCCCTGGTTGGGCTCCTTGTTCCTCCCCCCACATCATCCGATCCGCCGGCGACTCTCCTGCTTTCTTGACCACTTTGGATTTTACCGCTTTTCCTTTTGCTGGGCTGGAACTTGAGGTCTCCGATAGGTCCTCCGATTCCAGATCGGGGGTCCTGTCCCTTCTCTTTACTGTGGAGTCCGGTTCCCCCGCACTTGAATCTTCACTGTCTCCCGAGAAAGGAGTAGGCTCAGTCATCGCTAACTTTATTTCCCCACAGATGCTCTGGAAGGATGGTAGCGGTAAAGGTTTAAGATTCTCAGCTTTATGTAAGGATTGCCTATTCAATACACTCAGACTCACAAGCAGGTACTTTATGATGTCTGGTTTATTAAAAGAATAGTATGCAAACACAGAGAAAGCTGAGAATGAGCAAAAGTGCGCCAAATACAAACTAAAAACCCTCAGCTAGCAACATAATCCCTCCCCTCGCCCCACTGCAGCAACCACCACCCCCCTCCCAGGTGCTGGTAAGCATTTTCCACTGGTCCTGAGAAAGAAACCTTGAACACATGAGATAACCCAAACACATTCCAGACCGGCAGTCAAGAGATAACAACTCCCCGAAGTGGAATCCTCCTCCCTCCTAAATCAAACACGTATCAGGGAAATGACATGCGAAACATTACTATGTACCAGGCACATTGAAACGGTGAACATGACATACCGCCCCCCAAAAAATACTAAGGAGCAGGTTTTAGAGGGTAAGCAGCATGAAAATGCTGGACTAAAATAGGAGAGTGAACATTGTGGGCAGCCACCCACTCAGGGTGGGGAAAATGTTTCCAGCAGATAAGGTATTGCAGGGTGTTACGAAGCCTGTGGGAATCAAGGACCTCCTTCACTTCAAAATGCTGTTGGCCATCAATCATGATGGGTGCAGGAGGTGCAGGTTGGGCATGCCAGAGCGCGGAGTGGTTGAGAGGCTTGAGCAAGTTGCAATGAAAAACAGGGTGCAAACGTTTAAGATTGTGTCGTAAATCCAATTTGAAAGTAACAGGGTTAACAACTCCAATAATGGGAAAAGGACCGACAAACTTGGGCGCCAACTTTTTAGAGGGTTGAGGTGATTTAATGAACTTGGTGGAGAAATAGATCTTATCACCCACTTTGAAGGCAGGCTGCAAAGCTCATTTCTTATCAGCATGGAGCTTGTAAGCGGACTGGGCATCAGCCAACGCTTGCTGAATCATTGACCAAGAGTCCCCCAGGTGTGCAGCCCAGTCAGACGGTGAAGAAGGCAGTGAAGCTGGTTGAGGTAGATCAGGAATGGGTACAAAATCCCGGCCGAACACAGTACGGAAAGGGGTGTGCCCTGTACTCTGATGCACAGCGTTGTTGTAAGCCACTTCTGCAAAAGGCAGGAGATCAACCCAATTGTCCTGCTGATAGTTAACAAAGGCCCGCAGATATTGTTCCAAGGTTGAATTAAGAACCTCTGTAGATCCGTCAGTCTCCGGATGCGACGCAGTGGATAGCGCCTGTTTGGTGCCCACCAGTTTTAGAAATGCCCACCAAAACTGGGAAGTAAATTGTGTCCCGCGGTCCATGACCAAATGGGTGGGGCTCCCGTGGATTCTGTACACGTGGACCAGGAAGAGGCGGGCTAACTGCTGAGCAGACGGAATAGAGGCACATGGAATGAAATGGGCTTGCTTGGAAAAGTAGTCCTTGACCACCCAAATCACAGTCTTTCTCTGACTAGGAGGTAAATCGACAATAAAATCCATGGAGATTTCCTCCCAAGGATAGGAGGGGCTGGCCACTGGCTGCAGCAAGCCTTGCGGCTTGCCCCCCTTCCGTTTGGACATGGCACATACAGGGCAAGAAGCAATATAGTCTTTGACATCACGCCGTAGTGTAGGCCACCAGAATTGTTGCCGTATCAGGTGTAAGGTTTTTACAAAGCCAAAATGACCAGCCACTTTATCATCATGAGACCTGATCAGAACGTCTCTTCGTACACTGTCTGGGACATAGAGACGGTTTTGCCTCCATGCAAAACCTTGGTTGAATGTAACATTGTCTTTATTTGCTTGCAACCAAGTGTCAGATTTCAGTGCGGAGAGAAACTGCTGTTGCAATTGGGAAGGAATTGAGAGCCTCCTCCCAGCCGGTGAAACTGAATCTGAGGGCAGCTGTGCACGAGTCTGGCTGCGAGTGACAGCCTGCAGACCCAACTGAGGTTCAGTCCATAATGTACCCACTACGTCTGGTACTGAAGTCGAATCCTGTGGCAGGCGGGAAAGCGCATCAGCCAGGAAGTTCTTCTTACCAGGAATGAACTTCAACTTAACATTGAAACGGCTGAAGAATTGAGCCCAACGAATTTGTTTGGGGCTGAGCTTACAGGGTGTACTGAGCGCTTCTAAATTCTTATGGTCTGTCCAAACTTCAAAAGGAAATTTGTCCCCCTCTAGAAGGTGGCGCCATGCCTCCAAAGCTGCCTTGACTGCAAAAGCCTCTTTTTCCCAAACATGCCATTGTCTTTCTGTCTCAGAAAATTTGCGAGAGAGATACGCACAGGGCTTTAGGCAGCCGGCAGCATCTGCCTGCAACAGAAGCACTCCAATGGAGAAATCAGAGGCATCCACTTGAACCACAAAAGGTTTAGTGGGATCAGGGTGTTGCAGGATAGGCTCTGCCATGAACAGGCTTTTTAGCTTGTCAAAAGCCACCTGGCATTCGGGTGTCCACTTAAGCAATGCTCCCGGGTTCTTTACCCTGTGTGTGTCCCCCAGACCCTTTGTTCGCAATAAGTCAGTGAGAGGTAATGCAATTTCTGAGAACCCCTGGATGAATTGGCGATAATAGTTGGAAAATCCAAGGAAACTTTGGAGCTGCCTGCGCGTGCGCAGCCGCTCCCACTCTAAAATGGCTTGGATCTTTGCAGGATCCATTTCAATACCCTTGTCAGAGATTCTGTACCCCAAATAATCAAGTTGAGTCTTATGAAATTCACATTTAGATAGTTTAGCATACAGCTCAGCCTTCCTCAGCTTGCTGAGCACTTGTTTCACTAAACGCTCATGTTCCTCCATCGTTTCAGTGTAAATCAAAACATTATCCAAATAAACCAGTACCCCTTTGAACAAATGCTCATGCAACACTTCATTGATCAATTGCATAAATACCCCAGGGGCCCCTGCCAACCCAAACGGCAAAACTTTGTACTGGAAAGAGCCCAGGGGACAATTAAATGCAATTTTCCACTCATCCCCTTCCCGTATGCGGATACGGAAATATGCCTCCCTCAGATCCAGCTTAGAGAAGATTTTCCCCTTGGCCAGATGTGCTAACATATCTTTTATTATCGGCAACGGATATTTGTTTAATATTGGAACTGCATTCAATCTGCGGTAATCTGTACAAAGTCTCAATGTCCCATCTTTCTTTGCTCGAAATAAAACAGGTGCCCCCACTGGTGAATTAGCTGGTTCGATAAAACCCCTTGCCAAATTTTTGTCCACAAACTCCCTCAGCGCTGCCAGTTCTTTTTGGGTCATGGCATAGATTTTTGGCTTGGGCAGTTGGGCATTTGGGACCAACTCTATGGCACAGTCAGTCTTCCGATGTGGGGGGAGTTGGTCCTCCTCCTTCTCGCCAAACACATCTGCAAAACCCTGGTATTGCTCCGGCAACCCTTCTAGTGGGGTGGCTGCAAAATGCGGAGTTGCGGCTGCCGCCCTCCCCACTGCCACCTCTGGGGCGTCATCTTCTTCAGGAGCTTGATAGAACCCATCCCTAAAAGTCAAAGTCCTGTGCACCCAATTTATATATGGGTTTTGTTGGACCAACCAGGGGATCCCCAAAATGACCAAAGGACCCCCCACTGGCGCCACAATGAAAGGCAGCCCCTCCCGGTGGCTACCAATTTGCAGCACCACCACGCCCGTGGAATGAGTGACTGGCTTTCCCCCCGCCGTAGTTCCGTCCAGCTGGGTAAAGATCATGGGCCGTTTCAGCAGAAATTTAGGTAGCTCCAAAGCAGCCACCACATCAGGGTGCGTTAGGCAATGTGAACACCCTGAATCGATCAACGCCCATACTTCCACCGTTTTTGTACGGGAGCCCAATTTCACCTTCACTGTCAGCGTGGGGTAGTTGCCACTCACCAAAATGTGATCGCACCCCTCCTCTACCACCTGCCCAGCGGCACCCTTTAAGGCAGGTGGCTGGCGTTTCCCGCCGGCTGGCCGAGTTCGGGCTCCCCATCGTCTCCAAAGAAAGGGATGTCTTCCGTCTCGGTCTCCCCCGACGCGGCCTTCATCGTCCTGGGTATGGAGGGGGATTTCCCTGATGACTTGGCCAGACGTTCCTTGGGTTTTCTTTTCGGGCACGCCACTGCTCAGTGCCCTTCTTTCCCACACCGGCGGCATTGCCCCTTTGCAAAACGGCTCTCCTTCTCCTCCTGCCAGGCCGTGTGCCCCGTTCTGCCAGTGGTGCCCAGTGGCTTGGCCACCCTCATCATAGCCAATTGCTTGGGGCCCCTCCTGCTTTGGGCAAACTTAGCGTGGGCTTGCTCAACGTTCCCCACCAGTTGAATCCAGTCGTATAGGGTAGTAGGATCTGCTCTTCCCAGTGCCCATCTCAGCAACTCGGGTCTCAAGCCATCTTTAAACATTTCTACTAAGGTCATTTGTGACCAATCGTCCACCTTTGCAGCTAAGGCTTGGAATTCTAGGGCATAATCTGCAACGGACCTGGAATCCTGGATCAGTTCCCTCAGAGCCACCTTGGCTTTCTCCTTAGCTAATGGGTCAGCAAAATGCAACTTGAGCACCCACAGGAAGTCTTCAAAATCTTCCAACTCCAGGGCCTCCATCTCATTTAATTGGACAAACCAATCAGCTGCTCTCCCCTTCGGTTTGGTGGCCACAGCATTTATCTTGGCCCTTTCCGATGGGAACAGCCTCCCAAACTCCTCCATATAGCTTTTAGCATTGGTCAGGAAGAATGACAGCTTCGTAGGATCCCCATCAAACTTGACCGTGAAATCCCTGTATCTTGCCCCCTGTGGGCTCCTCTTCCTCTCCTTTTGCTCAGCCCTTCTCCTGGCCACCGGGGACCTCTCCTCTCAGGGAGGGGAAATCGAGACCCTAGCTCTGGGATTTCTCTTTTCAGCCTTACTTCTCTCCCTTCCTCTGGCTTCTGAACGCCGCGGAGGGGGCGATGGGGATGAACATCTGGGGCTGCGCGATGGCGATCCCGCCCGATGCCTCCTCCGGTCCTTCTTCCTCACACTTGGGGGGGGAGGGGGAGACAGATGGGGCCAACTGTTGGTCATGATGTTCCCTTCCCCCTCTGTCCTGGCTGCCCTACGCCAAAGACATCTTCGCCATCATGTCTTCTAGGGACCGTATCCTGGCTTCCCACCCTTGTGATTTCTCCAGGGCCTCGGAGTCTTCCGACCCTGCCTTATCAACCCTGAGAACAATCGGGGACAGCGGATACCTCTGCGGCCCAGATGTCTTAGACGTCCCTGGTTGGGCTCCTTGTTCCTCCCCCCACATCATCCGATCCGCCGGCGACTCTCCTGCTTTCTTGACCACTTTGGATTTTACCGCTTTTCCTTTTGCTGGGCTGGAACTTGAGGTCTCCGATAGGTCCTCCGATTCCAGATCGGGGGTCCTGTCCCTTCTCTTTACTGTGGAGTCCGGTTCCCCCGCACTTGAATCTTCACTGTCTCCCGAGAAAGGAGTAGGCTCAGTCATCGCTAACTTTATTTCCCCACAGATGCTCTGGAAGGATGGTAGCGGTAAAGGTTTAAGATTCTCAGCTTTATGTAAGGATTGCCTATTCAATACACTCAGACTCACAAGCAGGTACTTTATGATGTCTGGTTTATTAAAAGAATAGTATGCAAACACAGAGAAAGCTGAGAATGAGCAAAAGTGCGCCAAATACAAACTAAAAACCCTCAGCTAGCAACATAATCCCTCCCCTCGCCCCACTGCAGCAACCACCACCCCCCTCCCAGGTGCTGGTAAGCATTTTCCACTGGTCCTGAGAAAGAAACCTTGAACACATGAGATAACCCAAACACATTCCAGACCGGCAGTCAAGAGATAACAACTCCCCGAAGTGGAATCCTCCTCCCTCCTAAATCAAACACGTATCAGGGAAATGACATGCGAAACATTACTATGTACCAGGCACATTGAAACGGTGAACATGACATACCGCCCCCCAAAAAATACTAAGGAGCAGGTTTTAGAGGGTAAGCAGCATGAAAATGCTGGACTAAAATAGGAGAGTGAACATTGTGGGCAGCCACCCACTCAGGGTGGGGAAAATGTTTCCAGCAGATAAGGTATTGCAGGGTGTTACGAAGCCTGTGGGAATCAAGGACCTCCTTCACTTCAAAATGCTGTTGGCCATCAATCATGATGGGTGCAGGAGGTGCAGGTTGGGCATGCCAGAGCGCGGAGTGGTTGAGAGGCTTGAGCAAGCTGCAATGAAAAACAGGGTGCAAACGTTTAAGATTGTGTCGTAAATCCAATTTGAAAGTAACAGGGTTAACAACTCCAATAATGGGAAAAGGACCGACAAACTTGGGCGCCAACTTTTTAGAGGGTTGAGGTGATTTAATGAACTTGGTGGAGAAATAGATCTTATCACCCACTTTGAAGGCAGGCTGCAAAGCTCATTTCTTATCAGCATGGAGCTTGTAAGCGGACTGGGCATCAGCCAACGCTTGCTGAATCATTGACCAAGAGTCCCCCAGGTGTGCAGCCCAGTCAGACGGTGAAGAAGGCAGTGAAGCTGGTTGAGGTAGATCAGGAATGGGTACAAAATCCCGGCCGAACACAGTACGGAAAGGGGTGTGCCCTGTACTCTGATGCACAGCGTTGTTGTAAGCCACTTCTGCAAAAGGCAGGAGATCAACCCAATTGTCCTGCTGATAGTTAACAAAGGCCCGCAGATATTGTTCCAAGGTTGAATTAAGAACCTCTGTAGATCCGTCAGTCTCCGGATGCGACGCAGTGGATAGCGCCTGTTTGGTGCCCACCAGTTTTAGAAATGCCCACCAAAACTGGGAAGTAAATTGTGTCCCGCGGTCCATGACCAAATGGGTGGGGCTCCCATGGATTCTGTACACGTGGACCAGGAAGAGGCGGGCTAACTGCTGAGCAGACGGAATAGAGGCACATGGAATGAAATGGGCTTGCTTGGAAAAGTAGTCCTTGACCACCCAAATCACAGTCTTTCTCTGACTAGGAGGTAAATCGACAATAAAATCCATGGAGATTTCCTCCCAAGGATAGGAGGGGCTGGCCACTGGCTGCAGCAAGCCTTGCGGCTTGCCCCCCTTCCGTTTGGACATGGCACATACAGGGCAAGAAGCAATATAGTCTTTGACATCACGCCGTAGCGTAGGCCACCAGAATTGTTGCCGTATCAGGTGTAAGGTTTTTACAAAGCCAAAATGACCAGCCACTTTATCATCATGAGACCTGATCAGAACGTCTCTTCGTACACTGTCTGGGACATAGAGACGGTTTTGCCTCCATGCAAAACCTTGGTTGAATGTAACATTGTCTTTATTCGCTTGCAACCAAGTGTCAGATTTCAGTGCGGAGAGAAACTGCTGTTGCAATTGGGAAGGAATTGAGAGCCTCCTCCCAGCCGGTGAAACTGAATCTGAGGGCAGCTGTGCACGAGTCTGGCTGCGAGTGACAGCCTGCAGACCCAACTGAGGTTCAGTCCATAATGTACCCACTACGTCTGGTACTGAAGTCGAATCCTGTGGCAGGCGGGAAAGCGCATCAGCCAGGAAGTTCTTCTTACCAGGAATGAACTTCAACTTAACATTGAAACGGCTGAAGAATTGAGCCCAACGAATTTGTTTGGGGCTGAGCTTACGGGGTGTACTGAGCGCTTCTAAATTCTTATGGTCTGTCCAAACTTCAAAAGGAAATTTGTCCCCCTCTAGAAGGTGGCGCCATGCCTCCAAAGCTGCCTTGACTGCAAAAGCCTCTTTTTCCCAAACATGCCATCGTCTTTCTGTCTCAGAAAATTTGCGAGAGAGATACGCACAGGGCTTTAGGCAGCCGGCAGCATCTGCCTGCAACAGAAGCACTCCAATGGAGAAATCAGAGGCATCCACTTGAACCACAAAAGGTTTAGTGGGATCAGGGTGTTGCAGGATAGGCTCTGCCATGAACAGGCTTTTTAGCTTGTCAAAAGCCACCTGGCATTCGGGTGTCCACTTAAGCAATGCTCCCGGGTTCTTTACCCTGTGTGTGTCCCCCAGACCCTTTGTTCGCAATAAGTCAGTGAGAGGTAATGCAATTTCTGAGAACCCCTGGATGAATTGGCGATAATAGTTGGAAAATCCAAGGAAACTTTGGAGCTGCCTGCGCGTGCGCAGCCGCTCCCACTCTAAAATGGCTTGGATCTTTGCAGGATCCATTTCAATACCCTTGTCAGAGATTCTCTACCCCAAATAATCAAGTTGAGTCTTATGAAATTCACATTTAGATAGTTTAGCATACAGCTCAGCCTTCCTCAGCTTGCTGAGCACTTGTTTCACTAAACGCTCATGTTCCTCCATCGTTTCAGTGTAAATCAAAACATTATCCAAATAAACCAGTACCCCTTTGAACAAATGCTCATGCAACACTTCATTGATCAATTGCATAAATACCCCAGGGGCCCCTGCCAACCCAAACGGCAAAACTTTGTACTGGAAAGAGCCCAGGGGACAATTAAATGCAATTTTCCACTCATCCCCTTCCCGTATGCGGATACGGAAATATGCCTCCCTCAGATCCAGCTTAGAGAAGATTTTCCCCTTGGCCAGATGTGCTAACATATCTTTTATTATCGGCAACGGATATTTGTTTAATATTGGAACTGCATTCAATCTGCGGTAATCTGTACAAAGTCTCAATGTCCCATCTTTCTTTGCTCGAAATAAAACAGGTGCCCCCACTGGTGAATTAGCTGGTTCGATAAAACCCCTTGCCAAATTTTTGTCCACAAACTCCCTCAGCGCTGCCAGTTCTTTTTGGGTCATGGCATAGATTTTTGGCTTGGGCAGTTGGGCATTTGGGACCAACTCTATGGCACAGTCAGTCTTCCGATGTGGGGGGAGTTGGTCCTCCTCCTTCTCGCCAAACACATCTGCAAAACCCTGGTATTGCTCCGGCAACCCTTCTAGTGGGGTGGCTGCAAAATGCGGAGTTGCGGCTGCCGCCCTCCCCACTGCCACCTCTGGGGCGTCATCTTCTTCAGGAGCTTGATAGAACCCATCCCTAAAAGTCAAAGTCCTGTGCACCCAATTTATATATGGGTTTTGTTGGACCAACCAGGGGATCCCCAAAATGACCAAAGGACCCCCCACTGGCGCCACAATGAAAGGCAGCCCCTCCCGGTGGCTACCAATTTGCAGCACCACCACGCCCGTGGAATGAGTGACTGGCTTTCCCCCCGCCGTAGTTCCGTCCAGCTGGGTAAAGATCATGGGCCGTTTCAGCAGAAATTTAGGTAGCTCCAAAGCAGCCACCACATCAGGGTGCGTTAGGCAATGTGAACACCCTGAATCGATCAACGCCCATACTTCCACCGTTTTTGTACGGGAGCCCAATTTCACCTTCACTGTCAGCGTGGGGTAGTTGCCACTCACCAAAATGTGATCGCACCCCTCCTCTACCACCTGCCCAGCGGCACCCTTTAAGGCAGGTGGCTGGCGTTTCCCGCCGGCTGGCCGAGTTCGGGCTCCTCATCGTCTCCAAAGAAAGGGATGTCTTCCGTCTCGGTCTCCCCCGACGCAGCCTTCATCTTCCTGGGTAAGGAGGGGGATTTCCCTGATGACTTGGCCAGACGTTCCTTGGGTTTTCTTTTCGGGCACGCCACTGCTCAGTGCCCTTCTTTCCCACACCGGCGGCATTGCCCCTTTGCAAAACGGCTCTCCTTCTCCTCCTGCCAGGCCGTGTGCCCCGTTCTGCCAGTGGTGCCCAGTGGCTTGGCCACCCTCATCATAGCCAATTGCTTGGGGCCCCTCCTGCTTTGGGCAAACTTAGCGTGGGCTTGCTCAACGTTCCCCACCAGTTGAATCCAGTCGTATAGGGTAGTAGGATCTGCTCTTCCCAGTGCCCATCTCAGCAACTCGGGTCTCAAGCCATCTTTAAACATTTCTACTAAGGTCATTTGTGACCAATCGTCCACCTTTGCAGCTAAGGCTTGGAATTCTAGGGCATAATCTGCAACGGACCTGGAATCCTGGATCAGTTCCCTCAGAGCCACCTTGGCTTTCTCCTTAGCTAATGGGTCAGCAAAATGCAACTTGAGCACCCACAGGAAGTCTTCAAAATCTTCCAACTCCAGGGCCTCCATCTCATTTAATTGGACAAACCAATCAGCTGCTCTCCCCTTCGGTTTGGTGGCCACAGCATTTATCTTGGCCCTTTCCGATGGGAACAGCCTCCCAAACTCCTCCATATAGCTTTTAGCATTGGTCAGGAAGAATGACAGCTTCGTAGGATCCCCATCAAACTTGACCGTGAAATCCCTGTATCTTGCCCCCTGTGGGCTCCTCTTCCTCTCCTTTTGCTCAGCCCTTCTCCTGGCCACCGGGGACCTCTCCTCTCAGGGAGGGGAAATCGAGACCCTAGCTCTGGGATTTCTCTTTTCAGCCTTACTTCTCTCCCTTCCTCTGGCTTCTGAACACCGCGGAGGGGGCGATGGGGATGAACATCTGGGGCTGCGCGATGGCGATCCCGCCCGATGCCTCCTCCGGTCCTTCTTCCTCACGCTTGGGGGGGAGGGGGAGACAGATGGGGCCAACTGTTGGTCATGATGTTCCCTTCCCCCTCTGTCCTGGCTGCCCTACGCCAAAGACATCTTCGCCATCATGTCTTCTAGGGACCGTATCCTGGCTTCCCACCCTTGTGATTTCTCCAGGGCCTCGGAGTCTTCCGACCCTGCCTTATCAACCCTGAGAACAATCGGGGACAGCGGATACCTCTGCGGCCCAGATGTCTTAGACGTCCCTGGTTGGGCTCCTTGTTCCTCCCCCCACATCATCCGATCCGCCGGCGACTCTCCTGCTTTCTTGACCACTTTGGATTTTACCGCTTTTCCTTTTGCTGGGCTGGAACTTGAGGTCTCCGATAGGTCCTCCGATTCCAGATCGGGGGTCCTGTCCCTTCTCTTTACTGTGGAGTCCGGTTCCCCCGCACTTGAATCTTCACTGTCTCCCGAGAAAGGAGTAGGCTCAGTCATCGCTAACTTTATTTCCCCACAGATGCTCTGGAAGGATGGTAGCGGTAAAGGTTTAAGATTCTCAGCTTTATGTAAGGATTGCCTATTCAATACACTCAGACTCACAAGCAGGTACTTTATGATGTCTGGTTTATTAAAAGAATAGTATGCAAACACAGAGAAAGCTGAGAATGAGCAAAAGTGCGCCAAATACAAACTAAAAACCCTCAGCTAGCAACATAATCCCTCCCCTCGCCCCACTGCAGCAACCACCACCCCCCTCCCAGGTGCTGGTAAGCATTTTCCACTGGTCCTGAGAAAGAAACCTTGAACACATGAGATAACCCAAACACATTCCAGACCGGCAGTCAAGAGATAACAACTCCCCGAAGTGGAATCCTCCTCCCTCCTAAATCAAACACGTATCAGGGAAATGACATGCGAAACATTACTATGTACCAGGCACATTGAAACGGTGAACATGACATACCGCCCCCCAAAAAATACTAAGGAGCAGGTTTTAGAGGGTAAGCAGCATGAAAATGCTGGACTAAAATAGGAGAGTGAACATTGTGGGCAGCCACCCACTCAGGGTGGGGAAAATGTTTCCAGCAGATAAGGTATTGCAGGGTGTTACGAAGCCTGTGGGAATCAAGGACCTCCTTCACTTCAAAATGCTGTTGGCCATCAATCATGATGGGTGCAGGAGGTGCAGGTTGGGCATGCCAGAGCGCGGAGTGGTTGAGAGGCTTGAGCAAGCTGCAATGAAAAACAGGGTGCAAACGTTTAAGATTGTGTCGTAAATCCAATTTGAAAGTAACAGGGTTAACAACTCCAATAATGGGAAAAGGACCGACAAACTTGGGCGCCAACTTTTTAGAGGGTTGAGGTGATTTAATGAACTTGGTGGAGAAATAGATCTTATCACCCACTTTGAAGGCAGGCTGCAAAGCTCATTTCTTATCAGCATGGAGCTTGTAAGCGGACTGGGCATCAGCCAACGCTTGCTGAATCATTGACCAAGAGTCCCCCAGGTGTGCAGCCCAGTCAGACGGTGAAGAAGGCAGTGAAGCTGGTTGAGGTAGATCAGGAATGGGTACAAAATCCCGGCCGAACACAGTACGGAAAGGGGTGTGCCCTGTACTCTGATGCACAGCGTTGTTGTAAGCCACTTCTGCAAAAGGCAGGAGATCAACCCAATTGTCCTGCTGATAGTTAACAAAGGCCCGCAGATATTGTTCCAAGGTTGAATTAAGAACCTCTGTAGATCCGTCAGTCTCCGGATGCGACGCAGTGGATAGCGCCTGTTTGGTGCCCACCAGTTTTAGA
Source organism: Candoia aspera (assembly GCF_035149785.1). NCBI lineage: Eukaryota > Metazoa > Chordata > Lepidosauria > Squamata > Candoiidae > Candoia > Candoia aspera. Next base: position 234,508,274 of record NC_086153.1, on the reverse strand, counting down.
AATGCCCACCAAAACTGGGAAGTAAATTGTGTCCCGCGGTCCATGACCAAATGGGTGGGGCTCCCATGGATTCTGTACACGTGGACCAGGAAGAGGCGGGCTAACTGCTGAGCAGACGGAATAGAGGCACATGGAATGAAATGGGCTTGCTTGGAAAAGTAGTCCTTGACCACCCAAATCACAGTCTTTCTCTGACTAGGAGGTAAATCGACAATAAAATCCATGGAGATTTCCTCCCAAGGATAGGAGGGGCTGGCCACTGGCTGCAGCAAGCCTTGCGGCTTGCCCCCCTTCCGTTTGGACATGGCACATACAGGGCAAGAAGCAATATAGTCTTTGACATCACGCCGTAGCGTAGGCCACCAGAATTGTTGCCGTATCAGGTGTAAGGTTTTTACAAAGCCAAAATGACCAGCCACTTTATCATCATGAGACCTGATCAGAACGTCTCTTCGTACACTGTCTGGGACATAGAGACGGTTTTGCCTCCATGCAAAACCTTGGTTGAATGTAACATTGTCTTTATTCGCTTGCAACCAAGTGTCAGATTTCAGTGCGGAGAGAAACTGCTGTTGCAATTGGGAAGGAATTGAGAGCCTCCTCCCAGCCGGTGAAACTGAATCTGAGGGCAGCTGTGCACGAGTCTGGCTGCGAGTGACAGCCTGCAGACCCAACTGAGGTTCAGTCCATAATGTACCCACTACGTCTGGTACTGAAGTCGAATCCTGTGGCAGGCGGGAAAGCGCATCAGCCAGGAAGTTCTTCTTACCAGGAATGAACTTCAACTTAACATTGAAACGGCTGAAGAATTGAGCCCAACGAATTTGTTTGGGGCTGAGCTTACGGGGTGTACTGAGCGCTTCTAAATTCTTATGGTCTGTCCAAACTTCAAAAGGAAATTTGTCCCCCTCTAGAAGGTGGCGCCATGCCTCCAAAGCTGCCTTGACTGCAAAAGCCTCTTTTTCCCAAACATGCCATCGTCTTTCTGTCTCAGAAAATTTGCGAGAGAGATACGCACAGGGCTTTAGGCAGCCGGCAGCATCTGCCTGCAACAGAAGCACTCCAATGGAGAAATCAGAGGCATCCACTTGAACCACAAAAGGTTTAGTGGGATCAGGGTGTTGCAGGATAGGCTCTGCCATGAACAGGCTTTTTAGCTTGTCAAAAGCCACCTGGCATTCGGGTGTCCACTTAAGCAATGCTCCCGGGTTCTTTACCCTGTGTGTGTCCCCCAGACCCTTTGTTCGCAATAAGTCAGTGAGAGGTAATGCAATTTCTGAGAACCCCTGGATGAATTGGCGATAATAGTTGGAAAATCCAAGGAAACTTTGGAGCTGCCTGCACGTGCGCAGCCGCTCCCACTCTAAAATGGCTTGGATCTTTGCAGGATCCATTTCAATACCCTTGTCAGAGATTCTGTACCCCAAATAATCAAGTTGAGTCTTATGAAATTCACATTTAGATAGTTTAGCATACAGCTCAGCCTTCCTCAGCTTGCTGAGCACTTGTTTCACTAAACGCTCATGTTCCTCCATCGTTTCAGTGTAAATCAAAACATTATCCAAATAAACCAGTACCCCTTTGAACAAATGCTCATGCAACACTTCATTGATCAATTGCATAAATACCCCAGGGGCCCCTGCCAACCCAAACGGCAAAACTTTGTACTGGAAAGAGCCCAGGGGACAATTAAATGCAATTTTCCACTCATCCCCTTCCCGTATGCGGATACGGAAATATGCCTCCCTCAGATCCAGCTTAGAGAAGATTTTCCCCTTGGCCAGATGTGCTAACATATCTTTTATTATCGGCAACGGATATTTGTTTAATATTGGAACTGCATTCAATCTGCGGTAATCTGTACAAAGTCTCAATGTCCCATCTTTCTTTGCTCGAAATAAAACAGGTGCCCCCACTGGTGAATTAGCTGGTTCGATAAAACCCCTTGCCAAATTTTTGTCCACAAACTCCCTCAGCGCTGCCAGTTCTTTTTGGGTCATGGCATAGATTTTTGGCTTGGGCAGTTGGGCATTTGGGACCAACTCTATGGCACAGTCAGTCTTCCGATGTGGGGGGAGTTGGTCCTCCTCCTTCTCGCCAAACACATCTGCAAAACCCTGGTATTGCTCCGGCAACCCTTCTAGTGGGGTGGCTGCAAAATGCGGAGTTGCGGCTGCCGCCCTCCCCACTGCCACCTCTGGGGCGTCATCTTCTTCAGGAGCTTGATAGAACCCATCCCTAAAAGTCAAAGTCCTGTGCACCCAATTTATATATGGGTTTTGTTGGACCAACCAGGGGATCCCCAAAATGACCAAAGGACCCCCCACTGGCGCCACAATGAAAGGCAGCCCCTCCCGGTGGCTACCAATTTGCAGCACCACCACGCCCGTGGAATGAGTGACTGGCTTTCCCCCCGCCGTAGTTCCGTCCAGCTGGGTAAAGATCATGGGCCGTTTCAGCAGAAATTTAGGTAGCTCCAAAGCAGCCACCACATCAGGGTGCGTTAGGCAATGTGAACACCCTGAATCGATCAACGCCCATACTTCCACCGTTTTTGTACGGGAGCCCAATTTCACCTTCACTGTCAGCGTGGGGTAGTTGCCACTCACCAAAATGTGATCGCACCCCTCCTCTACCACCTGCCCAGCGGCACCCTTTAAGGCAGGTGGCTGGCGTTTCCCGCCGGCTGGCCGAGTTCGGGCTCCCCATCGTCTCCAAAGAAAGGGATGTCTTCCGTCTCGGTCTCCCCCGACGCGGCCTTCATCTTCCTGGGTAAGGAGGGGGATTTCCCTGATGACTTGGCCAGACGTTCCTTGGGTTTTCTTTTCGGGCACGCCACTGCTCAGTGCCCTTCTTTCCCACACCGGCGGCATTGCCCCTTTGCAAAACGGCTCTCCTTCTCCTCCTGCCAGGCCGTGTGCCCCGTTCTGCCAGTGGTGCCCAGTGGCTTGGCCACCCTCATCATAGCCAATTGCTTGGGGCCCCTCCTGCTTTGGGCAAACTTAGCGTGGGCTTGCTCAACGTTCCCCACCAGTTGAATCCAGTCGTATAGGGTAGTAGGATCTGCTCTTCCCAGTGCCCATCTCAGCAACTCGGGTCTCAAGCCATCTTTAAACATTTCTACTAAGGTCGTTTGTGACCAATCGTCCACCTTTGCAGCTAAGGCTTGGAATTCTAGGGCATAATCTGCAACGGACCTGGAATCCTGGATCAGTTCCCTCAGAGCCACCTTGGCTTTCTCCTTAGCTAATGGGTCAGCAAAATGTAACTTGAGCACCCACAGGAAGTCTTCAAAATCTTCCAACTCCAGGGCCTCCATCTCATTTAATTGGACAAACCAATCAGCTGCTCTCCCCTTCGGTTTGGTGGCCACAGCATTTATCTTGGCCCTTTCCGATGGGAACAGCCTCCCAAACTCCTCCATATAGCTTTTAGCATTGGTCAGGAAGAATGACAGCTTCGTAGGATCCCCATCAAACTTGACCGTGAAATCCCTGTATCTTGCCCCCTGTGGGCTCCTCTTCCTCTCCTTTTGCTCAGCCCTTCTCCTGGCCACCGGGGACCTCTCCTCTCAGGGAGGGGAAATCGAGACCCTAGCTCTGGGATTTCTCTTTTCAGCCTTACTTCTCTCCCTTCCTCTGGCTTCTGAACACCGCGGAGGGGGCGATGGGGATGAACATCTGGGGCTGCGCGATGGCGATCCCGCCCGATGCCTCCTCCGGTCCTTCTTCCTCACGCTTGGGGGGGAGGGGGAGACAGATGGGGCCAACTGTTGGTCATGATGTTCCCTTCCCCCTCTGTCCTGGCTGCCCTACGCCAAAGACATCTTCGCCATCATGTCTTCTAGGGACCGTATCCTGGCTTCCCACCCTTGTGATTTCTCCAGGGCCTCGGAGTCTTCCGACCCTGCCTTATCAACCCTGAGAACAATCGGGGACAGCGGATACCTCTGCGGCCCAGATGTCTTAGACGTCCCTGGTTGGGCTCCTTGTTCCTCCCCCCACATCATCCGATCCGCCGGCGACTCTCCTGCTTTCTTGACCACTTTGGATTTTACCGCTTTTCCTTTTGCTGGGCTGGAACTTGAGGTCTCCGATAGGTCCTCCGATTCCAGATCGGGGGTCCTGTCCCTTCTCTTTACTGTGGAGTCCGGTTCCCCCGCGCTTGAATCTTCACTGTCTCCCGAGAAAGGAGTAGGCTCAGTCATCGCTAACTTTATTTCCCCACAGATGCTCTGGAAGGATGGTAGCGGTAAAGGTTTAAGATTCTCAGCTTTATGTAAGGATTGCCTATTCAATACACTCAGACTCACAAGCAGGTACTTTATGATGTCTGGTTTATTAAAAGAATAGTATGCAAACACAGAGAAAGCTGAGAATGAGCAAAAGTGCGCCAAATACAAACTAAAAACCCTCAGCTAGCAACATAATCCCTCCCCTCGCCCCACTGCAGCAACCACCACCCCCCTCCCAGGTGCTGGTAAGCATTTTCCACTGGTCCTGAGAAAGAAACCTTGAACACATGAGATAACCCAAACACATTCCAGACCGGCAGTCAAGAGATAACAACTCCCCGAAGTGGAATCCTCCTCCCTCCTAAATCAAACACGTATCAGGGAAATGACATGCGAAACATTACTATGTACCAGGCACATTGAAACGGTGAACATGACATACCGCCCCCCAAAAAATACTAAGGAGCAGGTTTTAGAGGGTAAGCAGCATGAAAATGCTGGACTAAAATAGGAGAGTGAACATTGTGGGCAGCCACCCACTCAGGGTGGGGAAAATGTTTCCAGCAGATAAGGTATTGCAGGGTGTTACGAAGCCTGTGGGAATCAAGGACCTCCTTCACTTCAAAATGCTGTTGGCCATCAATCATGATGGGTGCAGGAGGTGCAGGTTGGGCATGCCAGAGCGCGGAGTGGTTGAGAGGCTTGAGCAAGCTGCAATGAAAAACAGGGTGCAAACGTTTAAGATTGTGTCGTAAATCCAATTTGAAAGTAACAGGGTTAACAACTCCAATAATGGGAAAAGGACCGACAAACTTGGGCGCCAACTTTTTAGAGGGTTGAGGTGATTTTATGAACTTGGTGGAGAAATAGATCTTATCACCCACTTTGAAGGCAGGCTGCAAAGCTCATTTCTTATCAGCATGGAGCTTGTAAGCGGACTGGGCATCAGCCAACGCTTGCTGAATCATTGACCAAGAGTCCCCCAGGTGTGCAGCCCAGTCAGATGGTGAAGAAGGCAGTGAAGCTGGTTGAGGTAGATCAGGAATGGGTACAAAATCCCGGCCGAACACAGTACGGAAAGGGGTGTGCCCTGTACTCTGATGCACAGTGTTGTTGTAAGCCACTTCTGCAAAAGGCAGGAGATCAACCCAATTGTCCTGCTGATAGTTAACAAAGGCCCACAGATATTGTTCCAAGGTTGAATTAAGAACCTCTGTAGATCTGTCAGTCTCCGGATGCGACGCAGTGGATAGCGCCTGTTTGGTGCCCACCAGTTTTAGAAATGCCCACCAAAACTGGGAAGTAAATTGTGTCCCGCGGTCCATGACCAAATGGGTGGGGCTCCCGTGGATTCTGTACACGTGGACCAGGAAGAGGCGGGCTAACTGCTGAGCAGACGGAATAGAGGCACATGGAATGAAATGGGCTTGCTTGGAAAAGTAGTCCTTGACCACCCAAATCACAGTCTTTCTCTGACTAGGAGGTAAATCGACAATAAAATCCATGGAGATTTCCTCCCAAGGATAGGAGGGGCTGGCCACTGGCTGCAGCAAGCCTTGCGGCTTGCCCCCCTTCCGTTTGGACATGGCACATACAGGGCAAGAAGCAATATAGTCTTTGACATCACGCCGTAGTGTAGGCCACCAGAATTGTTGCCGTATCAGGTGTAAGGTTTTTACAAAGCCAAAATGACCAGCCACTTTATCATCATGAGACCTGATCAGAACGTCTCTTCGTACACTGTCTGGGACATAGAGACGGTTTTGCCTCCATGCAAAACCTTGGTTGAATGTAACATTGTCTTTATTTGCTTGCAACCAAGTGTCAGATTTCAGTGCGGAGAGAAACTGCTGTTGCAATTGGGAAGGAATTGAGAGCCTCCTCCCAGCCGGTGAAACTGAATCTGAGGGCAGCTGTGCACGAGTCTGGCTGCGAGTGACAGCCTGCAGACCCAACTGAGGTTCAGTCCATAATGTACCCACTACGTCTGGTACTGAAGTCGAATCCTGTGGCAGGCGGGAAAGCGCATCAGCCAGGAAGTTCTTCTTACCAGGAATGAACTTCAACTTAACATTGAAACGGCTGAAGAATTGAGCCCAACGAATTTGTTTGGGGCTGAGCTTACGGGGTGTACTGAGCGCTTCTAAATTCTTATGGTCTGTCCAAACTTCAAAAGGAAATTTGTCCCCCTCTAGAAGGTGGCGCCATGCCTCCAAAGCTGCCTTGACTGCAAAAGCCTCTTTTTCCCAAACATACCATCGTCTTTCTGTCTCAGAAAATTTGCGAGAGAGATACGCACAGGGCTTTAGGCAGCCGGCAGCATCTGCCTGCAACAGAAGCACTCCAATGGAGAAATCAGAGGCATCCACTTGAACCACAAAAGGTTTAGTGGGATCAGGGTGTTGCAGGATAGGCTCTGCCATGAACAGGCTTTTTAGCTTGTCAAAAGCCACCTGGCATTCGGGTGTCCACTTAAGCAATGCTCCCGGGTTCTTTACCCTGTGTGTGTCCCCCAGACCCTTTGTTCGCAATAAGTCAGTGAGAGGTAATGCAATTTCTGAGAACCCCTGGATGAATTGGCGATAATAGTTGGAAAATCCAAGGAAACTTTGGAGCTGCCTGCGCGTGCGCAGCCGCTCCCACTCTAAAATGGCTTGAATCTTTGCAGGATCCATTTCAATACCCTTGTCAGAGATTCTGTACCCCAAATAATCAAGTTGAGTCTTATGAAATTCACATTTAGATAGTTTAGCATACAGCTCAGCCTTCCTCAGCTTGCTGAGCACTTGTTTCACTAAACGCTCATGTTCCTCCATCGTTTCAGTGTAAATCAAAACATTATCCAAATAAACCAGTACCCCTTTGAACAAATGCTCATGCAACACTTCATTGATCAATTGCATAAATACCCCAGGGGCCCCTGCCAACCCAAACGGCAAAACTTTGTACTGGAAAGAGCCCAGGGGACAATTAAATGCAATTTTCCACTCATCCCCTTCCCGTATGCGGATACGGAAATATGCCTCCCTCAGATCCAGCTTAGAGAAGATTTTCCCCTTGGCCAGATGTGCTAACATATCTTTTATTATCGGCAACGGATATTTGTTTAATATTGAAACTGCATTCAATCTGCGGTAATCTGTACAAAGTCTCAATGTCCCATCTTTCTTTGCTCGAAATAAAACAGGTGCCCCCACTGGTGAATTAGCTGGTTCGATAAAACCCCTTGCCAAATTTTTGTCCACAAACTCCCTCAGCGCTGCCAGTTCTTTTTGGGTCATGGCATAGATTTTTGGCTTGGGCAGTTGGGCATTTGGGACCAACTCTATGGCACAGTCAGTCTTCCGATGTGGGGGGAGTTGGTCCTCCTCCTTCTCGCCAAACACATCTGCAAAACCCTGGTATTGCTCCGGCAACCCTTCTAGTGGGGTGGCTGCAAAATGCGGAGTTGCGGCTGCCGCCCTCCCCACTGCCACCTCTGGGGCGTCATCTTCTTCAGGAGCTTGATAGAACCCATCCCTAAAAGTCAAAGTCCTGTGCACCCAATTTATATATGGGTTTTGTTGGACCAACCAGGGGATCCCCAAAATGACCAAAGGACCCCCCACTGGCGCCACAATGAAAGGCAGCCCCTCCCGGTGGCTACCAATTTGCAGCACCACCACGCCCGTGGAATGAGTGACTGGCTTTCCCCCCGCCGTAGTTCCGTCCAGCTGGGTAAAGATCATGGGCCGTTTCAGCAGAAATTTAGGTAGCTCCAAAGCAGCCACCACATCAGGGTGCGTTAGGCAATGTGAACACCCTGAATCGATCAACGCCCATACTTCCACCGTTTTTGTACGGGAGCCCAATTTCACCTTCACTGTCAGCGTGGGGTAGTTGCCACTCACCAAAATGTGATCGCACCCCTCCTCTACCACCTGCCCAGCGGCACCCTTTAAGGCAGGTGGCTGGCGTTTCCCGCCGGCTGGCCGAGTTCGGGCTCCCCATCGTCTCCAAAGAAAGGGATGTCTTCCGTCTCGGTCTCCCCCGACGCGGCCTTCATCTTCCTGGGTAAGGAGGGGGATTTCCCTGATGACTTGGCCAGACGTTCCTTGGGTTTTCTTTTCGGGCACGCCACTGCTCAGTGCCCTTCTAACCCACACCGGCGGCATTGCCCCTTTGCAAAACGGCTCTCCTTCTCCTCCTGCCAGGCCGTGTGCCCCGTTCTGCCAGTGGTGCCCAGTGGCTTGGCCACCCTCATCATAGCCAATTGCTTGGGGCCCCTCCTGCTTTGGGCAAACTTAGCGTGGGCTTGCTCAACGTTCCCCACCAGTTGAATCCAGTCGTATAGGGTAGTAGGATCTGCTCTTCCCAGTGCCCATCTCAGCAACTCGGGTCTCAAGCCATCTTTAAACATTTCTACTAAGGTCGTTTGTGACCAATCGTCCACCTTTGCAGCTAAGGCTTGGAATTCTAGGGCATAATCTGCAACGGACCTGGAATCCTGGATCAGTTCCCTCAGAGCCACCTTGGCTTTCTCCTTAGCTAATGGATCAGCAAAATGCAACTTGAGCACCCACAGGAAGTCTTCAAAATCTTCCAACTCCAGGGCCTCCATCTCATTTAATTGGACAAACCAATCAGCTGCTCTCCCCTTCGGTTTGGTGGCCACAGCATTTATCTTGGCCCTTTCCGATGGGAACAGCCTCCCAAACTCCTCCATATAGCTTTTAGCATTGGTCAGGAAGAATGACAGCTTCGTAGGATCCCCATCAAACTTGACCGTGAAATCCCTGTATCTTGCCCCCTGTGGGCTCCTCTTCCTCTCCTTTTGCTCAGCCCTTCTCCTGGCCACCGGGGACCTCTCCTCTCAGGGAGGGGAAATCGAGACCCTAGCTCTGGGATTTCTCTTTTCAGCCTTACTTCTCTCCCTTCCTCTGGCTTCTGAACACCGCGGAGGGGGCGATGGGGATGAACATCTGGGGCTGCGCGATGGCGATCCCGCCCGATGCCTCCTCCGGTCCTTCTTCCTCACGCTTGGGGGGGAGGGGGAGACAGATGGGGCCAACTGTTGGTCATGATGTTCCCTTCCCCCTCTGTCCTGGCTGCCCTACGCCAAAGACATCTTCGCCATCATGTCTTCTAGGGACCGTATCCTGGCTTCCCACCCTTGTGATTTCTCCAGGGCCTCGGAGTCTTCCGACCCTGCCTTATCAACCCTGAGAACAATCGGGGACAGCGGATACCTCTGCGGCCCAGATGTCTTAGACGTCCCTGGTTGGGCTCCTTGTTCCTCCCCCCACATCATCCGATCCGCCGGCGACTCTCCTGCTTTCTTGACCACTTTGGATTTTACCGCTTTTCCTTTTGCTGGGCTGGAACTTGAGGTCTCCGATAGGTCCTCCGATTCCAGATCGGGGGTCCTGTCCCTTCTCTTTACTGTGGAGTCCGGTTCCCCCGCACTTGAATCTTCACTGTCTCCCGAGAAAGGAGTAGGCTCAGTCATCGCTAACTTTATTTCCCCACAGATGCTCTGGAAGGATGGTAGCGGTAAAGGTTTAAGATTCTCAGCTTTATGTAAGGATTGCCTATTCAATACACTCAGACTCACAAGCAGGTACTTTATGATGTCTGGTTTATTAAAAGAATAGTATGCAAACACAGAGAAAGCTGAGAATGAGCAAAAGTGCGCCAAATACAAACTAAAAACCCTCAGCTAGCAACATAATCCCTCCCCTCGCCCCACTGCAGCAACCACCACCCCCCTCCCAGGTGCTGGTAAGCATTTTCCACTGGTCCTGAGAAAGAAACCTTGAACACATGAGATAACCCAAACACATTCCAGACCGGCAGTCAAGAGATAACAACTCCCCGAAGTGGAATCCTCCTCCCTCCTAAATCAAACACGTATCAGGGAAATGACATGCGAAACATTACTATGTACCAGGCACATTGAAACGGTGAACATGACATACCGCCCCCCAAAAAATACTAAGGAGCAGGTTTTAGAGGGTAAGCAGCATGAAAATGCTGGACTAAAATAGGAGAGTGAACATTGTGGGCAGCCACCCACTCAGGGTGGGGAAAATGTTTCCAGCAGATAAGGTATTGCAGGGTGTTACGAAGCCTGTGGGAATCAAGGACCTCCTTCACTTCAAAATGCTGTTGGCCATCAATCATGATGGGTGCAGGAGGTGCAGGTTGGGCATGCCAGAGCGCGGAGTGGTTGAGAGGCTTGAGCAAGCTGCAATGAAAAACAGGGTGCAAACGTTTAAGATTGTGTCGTAAATCCAATTTGAAAGTAACAGGGTTAACAACTCCAATAATGGGAAAAGGACCGACAAACTTGGGCGCCAACTTTTTAGAGGGTTGAGGTGATTTTATGAACTTGGTGGAGAAATAGATCTTATCACCCACTTTGAAGGCAGGCTGCAAAGCTCATTTCTTATCAGCATGGAGCTTGTAAGCGGACTGGGCATCAGCCAACGCTTGCTGAATCATTGACCAAGAGTCCCCCAGGTGTGCAGCCCAGTCAGATGGTGAAGAAGGCAGTGAAGCTGGTTGAGGTAGATCAGGAATGGGTACAAAATCCCGGCCGAACACAGTACGGAAAGGGGTGTGCCCTGTACTCTGATGCACAGTGTTGTTGTAAGCCACTTCTGCAAAAGGCAGGAGATCAACCCAATTGTCCTGCTGATAGTTAACAAAGGCCCACAGATATTGTTCCAAGGTTGAATTAAGAACCTCTGTAGATCTGTCAGTCTCCGGATGCGACGCAGTGGATAGCGCCTGTTTGGTGCCCACCAGTTTTAGAAATGCCCACCAAAACTGGGAAGTAAATTGTGTCCCGCGGTCCATGACCAAATGGGTGGGGCTCCCGTGGATTCTGTACACGTGGACCAGGAAGAGGCGGGCTAACTGCTGAGCAGACGGAATAGAGGCACATGGAATGAAATGGGCTTGCTTGGAAAAGTAGTCCTTGACCACCCAAATCACAGTCTTTCTCTGACTAGGAGGTAAATCGACAATAAAATCCATGGAGATTTCCTCCCAAGGATAGGAGGGGCTGGCCACTGGCTGCAGCAAGCCTTGCGGCTTGCCCCCCTTCCGTTTGGACATGGCACATACAGGGCAAGAAGCAATATAGTCTTTGACATCACGCCGTAGTGTAGGCCACCAGAATTGTTGCCGTATCAGGTGTAAGGTTTTTACAAAGCCAAAATGACCAGCCACTTTATCATCATGAGACCTGATCAGAACGTCTCTTCGTACACTGTCTGGGACATAGAGACGGTTTTGCCTCCATGCAAAACCTTGGTTGAATGTAACATTGTCTTTATTTGCTTGCAACCAAGTGTCAGATTTCAGTGCGGAGAGAAACTGCTGTTGCAATTGGGAAGGAATTGAGAGCCTCCTCCCAGCCGGTGAAACTGAATCTGAGGGCAGCTGTGCACGAGTCTGGCTGCGAGTGACAGCCTGCAGACCCAACTGAGGTTCAGTCCATAATGTACCCACTACGTCTGGTACTGAAGTCGAATCCTGTGGCAGGCGGGAAAGCGCATCAGCCAGGAAGTTCTTCTTACCAGGAATGAACTTCAACTTAACATTGAAACGGCTGAAGAATTGAGCCCAACGAATTTGTTTGGGGCTGAGCTTACGGGGTGTACTGAGCGCTTCTAAATTCTTATGGTCTGTCCAAACTTCAAAAGGAAATTTGTCCCCCTCTAGAAGGTGGCGCCATGCCTCCAAAGCTGCCTTGACTGCAAAAGCCTCTTTTTCCCAAACATACCATCGTCTTTCTGTCTCAGAAAATTTGCGAGAGAGATACGCACAGGGCTTTAGGCAGCCGGCAGCATCTGCCTGCAACAGAAGCACTCCAATGGAGAAATCAGAGGCATCCACTTGAACCACAAAAGGTTTAGTGGGATCAGGGTGTTGCAGGATAGGCTCTGCCATGAACAGGCTTTTTAGCTTGTCAAAAGCCACCTGGCATTCGGGTGTCCACTTAAGCAATGCTCCCGGGTTCTTTACCCTGTGTGTGTCCCCCAGACCCTTTGTTCGCAATAAGTCAGTGAGAGGTAATGCAATTTCTGAGAACCCCTGGATGAATTGGCGATAATAGTTGGAAAATCCAAGGAAACTTTGGAGCTGCCTGCGCGTGCGCAGCCGCTCCCACTCTAAAATGGCTTGGATCTTTGCAGGATCCATTTCAATACCCTTGTCAGAGATTCTGTACCCCAAATAATCAAGTTGAGTCTTATGAAATTCACATTTAGATAGTTTAGCATACAGCTCAGCCTTCCTCAGCTTGCTGAGCACTTGTTTCACTAAACGCTCATGTTCCTCCATCGTTTCAGTGTAAATCAAAACATTATCCAAATAAACCAGTACCCCTTTGAACAAATGCTCATGCAACACTTCATTGATCAATTGCATAAATACCCCAGGGGCCCCTGCCAACCCAAACGGCAAAACTTTGTACTGGAAAGAGCCCAGGGGACAATTAAATGCAATTTTCCACTCATCCCCTTCCCGTATGCGGATACGGAAATATGCCTCCCTCAGATCCAGCTTAGAGAAGATTTTCCCCTTGGCCAGATGTGCTAACATATCTTTTATTATCGGCAACGGATATTTGTTTAATATTGAAACTGCATTCAATCTGCGGTAATCTGTACAAAGTCTCAATGTCCCATCTTTCTTTGCTCGAAATAAAACAGGTGCCCCCACTGGTGAATTAGCTGGTTCGATAAAACCCCTTGCCAAATTTTTGTCCACAAACTCCCTCAGCGCTGCCAGTTCTTTTTGGGTCATGGCATAGATTTTTGGCTTGGGCAGTTGGGCATTTGGGACCAACTCTATGGCACAGTCAGTCTTCCGATGTGGGGGGAGTTGGTCCTCCTCCTTCTCGCCAAACACATCTGCAAAACCCTGGTATTGCTCCGGCAACCCTTCTAGTGGGGTGGCTGCAAAATGCGGAGTTGCGGCTGCCGCCCTCCCCACTGCCACCTCTGGGGCGTCATCTTCTTCAGGAGCTTGATAGAACCCATCCCTAAAAGTCAAAGTCCTGTGCACCCAATTTATATATGGGTTTTGTTGGACCAACCAGGGGATCCCCAAAATGACCAAAGGACCCCCCACTGGCGCCACAATGAAAGGCAGCCCCTCCCGGTGGCTACCAATTTGCAGCACCACCACGCCCGTGGAATGAGTGACTGGCTTTCCCCCCGCCGTAGTTCCGTCCAGCTGGGTAAAGATCATGGGCCATTTCAGCAAAAATTTAGGTAGCTCCAAAGCAGCCACCACATCAGGGTGCGTTAGGCAATGTGAACACCCTGAATCGATCAACGCCCATACTTCCACCGTTTTTGTACGGGAGCCCAATTTCACCTTCACTGTCAGCGTGGGGTAGTTGCCACTCACCAAAATGTGATCGCACCCCTCCTCTACCACCTGCCCAGCGGCACCCTTTAAGGCAGGTGGCTGGCGTTTCCCGCCGGCTGGCCGAGTTCGGGCTCCCCATCATCTCCAAAGAAAGGGATGTCTTCCGTCTCGGTCTCCCCCGACGCGGCCTTCATCTTCCTGGGTAAGCAGGGGGATTTCCCTGATGACTTGGCCAGATGTTCCTTGGGTTTTCTTTTCGGGCACGCCACTGCTCAGTGCCCTTCTTTCCCACACCGGCGGCATTGCCCCTTTGCAAAACGGCTCTCCTTCTCCTCCTGCCAGGCCGTGTGCCCCGTTCTGCCAGTGGTGCCCAGTGGCTTGGCCACCCTCATCATAGCCAATTGCTTGGGGCCCCTCCTGCTTTGGGCAAACTTAGCGTGGGCTTGCTCAACGTTCCCCACCAGTTGAATCCAGTCGTATAGGGTAGTAGGATCTGCTCTTCCCAGTGCCCATCTCAGCAACTCGGGTCTCAAGCCATCTTTAAACATTTCTACTAAGGTCATTTGTGACCAATCGTCCACCTTTGCAGCTAAGGCTTGGAATTCTAGGGCATAATCTGCAACGGACCTGGAATCCTGGATCAGTTCCCTCAGAGCCACCTTGGCTTTCTCCTTAGCTAATGGGTCAGCAAAATGCAACTTGAGCACCCACAGGAAGTCTTCAAAATCTTCCAACTCCAGGGCCTCCATCTCATTTAATTGGACAAACCAATCAGCTGCTCTCCCCTTCGGTTTGGTGGCCACAGCATTTATCTTGGCCCTTTCCGATGGGAACAGCCTCCCAAACTCCTCCATATAGCTTTTAGCATTGGTCAGGAAGAATGACAGCTTCGTAGGATCCCCATCAAACTTGACCGTGAAATCCCTGTATCTTGCCCCCTGTGGGCTCCTCTTCCTCTCCTTTTGCTCAGCCCTTCTCCTGGCCACCGGGGACCTCTCCTCTCAGGGAGGGGAAATCGAGACCCTAGCTCTGGGATTTCTCTTTTCAGCCTTACTTCTCTCCCTTCCTCTGGCTTCTGAACACCGCGGAGGGGGCGATGGGGATGAACATCTGGGGCTGCGCGATGGCGATCCCGCCCGATGCCTCCTCCGGTCCTTCTTCCTCACGCTTGGGGGGGAGGGGGAGACAGATGGGGCCAACTGTTGGTCATGATGTTCCCTTCCCCCTCTGTCCTGGCTGCCCTACGCCAAAGACATCTTCGCCATCATGTCTTCTAGGGACCGTATCCTGGCTTCCCACCCTTGTGATTTCTCCAGGGCCTCGGAGTCTTCCGACCCTGCCTTATCAACCCTGAGAACAATCGGGGACAGCGGATACCTCTGCGGCCCAGATGTCTTAGACGTCCCTGGTTGGGCTCCTTGTTCCTCCCCCCACATCATCCGATCCGCCGGCGACTCTCCTGCTTTCTTGACCACTTTGGATTTTACCGCTTTTCCTTTTGCTGGGCTGGAACTTGAGGTCTCCGATAGGTCCTCCGATTCCAGATCGGGGGTCCTGTCCCTTCTCTTTACTGTGGAGTCCGGTTCCCCCGCGCTTGAATCTTCACTGTCTCCCGAGAAAGGAGTAGGCTCAGTCATCGCTAACTTTATTTCCCCACAGATGCTCTGGAAGGATGGTAGCGGTAAAGGTTTAAGATTCTCAGCTTTATGTAAGGATTGCCTATTCAATACACTCAGACTCACAAGCAGGTACTTTATGATGTCTGGTTTATTAAAAGAATAGTATGCAAACACAGAGAAAGCTGAGAATGAGCAAAAGTGCGCCAAATACAAACTAAAAACCCTCAGCTAGCAACATAATCCCTCCCCTCGCCCCACTGCAGCAACCACCACCCCCCTCCCAGGTGCTGGTAAGCATTTTCCACTGGTCCTGAGAAAGAAACCTTGAACACATGAGATAACCCAAACACATTCCAGACCGGCAGTCAAGAGATAACAACTCCCCGAAGTGGAATCCTCCTCCCTCCTAAATCAAACACGTATCAGGGAAATGACATGCGAAACATTACTATGTACCAGGCACATTGAAACGGTGAACATGACATACCGCCCCCCAAAAAATACTAAGGAGCAGGTTTTAGAGGGTAAGCAGCATGAAAATGCTGGACTAAAATAGGAGAGTGAACATTGTGGGCAGCCACCCACTCAGGGTGGGGAAAATGTTTCCAGCAGATAAGGTATTGCAGGGTGTTACGAAGCCTGTGGGAATCAAGGACCTCCTTCACTTCAAAATGCTGTTGGCCATCAATCATGATGGGTGCAGGAGGTGCAGGTTGGGCATGCCAGAGCGCGGAGTGGTTGAGAGGCTTGAGCAAGCTGCAATGAAAAACAGGGTGCAAACGTTTAAGATTGTGTCGTAAATCCAATTTGAAAGTAACAGGGTTAACAACTCCAATAATGGGAAAAGGACCGACAAACTTGGGCGCCAACTTTTTAGAGGGTTGAGGTGATTTAATGAACTTGGTGGAGAAATAGATCTTATCACCCACTTTGAAGGCAGGCTGCAAAGCTCATTTCTTATCAGCATGGAGCTTGTAAGCGGACTGGGCATCAGCCAACGCTTGCTGAATCATTGACCAAGAGTCCCCCAGGTGTGCAGCCCAGTCAGATGGTGAAGAAGGCAGTGAAGCTGGTTGAGGTAGATCAGGAATGGGTACAAAATCCCGGCCGAACACAGTACGGAAAGGGGTGTGCCCTGTACTCTGATGCACAGCGTTGTTGTAAGCCACTTCTGCAAAAGGCAGGAGATCAACCCAATTGTCCTGCTGATAGTTAACAAAGGCCCGCAGATATTGTTCCAAGGTTGAATTAAGAACCTCTGTAGATCCGTCAGTCTCCGGATGCGACGCAGTGGATAGCGCCTGTTTGGTGCCCACCAGTTTTAGAAATGCCCACCAAAACTGGGAAGTAAATTGTGTCCCGCGGTCCATGACCAAATGGGTGGGGCTCCCATGGATTCTGTACACGTGGACCAGGAAGAGGCGGGCTAACTGCTGAGCAGACGGAATAGAGGCACATGGAATGAAATGGGCTTGCTTGGAAAAGTAGTCCTTGACCACCCAAATCACAGTCTTTCTCTGACTAGGAGGTAAATCGACAATAAAATCCATGGAGATTTCCTCCCAAGGATAGGAGGGGCTGGCCACTGGCTGCAGCAAGCCTTGCGGCTTGCCCCCCTTCCGTTTGGACATGGCACATACAGGGCAAGAAGCAATATAGTCTTTGACATCACGCCGTAGTGTAGGCCACCAGAATTGTTGCCGTATCAGGTGTAAGGTTTTTACAAAGCCAAAATGACCAGCCACTTTATCATCATGAGACCTGATCAGAACGTCTCTTCGTACACTGTCTGGGACATAGAGACGGTTTTGCCTCCATGCAAAACCTTGGTTGAATGTAACATTGTCTTTATTTGCTTGCAACCAAGTGTCAGATTTCAGTGCGGAGAGAAACTGCTGTTGCAATTGGGAAGGAATTGAGAGCCTCCTCCCAGCCGGTGAAACTGAATCTGAGGGCAGCTGTGCACGAGTCTGGCTGCGAGTGACAGCCTGCAGACCCAACTGAGGTTCAGTCCATAATGTACCCACTACGTCTGGTACTGAAGTCGAATCCTGTGGCAGGCGGGAAAGCGCATCAGCCAGGAAGTTCTTCTTACCAGGAATGAACTTCAACTTAACATTGAAACGGCTGAAGAATTGAGCCCAACGAATTTGTTTGGGGCTGAGCTTACGGGGTGTACTGAGCGCTTCTAAATTCTTATGGTCTGTCCAAACTTCAAAAGGAAATTTGTCCCCCTCTAGAAGGTGGCGCCATGCCTCCAAAGCTGCCTTGACTGCAAAAGCCTCTTTTTCCCAAACATGCCATCGTCTTTCTGTCTCAGAAAATTTGCGAGAGAGATACGCACAGGGCTTTAGGCAGCCGGCAGCATCTGCCTGCAACAGAAGCACTCCAATGGAGAAATCAGAGGCATCCACTTGAACCACAAAAGGTTTAGTGGGATCAGGGTGTTGCAGGATAGGCTCTGCCATGAACAGGCTTTTTAGCTTGTCAAAAGCCACCTGGCATTCGGGTGTCCACTTAAGCAATGCTCCCGGGTTCTTTACCCTGTGTGTGTCCCCCAGACCCTTTGTTCGCAATAAGTCAGTGAGAGGTAATGCAATTTCTGAGAACCCCTGGATGAATTGGCGATAATAGTTGGAAAATCCAAGGAAACTTTGGAGCTGCCTGCCCGAAACGTTACTATGTACCAGGCACATTGAAACAATGAACATGACAATATCATGACATATGGTTGGCTTTGTTTCCTCTTCAGCTTAATTTGGAAATTGCACATGAGCAGCTCATGATTTGTTTACCATCAGCCCCTAGCTATGTCTTTAGTGCTATAAGTGAGCTCTTCCACCTCCTTGTGTCAATAATAAGTCAATTTGACTTTTCTGTACTTGATCTGGTGATGTGCATGTATGCAGGCATTGATTTAATTGTTTGAAGACTGTGAAGATCCAGAGAAATCCAGAGAAATTACTGGAATGGAAGAAACTGATGAGCCATTATACTGCTTCATTTCTATTTCTTAGATGATACAGTCCAATTACATTTTCCTCCTTACTGTTACCAATTTTGACATTCTAGTCTCCAATCACAGGTAACACATCCAGTTTCCAGTTTCTGTCAGGACTGAAGTTGGCCACAAAACTTGTCAAACCGCCCCCCCCTTCTGCATCAGAGATTGGATCATAAACCTAGATAACTGTCATTTTAAAATGTTCATGAAGTCTAATTGACATTATTCAGTTATTGACTGCATTGTGCCCAAATACTGTCCTTGCTATATCTTTCCTGGCTATGAAGGCAACTCTGTTTCTTCTTTGTCTGAGTAGTAAACAGTATGATCTTCTCACTGAAAGTATTCAATTTGAGTCTATTTCAATTAACTGATGCCTCATAATCTTAAATGAATTCATTTAGTTTTTCACTATTCGGAGCTTTCCCGTATTGATTCTGTTTATGTTTCAATGTTCCCACTGTAATTGTCTTTGCAGCTTTGGAATTTCCTTCACTGCATGGCAACATCAGCAACTAGACATCTAGAACTCTTTAATCTAACTGCCTCATAATCACTATAACTACTCTGAAAGATCTACAGCTCTTCCTCCATACCATGTTGACTGTTATCTGACCCAAGGGGCCCATCATTCTACTGTCAGTCACTTTACCTTGTCTATCCATGTGGTTTTCCATAGCATTCTGTTACATAGTATGAAATTATTCCTTTGTTACTGTCGACCGACAGGAACCTCTGGCGTGGGCTGGTCCATAAAGTCACAAAGAGTCGGAAGCAACTGAATGAATAAACAACAAAACATTGTTACTAAAGTTATAATTTACCTTCAATATCTTATATTGCTGTTGCCTGATATAGGTACCTCCTGGGCAACTGAGATGACATTCATACCTTGGTTGGCTGTAGTAGGAGCATATAATCTTATATACTCCCAGGATTCGTCACCCATTCCTTCCAGAAAGATTGCGGTCCACCACCCCACCACCACAGTGGGGCAGCAGAACAGGACTTGGGGTGGGGAGAGAGTCAGGATCTAAAATTAAACCTTCATCCAAATTCATGGCATTTTAGCAGTCTTCTAGATATTTGGACTATAGCTGTTTTAATCCCTGACTATTGGCCATGCTGGTTGGGACAGACACTCATAACACAAAGCTTCAAGAAGGCAGAAAGTTGCTTGCTCTCCTCAGTTTGATTTGTATTTCTTGTTTAATTCACAACTAGGCTCACACAAGTGTCTCTCCCATTTTGAAAATGCATTGACTTGGGGTATGAAATTAGAGGTGACAATATACTTGGAAAAGTGAGTGGTAGGAACATTGCCATGCCTGGAAGGACTTAAAGCTCTGGAAGCAGTCCTTATGAAATGCTGATTCTGCAAAGTTCCTGTCATGAGTATGGATGGTGAGCAGGAGGAGGCCCCTATCCAGGGGGGAAAACTCATGTGTAGTTTAGAGACTTTGAGCTGTCATTCAAAGAAACCCAGAACAGACCCGCGTTGAGTTTTGGGGTTTATCTGTCTGGGTTTTCCCACGCTTCTTCAGTTTGGTAGGATTTTCTGTCTTCAATAGGAGTAATAAAACACTAGAGACTTCCTCCTCGTCTCGGCGTGGTCTTTGCTTAGCCAGGACAGTTCCTGTCCCTGAGTAGGTTTCCTAATTCTCTGCTTTTCTGCTTTTGATATTTAAAAGAAGAAGCCCTCAGCGGTGACTGTTGGTGATGATGCCTGCTAGACTCCTATGGAGAGCTGTCATTGTGGTTAGACAATTCTTACACAGAATAAATATTTTATATAGTGGTTTATTATTCTGTTGTTTATTATTTAAAAAAACACAACAATAATATCCACGTTTATGATCCAATAAAAGTCTGTACTATCTGTAAGAAGAGTTACAGATACAGCATTGTTGGGGGATAAAACAGGAAGGAGGAGCAGGAAGCCTTGCAAGAGCATGCCTGGAGCAACAGGTGGTGAAGAGCAACCTTCATTGTGGGTGGTTGCTAGAGGTGTATATAAAGTTGTCAGCAACATCTAGCAGAATGAAGAGGCAGAGTTGCTTCAGCTTTCCACAGGATAAGCAGCCCAGCCCAGGAGTTAGCTGGAACAGCAGCTCTAAGCATCCCAGCCAGGATGCCCC
The DNA here is from genome assembly GCF_035149785.1 of Candoia aspera. NCBI lineage: Eukaryota > Metazoa > Chordata > Lepidosauria > Squamata > Candoiidae > Candoia > Candoia aspera. The sequence goes on along the minus strand of NC_086153.1, from coordinate 234,487,913 downwards.
CTCAGTCAGGAGCCAGTGCAGGGAAGCCAGGCGTTGGGCCGGGGTTCACACAGCTTTTCACCTGGGAGGAGGTGGGGCTCCGCACAGGCAATGAGAACTTCAAGGAGGAGAGATGGCTGGTCATCGACCGAAAGGTTTATGACGTCAGTCAGTTCTATCTGCGGCATCCAGGAGGGCCTCGTCTCATCAGACACTATTCCGGGCAAGATGCCACGGTGAGTACTTGCTGGGGGGAAAGAGGAGTTCAGGATGACCTGAAGGCTGCCCCAAAGCATTTGGTGCTAGCTGAGGTCCTGTCTTTACCAGTAATTTCCAAGGTTCTTAGGTAGCAGATTGAGAGAGAGAGAGGGAGGGAGAAAGAAAGGGAGAGAGGGAGAGAAACCTTATTGCCTGAAGCCATAGGGAATTCCTAACATGACAGAGTACACAGGGTACAGTAGTCATCCTGGGTTGGAGAGCCCAGTGGTTTGACACGATGTAAGGAAGCTCCAGGTGGTGGTTGTATCCCTTGGCAACTCTGTAGGACTGAGTGACAAAATCTGACCCAAATTTAGAAGAGGTGGCATTGGAAAGGGGGCTGGGGCAGGGGCAGGGGCATGGCAGCTGATCCCCAGAGAAGCAGGTTGCTGTAAACTGCAGGCGTATTTTCAGTTTAGGTAAATGTCTGGCTGCAGTTTGGTTGCTTAAACCTCACTGACTTCTAGGAAATGTGAACAACTCCCCATGTGCCAAAATGCAGCTTGGGTTTGAAGATCCCAGTGTGGTGTTTAGGTGTCCATTATATCTCTATTATGAAAGAAGTGGGCTTGTTCTTGTATACGTCTAGGCTTAGGTTGATGGTGGTATGGAAGTGTCGAGGTCTTTTATGAGGGACTGTTTCCATGGGTACAGATGATGAAAATGTCATAAATAAATTTCATATAAAGGAAGGGTTTCATGGGTAAGAGTTGAGAAGATTTGAAACCTTCCATGAACATCTTGGATATTTCTGAGCCATGTATATGCGTGTAAGTGTGCCATTGATGCATAGATATATTTGTTGCCAGAGTAAAAGTAGTAATTGGTGAGTACAAAGTCATAAAGTATGCTGTGCTGTGCTGCCATCTGATATTATCTTTTTGATACTTTGAAGTCCATGTTTGTGAGGGATGTTGTATATAGTGGCTCAGCATCCACAGTAGCTAAAATGGTGTTGTCAGGGATATTGCCAATGGATTTCAAATTACATAGGAAGTCTGTGGTGTGTCTTATATAGGTGGGAGCACTGGTAGCATAAGGTCCCTGAAACATAATATTCTAGGTGTAATGCTTCCAATGCTTGAAACAATGGGACAGGATTGCCTGTTTTATGTATTTGGGGTAGAAGGTAGCAGATGCCTGGCCAGAGCTCCTGCGGTGTTTATATATAGATTCAGTCTTGTAAGTCCTTAGGAAATTCTTTCATATGATTGCATGGTTCTTTCTGGTATCTTGGTGTGGGATCTCAGAATAGAAGTTGATACAATGTCATGTTGGAGAGTTGTCTTTTGGCTTCATGAACATAATCAACACCATTATAATGACAACTGTCCCTCCTCTGTTAGCTTGTTTAATTACAAAATCATTGCTGTTCTTACAGCCTTAGATAGCATCTTGTTCTTCCCTGCTGAGATTGTTGCATATGAGCTGTTTTTTCAATTGATGATTGCAGCACGTGTTTGTTGATGAAAGCACTCGATGTACAAATCCAATTCAGGGGTGCATCCATCTGGGGGCGTCCATGTGGGTTTGTTTGTTTGAAGCAGCTTTTCTCAACCTTTTGAACCTGGAGGAATCCCTGAAATCTTTTTCAGACCTCGGGGAACCTCTGCACATTCAGGCTCAAATATAGGCCAGAAGTTGCAAAATTATTATATTCATTTCATGCGTAGGCCTGTATATATATGTATTAACAGTGTTCTTAAACTAAAAATAATGAAACTTACCTCTTTAATGTGAAGTTGCCCGAATTTGAAATAACATTTAAATAAATCATGATCTCCCAGGGAACCCTGGTTGAGAAACCCTGGTTTAAAGTATTTGGAGTTTGTTGTGACCTGTAGTTGTGGGTTCTCTCAGCATTTTTTGGATTGATGATGGCTGTATATCTGTATCCTGTTTCTTGTCTTGAAAGTATTCCTTAAGTCTCAAGCAGTGAAAAACTATCTCAGGATCCTGACAGAATTGTATCATTTGTGTGGGTTTATGTCAGCCCCACTAGGTAGACCAGACCAGGAAATCAAATCCACAGGAAGGCTAAAACTACTTTTATTGAGATTGGCTATAATAACAGAACCTTGCAAGTCAGATTGTGCTGTCCCTCCTTTTGTGTATTTTCTATCTTTAACTGCATATTCCCTTTTTCTCTTTTGTGGAAAGAGTGCTCTCAATTTGTTAACAAAGGGCTTGCTTGCTCACTCTGAAGGAGGAGGGCAGGCAGTCTGCAAGGAGGGGTCAGAAACTGCAAGATGGCAGGTGATGATATGTGTGCAAGAGCATAAAAGTACTTCTACAAAAGGGGCAAAGCTTGGACGGCACAGCATGATGCTGTGCCTACCATGTTGAGCATTCTGACACGTCCCCTCAACAACTCTGGGGAAGCGGGCGGGGGGAATTATTTCATCTCCCCTTGACCTCCATTCTCTCCTGGGTTCTTGGTTGGCTCTGCTGGCATGATTGGTTCACTGCTCTCCTCCTCCGCCTGCAGCCTCCGACTCTCATCTGAGCCAGGTTAGTGCTGTCTCTACACGTTCTAAATCTCCTCCTCCTTTTTGGAGCAGAGAGGAAAAACTCTGCTCCTTCCAGAAGAAAGAGCTCAAGTCTGAAAGGGAGGGGGTTCCTCCATGGGACAGGAGAAAAAAAATGTCATTTTCCTTTTTCACGTTTTCTTCTTGCTTTCACCCTCACACTTTCTCCATTCTTGCTCCTGACAGACAACCATGCAGTTCCATTCTTTCTTTTTTTTTTACTCTTCCTTTCTTCTCACAGTCAGCCTTGAACTCTTTCCTCCCTTCCTTCCGGCCTTCAGGCCTGAGAGCTCCAGAGGCAGCTGCATTGCCAAGCTTTGCTGTTCAGACACAAATGCTAGATGGGCCTCTTTAAGGAAGAGCAATAACCATCAAGGGCTTCTTTGATGCTGGATCCCATAGGAAGCACAGTAACTGCAGCCCTAGAAAGCGGTTCACACAGGGGCCTCTTCGTCTGGCCATTTCATGTAGAATGCCAAGATCTTTCCATTGCACCATACTGACTGGCAGGGTGAATCAGGAGCAAAGCCAGCTCTCCCACAAACCTGAGCATTGCAGGGGAAGATGGTCTTGCCTTGTTCTTGTTTCAGGTAAACTAAAATAACACTGCTTCAGTCCTCAAAATGAGCCAATGTCATGGAATTGGTCTCCAAGAGAGTTAGTTGGGAAGCATCACCTACAGTACTGTGCATATTTCATTATTTTCCAAAATGACACCTAGCCAACTTAACTGGCATGTCCATCACATTAGACATGCAGTCTTCTCCATGTAAACTTTATTTTTTGTGTGTATATTTTAGGATGCTTTTGCAGCTTTCCACAAGGATGAGGATCTAGTAAAGAAATATTTGAATGCACTCCTAATTGGGGAACTTGCACCAGGTCAACCGAGCTGTGAGCCCACCAAAAATGTGAGTATATCCCCTTTGAAAACGAGGCATAATCCTGTTTCTGCATGTCTGTGTATTCTAGTGTATGTGTGTGTGTGTGTGTACGTGTGTGAGAGAGACACAGAGAGAGAAGAATTCTGGTAGCTTGCCAACAAAATCCTGCATTAGTGCTCTGGCATAGAATAGGTAGAAAGTAGTTTGGGATCCATAGCTACATCCCCCAGTGATCTGTAGTAGAGCACTACTATCTGCAATAGAAATTTCTGGCTTTCAGTGACTTGGCAGGAATGAGAACAAAACAAATATCCTCTCCTTTATTAGATAACTAAGAAACTCCTCAGAAAATTCTATATTTGCATACAAAAGAATATGTGAATAAGGCAAGCTTCAGTGCTGTGACTGAACCCAAACACCTTGAATGAGCAATATGCTCAGTGTCCTCATGAAGGGATTAATTTCTGGAAGAGAAATAAATGAATATTGCCCCTATACTGGCTCTTGGCCACTATTTTTCCACCTAATTATAATGGTGTAGCTTGATAGATCTCATCATTTCCTCATTTTTGCATTAAGTGAGTCAAAGCACATCTGGGTGATGATGATCTCAGCTGCTGGATTCCTTTTGCAGAACCACAACTTTTATTGTTGTAGATACTTAGGCATACATGCATACATATATATCCATCACACTAATCCCTTTCAGGATAAGCAACATTTTGCAGAATGCAGAGGAGTAAGAAACAGTAAGCTAAAGGAATTAAAGGTATGAGGTAAGAAAAGGAAAAAGACAAATAGCTAAATCTACTGTAGGTTACATCCATACTATCCACTTTATCTCTTCATGTCTTTCTATTCTTAGAAAGCGAAGATGAGCAGCTATACAAATGTGTGAGAGAGAGAATAATTCTGGTAGCTTGCCAGCAAAATCCTGCATTAGTGCTCTTCATCTATGCCTATATACCATTTTATACACTGATTGTACTTTAACCTTCTCACCTCTTTCTTTTTAAGGATATCATCAACTCTACCCAGGTCTATCCAGTCACAACTTCCTCAGTCTTCCCCTTTGGCTTGACCCATTCACCTCTTACTAATTTGTTGATAGAATTATCAAGGGACACAAATTCATGTACTTTCTCTAATTTTTCACCATTTATATATAACTTGGAATCCTTAATTGTAATCTTTGGTACAATGTACAGCATTAAATGGCATAACCTCAAATATATGATTTTTATGATGCTCCAGAACATGATAAATGCATCCTGATTCCTACTCAAGCTACATTTCCATTTGGCTCAGCTAGCATGTATGATAGGGATCTAGGGCAATAAAGTCAAAAGCATTTGCAAGAGTGCGTATTCAATACTCTCAATACTGCACTCAGTTAGAAAATCAAGTGCCTTCACGTACCCAGTTCAAGCAATGACTGCACACTCTACTTCCTCTGTTTGGGGTGGGGGAGTGACTTGGTACTCAATCACCAAGAAAAACTCTGCACAGCTATCACTGGTAGAGTGATCTGCTGGCAGAGGATCCCTCTGGTGTGATTTCTCATCCACTTGGCATCTATTCACCACCAATTATCCCACCCCAAAACTGAGCACCATTAGATGGAGAAGGAAAGTTTCTTTAGACTTGTCCCACAAGGCTCAAGGCACTGGGGCAGGAGCTCTTCTTCAGCTTTTCTTGAGATTATAAGTGTTATGGCCCAGGGTGAGGCAAAAAGGAGTCTACTGATGAAAACCAGGGATTAGTATCTGCACTTGTATTAAAGGAGAGCTTTTTTAAAGGGCCTGGGGAAGCCCCATTGCAGATTTCTAGTGTTACTGCTATATTATTAACTCCAAATATTGACGCCTTGGTTCTTTGTCATGAGATTTGGGTGCAAAGATTGTTTTGCTGCCCAGAAGAATGTTTGTCCTGCTTAGTGTGAAGACAGAATGGAAAGCATTTTCCAGATGTATCTCTGAGACAATGTCCTAGACACAATTTTCTGGTCTTCAAGTCATATCACTGAAACAAATTTTTGGGTATTAATTTCATTCATTTGGTAATTTCATTGAAAGGAGAATACATAGCAATTTCTGAAAGCACTCTGGTTATCCTTGGTGAGGAGATACGATTGAGAAGATATGATATCCCACATGTGAGATTCCCAAAGATCTCCAAACTGTGGAATCAAGATGATGGATCATTATTTATTTATGTATTGCATTTATATCATGCACTTTCTTTGAAGCTCCAGATGGCATAAATGGGGTTCTGCTTATTTCCTCCCAACAACTCAATGTTACAGCTTGGCCTGAGAGAGAACAGCTGGGCCTAAGTCACCCAATAAGCTGCATGGTCAAGTAGGGACTTGAAACTGGTTCATCCTGATCCAAGTCCAATATTATGTTTAATGCATAAAAGTCACGATGGGCTTTTGGTCTAATCTACCAAAAGGGTTCTTATGTTTTGAGGCAATTTTTAAAAAATCCTGTCATGACTTCTTTTAGGAAATGCTGGTACATGATTTTCATGAACTGCGTGCAGCGGTGAAGAAGATGGGACTCTTGACAACAAGATATACCTTCTTTGCTTTCATGTTTCTGCATGCTTTCATACTAGACATTGCATCTTGGTTTACAGTCTGGTATTTTGGAAAATCCTGGATGCCTTTCCTTACTGGAGTAACACTGTTCACCATTGCACAGGTAATCTCTTTGTGTTGCAGAGTATATTATGGTTGTAGAACAGTCTTCAACATCCTAAGAACAATTTAATTGTTTACATTAAGAATTAATTTAACACCTTGTACACTTATCTCAATTTTCATTTCTCTGAGCTGTTGAATCTAAATATAGTAATTCAACTGCACATAAACTAAGAAAACTACTATTCTTATTGCCTCAAGACCTGAGCAAATTATTCTGGAGAATAAGCTTGATATTATTTCACCTTATTTATCTCCTGGAATTAAAATGTTTGGAAGGAAGGCACTCTTCTTTCAGACAATGGTATTTGCTGGCACTAGAGAAGATACAGTACATAATCAAACAATATGCATAGTATAACCGTGGTTTTTTTTCAGTGGTGATCAGTGATGTTCTACCAATTACTCCATGCAGAAAAAACATGGAGACGCCACATACATATGCATCATGTTGTCTGACTGTTGATTTTTTCTTCCAGATCCAGTATGGTTTTTTCCAGCATGATCTTGGTCACGTTTCAGTCTTTCAGAAGCCCAAGTGGAACAGACTAGCTCACATCGTGGTGCTTGGCATTCTTAAGGTCAGAATCCATCCAGGAGAAGGGATGATTTATGGATTCATTGTGATGATTTATATATTTGAAATTGGGTCTGCCATCCATTGTTATTTTGGGTCTCTAGGCTATTTAAAAGCAGGATTAGGACAATGCATTTATATAGCACACTTTAAGCACTGAAGTACTGCAAATATAGGATCATCTTTTGCAACACTCCCATAAAGAAGGCTAGCATTAGAAGTGCTGGCTTACAGAAAAGGGAGATGGGGTTAAGAGAAATCTGGCAGGTATAAGTCTATCGTCAAGATTTCATAGCTATGAAACAATTTTAACAACAATTTTAACAATACTGCACTATACCTGCTTTGCTTTTTCACTACTGAACAGAAAGTAGTGGAATGTTTCCAGTCTTTGTTTCATACACACACACTTAGCATCAAAACTGGAATTTTTAAAAGTCAGTCTTGGAATGAAACCTTTTCAGGTACTTAATAAGAAGACATCATTACAGGAGAAGACATGGAGCTAGTTTATACAGAAGTGATGGAGGTCAGAGTGCTGATGCTGTATAATTCAATTCCTGCCAGACGGAAGGAAATGTAAACCAACAGAACTATAGCTATTTCTTTTGTAGATAGTAGGCAATATATATAGGATGCAGCATTATTCACAAATAGATGGAATTATTGTTTGTATTTCTGTATTTCTCAAGGGAGGACCAGCGACTCAATGGACCCACATGCATAACCAGCATCATGCCAAACCCAATTGCTTCCGGAAGGACCCTGATCTCAATATGCACCCATTCTTTTTCAGCTTGGGGAAGAAACTCTCTGTGGAGGTGAATAAATAGAAAGTCTTGGGTAGACAAAAGACTCAGAAAATAATTAGCAGTACTAAAAAAAAAAGCCCACCATACCTCTGATGAGCAGTCTAAGAAAGTGGGAAGGAAGGAACTTTGTTCTTCCCATCTCCCAGATTTCTTTACAGTGGCTCATGCTGCTGATGGATTAGTTCAGTCACTACCTTATTTCCTAGTCTCTGCTTCTTTAATGAATCTGTCACACATATTTTCTTCTTTTGGGTAGCAATGTTTATGTTACATGTTTGCATGCCAGCTACAGTATATCACAGCCTGTTGCTACATTTAATTTTCTCTAAATTACTGGAACTTACAAGAGAGGGCCCTTGGGAGAAGAGCAATGACAAATCTCAATAAAATAGTTAAGAGCAGAGACATCACACTGACAACAAAGGCCCGCATAGTTAAAGCAATGGTGTTCCCCATAGTAACACATGGCTGCGAGAGCTGGGCCATAAGGAAGGCTGAGCAAAGGAAGATTGATGCTTTTGAACTGTGGTGTTGGAGGAAAATTCTGAGAGTGCCTTGGACTGCAAGAAGATCAAACCAGTCCATCCTCCAGGAAATAAAGCCAGACTGCTCACTTGAGGGAATGATATTAAAGGCAAAACTGAAATACTTTGGCCACATAATGAGAAGACAGGACACCCTGGAGAAGATGCTGATGCTGGGGAGAGTGGAAGGCAAAAGGAAGAGGGGCCGACCAAGGGCAAGATGGATAGATGATATTCTAGAGGTGACGGGCTCATCCCTGGGGGAGCTGGGGGTGTTGACGACCAACAGGAAGCTCTGGCGTGGGCTGGTCCATGAAGTCACGAAGAGTCGGAAGCAACTAAATGAATAAACAACAACAACAAGAGAGGGCAGCTGTGATTGGAAAGCTATCCCTGTCTTAACAGATCTCAATACTGACACTGTACACAGGACTGACTCCCAACATAGACACCTTCCCTGCTCAGAACACCGTTTCTTAGTACAAATTTACAACCACAACATAACTTTTACATTTATTTTGCATATTTGGTTTTCTGATATTTCACACTTTCTTGGGCCCAGCCATAACTTTAAGAATATTTTCCCTACATTATATAGTTCTATGGGCAGATCTATTCCCATTCTGAGCTACATTTAATGACACGAAGTTCCACTGCACTTCTGCATTAATCTGTAAATTTTTCATTTTTTTTTTAAAAGAACATGTTTTAATCCACATTTTCTCGCAAAGTGCAATATAAATATTTATTATTCAAATTTTGTTACTGTCCATCTCCCCCAAAAGAGGGACTCTGGGCATTCCTCCTCCCAAAATTTGTGTTTAGATGAATGCAAAGGAAAAAAATATAAGCAAGTGATTTGTGCATATTTAAGGACACAATAAAAATGACCTCAAAAACTGGCTTTCTCTTATGGGCTTAGGCAAATTCAAAAAGAAAAAAAATTCAGGCTGGTATTCTGCCTTCAAATAAAAGATGATCAAAAACTTTTGCTACTTAGCAGTGACGAAAAGAACTAATATAGCTGTACAGAACACTTGGTCATCTAATATTTACAAGTAAGCCTAACTCTGATGTCCTTAAAACAAATTCAACAAAAGCTTTGCTCACTTTCACAGGGGGAGAATGGCCTCATAATAAAGGCACACTTTGTTCAACTGCCTATTTTCCCTTAATTTACATATCTAAGTACTATTAATTGCATACATGGATATATTTAAACAACTGAGAACTTCATCACAACATTGAAAATCTATCAGTTAGTGGACAGCATAGTTTTCACCTCCACATTAGATGTAGGGTATGCATAGGATCTCCCAAATCTTGGATCCCAATGCCTCTCCAAAAGTTGACAAACTGTAATTTTTAATGTGACAAAAAAAGGAAGTAATTTAATACACGGGAATCCAATATATGAACTGAATTAAACAGAATCAAATTGAAATGACATGACATGACATGACATGACATTTTATTTTGGTATTGTCCACTTTTTGGCCCTGGCCCTGTCTATTTTGGAAAGGTGGCCACCCTCAAAGATCAGGTGCAGCCCTCAGCCCATAAAAGGCTGTGTGCACTGCAGAAGATCAAGAGACACAGACCCAGTGATCTGTGATATAGCAATCTGCAAAGATCAAACTCTTCAAGAGTCATATTGTAAACAATGAGCCCTGACAACCCAACACTGATGTGGAATTTACGTAAGTGTGAATTTAACTGTTGTGCTCTTTCTATCCACGTGCAGCTCGGAAAGAAGAAAATGAAGTATATGCCTTACCAGCACCAACATAAATACTTCATCTGTAAGTGTTTGCCATATTCACAGGGCCTGAATTTGGAGGAGGATAACCAATGAGGTCATGTATCACATGTCACCTATAAGCTAGATCAGACTAAGAAACCGATGCCATATAAATCAGGACTACTTGTATTGGAACAGCTATAGTAACAGGATCTTGCAAGTCTGAATGTGCTTCCTCCCTTTATCTTCATGTGAACCAGGGAGTGGCCTGAGACATTTACTCAATTTAGTTTCTTGGGAAGGGCTCAAGCCATACTTGTCTGATCATTGCCTTGGTAGCAGCTCTTCCTCCTGCCCTTCAAGGCTGTTCCCTATTCCCTCTACATCAGGTCTCTGACTCAATCACTACAGAAATACCCTGATGGACATTTGGACAATATGTTAGGGAATAAGATGGATAGTTTAATGCAAGATAGGGTTCAGAAGCAGTGGTTGTTTTTTCCTCTTGGATATGTTCTACCTTTATTTTAGTTCATGTCACACACTCATTTCTGTATTCTTCTTTTGCATTTTTACATTAGTCTTAGCCCCATTGACGTTAACGATCGGTGTCCAACTGGTTGTGTTCCGCTATTTATTCCAAAGGAAAAAATGGTTGGTAAGTCACAATGGCTCTTTATTTTAGGGGATTGGTGTATGGTCAAGGGTAATACATAGATGTATTGAATCCTCCTCCTTTCTAATGAGCTACAGGAGATGCACTGGAAAAATGCAGCTTCTCTCCTTTTCTTAGTTCTCTGTAATATCATGGGAACTGGTAATATCCTTAATATCATGAGAACATTCCCTGCCATTCATGCTTTTATTGACACTCCTTTTTCTGGGCACCACTGAGCAGAAAGTACAATTGGTTTGTCTGGGAAGGGAAGGGTGAGCAACTGGCATGATACAATGGAAGCCAAGGAACATTTGTCACAGCCCCAAAGAGCAGACCACAATAGCTACCTTGATGTTAGCAATGAGGCTGTTCCCACTGGATTGCATCAGAAATTAGTAAAGTTATCTCCAAGACTGAAAATCATTTAATTAATTTTCCAAGTCAACCTGAAATTCAGAAAACAAGCATACACTCCTCCAGGTAGAGGCAGAGGCAGCACCGGAACAGCATGGGATGATGAGCAGAGGGAGAGACTGCATTTCTAGTTGCCATGGGTACTGAGGTGCAGTTGCAGAGAGGTGGGGGAGGCATTATCTGGGGCACTCATCTGGGGCATGTGGCTATAATTTAATGCTCCACAGTTATACATACTGTAGGTAGAAAACCTCAGTCCTACCCATGTGTGTAACACAACTCTGCTCAGGTAGAGTCAGGTCCCCATCCACTGCAATCCTCAGCCACTCCAAAAGACACTGAGACCTTTAACAGCTTCAAGAATGCCCATTCCTGCTCTAGAAAATTCTTTCCCTTTTGATGTAAAACAGGGTTTCTGCACAACTGATGCTAGTAGTGGGACAGATTCTCTCTCCACCCTCACTCCTTCATCACGCGGGAGTTATATGAGGTGCAGGAACGAGGAGACCCTGAAAGTCCATCAGCACTACACTGCAGATTGCCTATTACTCTGAACGTTATTGCACTGTAGCCTTTAGCTGCTCTGTTTGCCACAGTACAGGCAATTAGTCTGAAATTAACAAAAGAACTCATAATAGTGATCCATATGTTGTTGCTATTGCAGTTGTTCAACACTCTATTCTTTGGCAGGAGCTGTTTATCACTCTTTTCTTCAACTTCCGTGTCTGCCTCATGTATGTTCCTTTAATGGGATTTAAGAGCTTCATGGCTTACTACTGGTTAGCCAGGTAATAATAATTTTATAAAATTCTATCTTGTTTCCATTACACAACTAAAGCTTTTAAAGAATGTGAAGTCAAAAGGTGACCTTCAATATGTACAAATTAACGTCTTCCTAATTAATTTGTACCAGAACATTGCTAGCTTTGTTCTCCAACCTGAAAAAGATAATGAGGTTTCCATTTCATCTTGACTTAACAGTGTGTGGACCTAAAACAGACAAGCCCCTGTTAAAATCAGTATACACTATTACTGACCTTTTCACATGATACAATGGTTTCTGCATCAGAGCAAGTGTCATTATAATCACAAGACTTTTATTTGCTGTGGATGGAGTTAGTGACTACAGATTTGAGAGATGGAATAGAAAATCTTCCACAAGGTGCCTGCCTCAAAAAGGCAACAAGTAATATCTATGTCTATACTGACTGAGCTTTTAACTTAAAAAACTATATGTCATCCTTCCTCAAGCTCACCTCAAACTAGTTTGTAACATGTAAAAACTAAAATAAGTGAAAAACAGCCATGCCATTAAAACAGCACAACCACCAAGCAATGACCTTGATCAAACTCCTGTCATTGTTCAGGTCATCAGCAGTTATCAAAATATTACTTGCCAGCACCTCTGCAACCACCAATTATGTCTTCCATGCCATCACTGTCAATATTTATACCCTACAGCACCACAACAGTAACTGACCCTTTCCCCAAACTGGCAGCCTTACCTAGTAAATGTGCTAGTACACATCCCTTTGGAAGAATATTACCATTTTAAATTTCCCAGAAGGCCAATACTCAATACCCCTGATCATGCTGGGGAATTCTGGGAGTTGAAGTCCACGAATCTTATGGTTGCTGAGGTTGAGAGACACTGCTTTAGATTTCTGGGAGAGAATATTTTGGGAAATTAAAAATGGGAGCCAAGCTTTTTAGAAGAGTGAGCTGCTGGTGTCAAGTGCCCCAATATTTCTGTTGGCACCAGCCAATATAGTCAAGGTAAGGCCAAATCTGATTGGAGATGGTCTTGGTAGAAGAAGCCTTGGTCTCAGAGGACTCTGCTTAGGTCCCAGGGTGGAAATGACAGCACATCTGCTAGAGATGCCACTTCAGAAGAGTGGTTCTCAAAATAGGTTTCCTAGTCTCACATGCTCTTCATTAATTGCCAAATAGCTTCATCTAATAATAGAGAATGGCATTTAAAAGAATGACCTTGGACTATAAGCAGGTTGGTAGAGGAATAGACATTTCTTTAAGGACTGGTCTGCTCCAAGTGACTGAAGGCTTTGTAAGTAAACATTAGACGTTTGATGTTTCAGGAGCTAATGATGCTCCCCTCCCCTCATTCAAACAACTGTAATTAATATAATTACTAAAGAAACAGGTAAAGAGGCTAAACCTGCTCAGCTAAATGCCCAGCTAAAAGGAACAGATAAAGAACCATACCACAAGGCAATTTTATTCCACCTTTGCTGCTGATATCATGAAATTGATTGCAATCTAGCAGTCATGGGCTGCAAACTTCTAAAACAATCTATTTTCTACCCTCAGAGAAACCTGCACTATTTCTTCCTCTTGCTCTTCAAAGTTGAATAAAAAACCACATCTCAGTGATTTCATCCAAGGCATGAGGGCATTTGGAGAGCTGCCTGCCATATGCATATATAACCTGCCTCCCAACTTGTGCTTCATCCAATCTACCTCAAGGCAAAAGCCCTCAAATGCAGTTTTGTAGCCCTGAAACCCTCTCAGGATTTGCCGGGACAATCAACTTTAAGGCTGATCTGGCACCATGGAAATGAAGGATTTTTAGACTTCTTTAACACTTTCACAAATCAGTCCTCCATTGCAATCCCCTTAGCAATCTACTGTACTAGAAAGATTGTTTCCTAAACAAACACACAAATGCATGTTGATAAATGCCTGGACGGGTGTGTTTTGTGGGGAGGACTAGAAACTTCTTTGCTCTTTTTGTGAAAGAAGAGGAAGGAGCTGTTTGTAACTCATATGCCATTGAAAGCTCTGGGGACAGTGCACTTAGTGATTTTCAAGCCAGAAGAATGAGGATTCATTGGCTGGGATTCTCAGTGTTGCTGTTGGCTAGTTCAGACTGAGCAACAATTGGCTCAGGGTGATGTCTATGACACCCAAACTTCTAAGTATATAATTATCATTGAACTAAAAGTGATTTTGATCAATTGGTAGTGAGGACACAGTGGAGAAATCAGGCTGATTTTAAAGTAAGTTGAGATTATTTGCAAATGGGAAGACTGATGATGTGGAAGTCAATATGGAAAAGGAGCTATGAAGGCAAATCTTAAGAGCTTTTCTTTCTCTTTAGAAACAAAGCTGAACTTAAGCACTTTTATCCACCTTTCTTGCCCAACAGGTAATCCAAGTGTGGGCAGCCCATCAACTTGTGCAACTAATAGCACTACTTGCTTAGTTGAGAACTCTGAAGATGTGAGTTCTTGCACATCTTTAGAATACCTGAAACTTCTAATTGGACACGAGGGCTTAAAGTGTGATACATTAATCTACAGGGTTGTTACAAAATACTATAGCTTTAACTCCCTGCTTCTATCTATAAAAATTTGCCTCCTTATATAGTCTATAATGTTGTGGTGCATAAAGGTGTGTGGGTGAAAATATACATTTCTAAAGATGCCAGAAACTTCAAATTCATAGATGCAGTTTTGTTACACATTCTAGATAAAGATGGGCTACATTCACATTGTTGAAATCCCAAAATACATTGTCTTGTAAACAATCTTCTTTACAAAAACAATTGAAACTTTAAAACTTTTCCATTCCAATGAATGTATGGTATAGTAATGATCATGGCACGTATTGGGCAGATATAAGCAAAGTAGTTTTACTAGTAAATAAACCATTTAGAGAGCTTGTTTGAAATGATCGTTACTGCTTGTATGTCTACACAGGTATTTAGAAAGTACATGGTTTATCTGGGTCTCACAGATGAACCACATTCCAATGAACATTGACTATGATCAGAATTTAGACTGGTTCTCTGCTCAGGTAAGAGAGTTTCTATTTAAAGGGGAAATTTCCTTTCATTAGATAATCTTATTCACAAATGTTGGGTCCTTAGTACTGAAAGCAGATTACACTGCTGTTTTCTTAAATACTTCATGCCCTTATCTACATGGGAACATGATCTGGTAAAGAGCAGGTAATGCAAATGATATGTCTATGCTGGCAGCTAGAAATCACTTTCATATTGCAGTCACTGGGAAAAATGCAATTGACTATGATTTATTTATATTTATTTATTTATATTTCAAATTTGGTCACCACCCATCTCCCTCAAAAGAGGGACTCTGAGCAGTTTACAATAAAACTAAAACTAAATACAGATTAAAATACAATAAAAACAGTTTATCGAGATTTGTCATTGCTCTTCTCCCAAGGATTAAGTGTCTTCTGATTTCCTGACTGCAGTCAGCACCTGCACTAATCTTCGCACCTAGAAATACAAAGTCTCTAGGTAGTCTGCTTAAAGAAATACAAAATACGAAATCCAGGATGGTGATATTATAAGTTCTTAATTTAAATTCATAAATACACAGGGGCCTCTTTAGGGCACTAACCACCCCCAGAAAGATGCCCTTTCTCTTCTCATGAGAAAGAAGTGGGGGGACCAAAAATGATCTCATTGTCCATGGTAGGTGATGAGATCACTGGTAGTAAACAATGTGGTCCATTGCCTGTTGATCTCCCCTGCACCTTCTTCATGACAACTGGATAAGTGGTCATGAACCCAGATATTTAATGGCATAAAAAATGGACTTTGTAAGATGCATTGGTCCACAGAATGAACACTTCATAGATCCACAATGCCAACATACTGATTCCAGATAGGACTAGCCCAACATTGATGGTGATGGAAGAAACACTGCCATCTTCTTTCTGTATTGGAGAGAAGAACATATTGGAGGAGGTCTAATTCTTTTGGTGGTTTGTTGTTTATTCATTCAGTCGCTTCCGACTCTTCATGACTTCATGGACCAGCCCACGCCAGAGCTTTCTGTTGGTTGTCAACACCCCCAGCTCCCCCAGGGACGAGCCCGTCACCTCTAGAATATCATCCATCCATCTTGCCCTTGGTCGGCCCCTCTTCCTTTTGCCTTCCACTCTCCCTAGCATCAGCAACTTCTTCAGGGTGTCCTGTCTTCTCATTATGTGGCCAAAGTATTTCAGGTTTGCCTTGAATATCATTCCCTCCAGTGAGCAGTCTGGCTTTATTTCCTGGAGCATGGACTGGTTTGATCTCCTTGCAGTCCAAGGCACTCTCAGAATTTTCCTCCAACACCACAGTTCAAAAGCATCGATCTTCCTTCTCTCAGCCTTCCTTATGGTCCAGCTCTCGCAGCCATATGTTACTACGGGGAACACCATTGCTTTAACTATGCGGGCCTTTGTTGTCAGTGTGATGTCTCTGCTCTTAACTATTTTATCGAGATTTGTCATTGCTCTTCTCCCAAGGATTAAGCGTCTTCTGATTTCCTGACTGCAGTCAGCACCTGCAGTAATCTTCGCACCTAGAAATACAAAGTCTTTCACTGCTTCTACATTTTCTCCCTCTATTTGCCAGTTATCAATCAAGCTGGTTGCCATGATCTTGGTTTTTTTGAGGTTTAGCTGCAAGCCAGCTTTTGCACTTTCTTCTTTCACCTTCATCATAAGGCTCCTCAGTTCCTCTTCGCTTTCAGCCATCATCTTTGGTGGTAGCAAGGGCAATCTCCCCAGATAGCTTAGAGTGACTATGTGCACTTGAAAAAAAAACTATTTTTTTTGTTCGTTTTAGTTTTTTAAAAGCATGTCTTTCAAGCTTTCTTAGTGCCCTTTTCCCTTAGGGCTTTGCACAGGATATTATGGAACTAGAGATTGAATTGGAAATGGCTGTAATACTACAATTTCAAGACGGTGGTTGAGGCAAGACAATTAAGGGATGTGTCTAGATGAATAGATTATACGAATAGGCCTCTGGCAAGCATTAGGCAAATTAAAGGTGATGCCCTGAAACCTGATCACAAGGATGTAACTTAAGAAGAGAAACATTATATAGTTGTTGTGACATTAATACCAGGTCATTTCTCCATAGATAACCTGACCTATCACAAAGAGCGAATGAGAGATGATGAGAGAAAAGATAGCTTTTCTATCTTTTTTAACAGGTTAACCATAAATACAAATGCACAATGGCTAGTTGTTTATCATCTTGTATGTCCTCCAAAACTAAGCAAGTGCCATCCTTTATTACATAATTTCTGTTCTTCCATCCTTATATTAGTAAAGGTAAAGGTTTCCCTTGACGTAAAGTCCAGTCGTGTCCGACTCTAGGGGGCGGTGCTCATCTCCGTTTCAAAGCCTTGGAGCCGGCGTTGTCCATAGGACACTTCCGGGTCATGTGGCCAGCATGACTCACGGAACGCCGTTACCTTCCCGCCGAAGCGGTACCAATTAATCTACTCACATTTGCATGTTTTCGAACTGCTTGGTGTGCAGGAGCTGGGACGAGCAACGGGAGCTCACCCCGCCGCGCGGTTTCGAACCGCCGACCTTCCGATCGACAGCTCAGCGGTTTAACCCGCAGCGCCACCGCGTCCCTTATCCTTATATTAGGCATGTATATATTTTATTTAGATTCCACCTTTTCTTTATGGGGCTTAGTGCCAGTTTTTAGGTAGCCATAAAGATCGATTTATTCACACACACTTTCCCTGTTCTAATTTCTGTTTTGTTCTTTGTTTTTTTATGTTTGTAGTAGCATGATTTAACTGGGGTGAGTGGGTGGGGAGGTGGTTAACTACTGGTGCATGTTTATATTATTATTTTTATTATTATTATTATTATTGAAATTGGAGGGTATATTAATTCATATGATTTGGTCATATCCAGTTTTGATTTCTGTTTGGAATAATATTGAAACATATATAAGTAGATGTATGAATAAATGTTTACATATTAAAGACATAAATGTTATTTCGAATATATTCCAAAATCATGGAAGCTGTTCTGTTTTTTTGGGTGGTGGTGGTCTTTAGTTATATTGGGAACAGCCAAGTAAAAGATATTGCAAGATTGGAAAAGTACTATTTCTCTGGATATTAAGACCTGGATTCAAGAAATATGTGATTTATCAATTTTTGAAAAACAAACAAACTATTTTTCTAATCAATTAAACCTTTTAAATTGGTTTCTGTTTTCTGTATTTTAAAAAAATAAAATATCATAATAATTCATAAACTATCTTAGAAGGGTACTTTCCTCTGAAAATAGAAGAGAAATAAATGTTTGGTCTAAAGTTCCTCAGTCTGCTGATGGCTGAATGGAGATCTGGACATCAGTCTTCTTGATCCTAAATTCTAACTCCTGCAGAAATAATTTAATATTTCCATGTCTACTTCTAAAGAAGTAGTTCAATAAGGATGTCTCTCAGGGAAGCCAATTTTAGATTCACAGGTTGGTTGGTTGATTCAATCTAAATCCGAGAAAGAGAACTATATTTCTCCTGAAATGCAGCTAGCCTGTTAAGCAGTATATGCAATTGAATCTGAAACGTCTCCAGTACCCTACTATGTGCCAAATTCTCCCCCACACATATATGTCATTGGATTTCATCTCATACATACAGTGCAGTAGTTGCTCTGGATTCAGAAACATTTCTAATGTCCTTGTGGGCAGTGAACATACAATAAATATACAAAAACAATAAAAAAGGAATTACGGTCTACCATACGATAACGCTGACAGAAACTACTGAAGAAATATAATGTTTAGCACTGAAGGAAGTCATTGGAACTCTACATGCTTCTATTTCTCCCTTAGCTCTCAGCAACATGTAATGTGGATCAATCTCTATTCAATGACTGGTACACTGGGCACTTGAATTTCCAGATTGAACATCAGTGAGTATAAGTTAAATAGAAAGATTGTACAGTATATAATACAGCTTTTGTATTTTGTATTTTTTTTTTCATAAAACTGTGCACCACATGAATACTATGGTTCAAGCTTTGTTCCAAATGATGGCTGTGGCCAGGAGCTTTGGCTAGTTTTAAAGAAGGCAGGACTTGTCCCAGTTACATGCCCTGGCTATTCCAGACTGGACTCTGGGGTCTGTCCTGAAAAAAGTGCCTAGAAGCAGCATTTCATACAAAATGCTGCAGCAACACTGATGTCTAGAGCTTGGGCTTTTCACATTTTTCATTGAGTTTTAGAGCAGAGGGAGTACTTGATAATTTCTTTCTGGACTGAGCTCCTAGTGCCCTAAGACAAGAGGACTCATTAGGAAGGATCCTGGCTCAGCAACAATCAGAAGGACCTCAGCTTGTTCGTCCCTGTCCAAAATTCTTTGGGAACTAGACAGGTGAAAGATCATCTCCTACTGGATGAACTTGCCTGTATGCAGTACTCAGTGGGAGATGACATCTCTCTGGCACTGGGATGTGAATGGCGGTAATGAGAGCAGGACCCAAACTATCTTCTACTGATCCCCTTGATATTTTTCCTTTCTTTCCACAGCCTCTTTCCAACCATGCCTCGACATAATTATTGGAAGGTGGCTCCCCTGGTGAAATCCCTGTGTGCCAAGCATAACATTAAGTATCAGTGCAAGCCGCTACTCACTGCTTTTGTGGATATATGGCAGTAAGTATTTGTGAACAGGAAAGTCCATTTGCAGGCACGTCACCAAGGGAGAATCAGTGGGGCAAGAGAACATCAAAAGTGGACAGTAGCATGGGAGATATCACTACTGTGAAAATGTGCTTTCTGAGATGAATGTGATCCCTTTTCTCTTCTCCTCTGCAGCAGCCTGAAGGAATCAGGGAAGCATTGGCAGAATGCTTATCACCAGGGATAAGAAAATCGTATCTTGGAAAGGAATCTCAGGCAGCCCTTCAAATCCACAGCACAAATGTTCTTAATGGGAAAGGGTGAACTTAATTCTGCAGCTAGGGGATAGGAATATCCCAATGTCAGATTGTGAGCAGTTTTCCTCCTTCAGTTGCTTCTCTGGACTTTAGACAGGCCAGGGACTTAAAAGAGGCAGTGCTAAAATAAGCAGCTCCTCAGGTGAAATCTTGTAAGGCAGATTTCCATCCTTCTAGAAAACCTCTCCATATTTAATGGAAAGTCCAGAGAAAAATCTGCTAGTCCATTTAGAGACAGAGAGGAATTGAAAACTTCTGAAAACGTACAAGATGAGTGGATGATTTGGTTTTTTCCACCTCTCTATATACAGTTTTCAACGGCAAATCTGTTCTGAAGTTTAGACTGATTGTGTGACTACAGGATATCACCAGTAGCTTGGCCCCAAATTGCAACCATTCTGAGTTTTGAAAGTGCTGTACATCTATAATTTATTTCTATTCTTTGCCTTGCCTTGCCATAATAACAAAAATAAAAATATTTCACAAGGAAGCACCTCTTGTTTTGGAGTTCCGATTTTCATCTTCCTTTTTGCACTTTTAACTGCTTCTTTCTGTAGAGAAATTCAGAAAAATCACGCACTCAGTCTCTTTCCTCACAAAGTTGGTGGAGAATTTTGAAAGGCCATTGTACCCAATTCAAGTTCTGTGCTACTATGGCAACATCAGGAAAGGATTTTTTATTGAAATTATATAATTTTTTTATAGTTGTGCTGATGCTCTTTCAAGATTTCCTTTCTTCCATTTCTTTTAATAGGATAGAATCACATCTTCAGAATTCATAAATGTTTTGTTACTTATCTTCTAGATTAGGCAATATTCTTCTTCACCTACAGCAGTCTTACTTTTCGTCCTTTCCCATCTCTTGGAGACGATTTATTCCTAATTTAATTTTACATACTAATTATGCATTATAGTTAAATCAGGCAATAATACGTTTGCCATAGGCATTTGGGTATACCCTATCTGAAGTCGGGAGCACTGTCTTTTTCAGAGTTGGGTGTGATAGGGAAGGGAAGGATGGCTTAGCAAAGCATAGATGAGGCTACAGTTATAAGAATTACTGGTAAGAAGTATATCGTAAGTGCAAATCAGACATTTGCTAAAATGGTTAGATTGTCAATACCCCTGTTTAAATATATATATTTAAAAATATTAATAGAAAAATAGAATATAGATGGGGGAGAGAGAGAGCATAAATATCAAATGCAGTGAAAGTGGCTTGGAAGCAAAACATGTTCAGGCTAAGTGAGTACTTGGATGGGGGGCAACATGAGGAAATAACTGTAGGCTACACCAGGCAGGGAGTTGAAAAAACATTTCAGGAGAAGACAATTAAAAACCACTTGTTTATTTATTTATCAAATTTTGTCACTGCCCATCTCCCTCAAAAGACTTCTATGCTGTTGCCAAGAAAATTGCATGAATATGTCCTTGCAGTCCCCAACTTCATTTGAAGGGCCTCTTGAACTTCATTTGAAGGGCCTCTTTACTGTTCCAATTTTTTTTTTTAGTTTCACCAGATGCTTGTCTCAGTTTTCTTGCAATGATACATAGCAATGTACTAAAGAAGCAAAATATTTCAAGAGAAATGAGAGTTGAGCTGTTGCATTGTCACAAGAGCTCCAGGTGCAGAAGACAAAACCAGGCAGAGTGTACCAGCTATGCAACAGACACACTCCCTTAATACTTCAGACTGGATGCAGATTGACAGGTAGTCCTTGCTTAATGACCACAACTGAGACCAGAATTTCAGTTGCTAAACGAAGTGGTCATTAAGTTAATCTGACCCGATTTTACAACTTTTTTGCAGCAGTTATTAAGCAAATCACCATGGTTGTTAAGCGAATCATGCGGTTCCCCATTGATTTTGCTTGCCAAAAGGTCAGGAAGGTTGGGAAGGTCAGAAATGGTGATCACGTGACCACAGGATGCTGTGATAGTAATAAATGCAAATCAGTTGCCAAGCACCCAAATTGTGATCAACGGTTGTAAGTGTGAGCACTGGTTGTAAGTTGGTTTTTTCAGCACCATCGTAAGTCTGAATTGTCACTAAATGAATGGTTATTGAGGACTACCTGTATTCATATTTATTTATTCGTTTAGAATAACACTCCATGCACTAGACTGTGATCCATGAAAGCATATACAATAATAAATTTGTTCCTGCTTAAGATGTCAAAAGAATTTTCTTTTTCTTTTTGCTGCAAAAGACTCCTGCCAAAGAGTAGATATACTGATGTACTCCTGTTCTTTGGAGTATCTGAAATGAAAAGGAGTTAAATTTTCTTCAGTTTTGTTTCTTATAGAAAGCTTTGAAGAAAATTCCCAAAGCCTAATTTCTTGCTGAAATTATAAGATCTTGGTGTGTAAAAACAGGCTTTTACTTGCCACTATATATTAATTAACTCAATTACAAAATAATCCTGTCTGGCCATCTTTATGCATCACATGATTAGGTGATTAGTTTACTACCTTCTCTGATACATACAGACATCTGTTCTCCAATCAGCTTTCTGTGGTTATCAGCACAGCCGCATGCATTAAATAACTATTGCACAAAGTGGTGTTCCCATAAGAATTACTCTATTGCATCACTGGGTGATTTCTCAACAGAGGTTGACCTTGCAACTGGAAGTGGAACAATTCTGAATTTCCTTTTCTCCAACTCCAATCAGTTTGTCAGTCATAACTGTAATGGGAGTGAACCTATAATGATCCTACAGTTAATATTTTTAGAAAGAAGCTTCCCAACAGTAATTCAGCTCCCAGCACTCAATCAATCAACTGAATCAAGGTCTGCAGGGGAGATCAGAGGGGCAGCCACTCTCACAGTGGGCTGCATGAGCCTGTTACGTGGGTTGTAGACTGTGAATTGCCCACTAGGGGCATAGAAGCTAGGTAGCAAGAATGTATCAGGAGTTTCTCTCTCTCTCTCTGCCTTTTAAAATAACCAACCACATTGGTTATTTATAACATGTTGACATTAAGCGACTAGTGCTTAAGCATTATAGAAGTTGTCAGAGTCAACACATCATATAGTTTATAGGCCTTTAACACACATTGCCATCACTGCCATCACACACTCTTTTAAGCAGTCCAGCTGACACACTCCTGGGCCAGACAGCCATGGAGAAGTTATTAGCTCAGTTGCAGAGGGCAGAGCCACAGATGCTCTTCTCCTTGATATCTCAAGTAATCATGGTAGATGTTTGTCTCTCTCATACCGTAGTTGAGATGGTTGATTGTAAAGACAACAGCAGAAATCAACAGCATTGGAACTTTGAAGACAAAGTATAGAAAAGCTATTGTTCAGGTGAAAGTCATAGTCCATAGTCCAATTCTACACATGAGCAAAAATATAATCAATACTACAATAAATAATAGTGGCTGGGTGGGTCCCTGCTCACCTGTGATCCCCAGGAAAGGGAAGAATATGATGAATGTAGTGCCTGAGGCTGTCTGTATCACTCACACATTCTCTTCAATCACAAAGGATGCTTTGGGTTTGAGGAAAAACAATAGATCCCAATATGCCACTATTGCCAGTCCGATCAACACATGCTGGACAAATACATTATCAAACCAAACTGGCAGAGCTGGGTGACCTACAGCAATGGATGGTGATGTAGTAGAACATCACATACTTGTTTCTGAAGTGCACAGCAGAATATAGAGCTGTGAACTATTTGACAGCTTTTGGCATGTGAGGATCAATATCCAGGCATCAGTGGAATACCATTTCTCACCTTCAGTGCTTCTGTGTCTACCAAAATCTTCAGCTCTCTAGCATTGTTCCCCTGAGTTGGGTGATTTTCATGGACAAGCAGCTAGAGGAATAATGATTAATTCTAAAGCGAATGATATTGCAGCAATCAGCCACTTCAGAAAAGAAGCCAGAGGCATGATCCGAATGCTGAAGACATACATTTCTCTTTCACTGCCATTATGAGATGCCTATCAAAAATAGCAATGATCCGCAGGGGTCACCATGATCAGTATATTTGCAGTGTTAGAGATCATTCCCCTTTTAAGCTATACTGTGTACAAGCACAATAAAAATATTGGACTTAAAGTATTGGCATTTTAAAAGTAAGTTCCCCTTCCCATCCTAACTCTGGAAAAGGGCAATCAAAGGTAAAATCTCATTCTGACTGAAACTGTGATTCAGAAGACATGCATTGTGTGAATAATCTCACCTTGTTGCTAAATATATGGTAGGTTTTGCCCCCAGAATGTGAAGAAACAAATCTGCATGTTTTCCTGAGAACCTGAGCATGGCAAGCAGAACCTCAAGCTAGAAATCAGCTCCATAATATTCCACCCTCCCCTGGCTAATCTAATGAATGGCAGGCTTCCCAACTGATGTTGTTGTTGTTAATTTTTTTTAAATCTGTTCAATTGTGTCCAATTCTCAGAGACTGCCTGGACAAGTCCTGCAGTTTTCTTGGCAGGTTTTTCAGAAATGGTTTGCCATTGCCTTCTTCTTCTTAGGGCTGAGAGAGAGCCACTGGCCCAAGGTCACCCAGCTAGCTTTGTGCCTAAGTGGGACTAGAACTCACAGTCTCCTGGTTTCTAGCCTGGTGCCTTAGCTGCTACACCAAACTGGCTCTCATTAAACTTATAGCCTACAACTCAAGGCAGCATACATAATGCTTCCATCTCCTATTTTTTCTCACAACAACCCTTTGAGTTAGGTTGGGCTGAGAGAAAATGATCACCCAAAGTCACCCAGATGGCTTTCATGCCTAAGGGAGGACTAGAACTCATAGTCTCCTGCTTTCTAGCCTAGCTCCTTAACTGCTGCACCAGACTGGCTGTCGGTCTTCTTCTGTTAATACAGAAGGTCAGCAATTCTTTAATGTGTTCTTTCCACTTGAACTCATACTCACATTTTAGAAGCAGGATAGGTTCTGTCTTTTGGATTAATGCCAGTCAAGAATCTAGCTAGCTAAGGTTCAATAGCTGCCTAGTTCTCTATCTCTTCTGCCGACTAATAAAACGCACCTCATAGCCCCTATTTAACCCTTATTTCACCCAGATATTTCAAGGCATTCACTTGAAAGGGAAATGGAAGGAAACATCGAGTGAGACAAAGTTAGAAGCTTTACCCTTTACTTTGCCTCCCAAAGAACAGACAGCACTCTGAGGAAGCTTAGCTTGTATTAGGTTTATATTCTTTCTTTTTTTTAATATAAGGGGAAGGAGCAAATGTATTTACTAATTTTTATAATGTGCTAATAGAACGATTTATAGAAATAATGTGATTTTGGTTTAATATAGAGTAAGGGATTGATTCTTCAGCAAAGGATCATTACCTTGTTGTGGTGCTGGAGCTTGAGCACCTCAATAATGCCATGAGCTAAACCGTGAAGGGCCACCCAAGACGGGAAGGTCATGACACAGAGGTCAGACTAAATGCGATCCTTGGGGAAGGTAATGGCAACCCACCCCAGTATTCTTGCCGTGAAAACTCAGTACAACCAGAGATATGTCGGTATACCATTGGAAGATGAGACTCCCAGGTCGGAAGATGGTCAAAATGCTACTGGGGAGGAACAGAGGATGAGCTCAACTAGCCCAAGACATGATGGCACAGCTAGCTCAAAGCCGAAAGGACGGCTAGCGGCTGACGGTGCTGGTGGTGAACGGCGAATCCGATCTTCTAAGGATCAACACACCATTGGAACCTGGAATGTAAGATCTATGAGCCAGGGCAAATTGGATGTGGTTATTGGTGAGATGTCAAGATTAAAGATAGACATTTTGGGCGTCAGTGAACTGAAATGGACTGGAATGGGCCACTTCAGATCAAATGACCACCAGATCTACTACTGTGGACAAGAGGACCACAGAAGAAATGGGGTAGCCATCATGATTAATAGTAAAGTGGCTAAAGCAGTGCTTGGATACAATCCAAAAAACGACAGAATGATCTCAATTCAAATTCAGGGCAAACCATCTAACATCACAGTGATCCAAATATACACCCCAACCACAGATGCTGAAGAAGCTGAAGTAGAGCAGTTCTATGAGGATCTGCAGCACCTACTGGACAACATGCCTAAAAGAGATGTTATTTTCATCATGGGAGACTGGAATGCTAAGGTGGGCAGTCAAATGACACCTGGAATTACAGGTAAACATGGCCTGGGAGAACAAAACAAAGCAGGACATAGGCTGATAGAATTTTGCCAAGAAAACGCACTCTGCATAACTGTCAGGGCAGCCACGCTCCAAACAAAACACAGACTCACTTAGAGGTTCTAAGGATTTCTGGATTTATTAGAATGGAGTGCATGCGAGAAAAAAGACGGGAATCCCTTTGTGTTGGCAGGGTGCCCCATTTATACTTTGTCGGTGGATGTTGAGCTTCTCCCCCCCTGGGTCAGGATCGGATGGGTGCTTGTGCTGCCATGCATCATCTGATGGGCGATCCCGATTACCTCCTTTGTCTTCCTACCGTCGTCCGGACCAGGTGCGTCCCCTGGGGATCTGGTAAGGCGTTTTCCCCAGTCTTTCAATGTGTTTTAATTTCTGTCTGATGGGTTTATCTATTGTGTTTGGGATGCCTCACTGATATGGGTGCCAGGGGGACGTGTGAGTGATTAAGGGATTACGCTTATCCCTTCCTCTTGCCTAATGTGCATGTTCCCTGTTGTGAGGCACTATGCCTCGCAATGGGGGACATGACATGCCGCCCCCCCAAAGAAACTTTTAGGGTGCTGGTTTCGATGGGTAAGCTTCATGGAAGTTCCTTGCCAACCGTTTTGCTGAGACATGTTGGGCTTGGACCCACTCTGGGTGTGGGAAATGCCTACATTTTACAAGATATTGAAGTGTGCCCCTTTGCCTCCTTGAGTCTAATATGTCTTGAATTTCAAAATGTTGCTGCCCATCTATCATGATGGGTGGGGGTGGTGGGGTTTCTGTGTGCCATTTTGAAGGTGTGGCTGGTTTCAGGAGGGCGCAGTGGAAAACGGGGTGTATGCACCTTAGATTGTGTGGTAAGTCCAGTTTAAAGGTGACTGGGTTAATGATCTCTGTGATGGGAAATGGCCCAATAAATTTGGGTGCCAGTTTTTTGGATGGCTGTGGGGATTTGATGAACTTAGTGGAGAGGTAGACCCTATCTCCCACTTTGTAGTTCGGTTGTGCCACCCTGTGATTATCTGCAAACCTTTTGTATGTTGCTTGTGCCTCAGCCAGGGCTAGCTGGATGATGGGCCAAACCGTGCCCAATTGTGCTGCCCAGTCATCCGGGGAACAGGGTGGGGTGTCTGGTTGGGGCAGTTCCGGGATTGGTACAAAGTCTCTGCCATAAACCACCTTGAATGGGGTGTGACCTGTGCTTTGGTGGACTGCGTTGTTGTAGGCCACCTCTGCAAAGGGGAGGAGGTCCACCCAATTGTCCTGTTGGTAGTTAATGAATGCCCTCAGGAACTGCTCCAGGGTGGAGTTGAGGATTTCCGTAGAGCCATCTGTGTGGGGGTGCCAGGCCGTTGACAGTGCTTGCTTGGTGCCAATGAGGTTTAGGAATTCCTTCCAGAACCTGGAGGTGAATTGTGTACCCCTATCTGTCACCAAACGGTAGGGGGCGCCGTGGATTTTGTAGATGTGGGTGAGGAACAGGCGTGCCAGCTGTTGCGCCAAGGGGATGGATGCGCAGGGTATGAAGTGTGCCTGTTTGGAAAAATAGTCTTTTACCACCCAGATGATGGTTTTTCTTTGGCTGGGTGGCAGGTTGTCATGTTCACCATTTCAATGTGTTGTTCACATCGTAACATTTCACATGTCAAACCGTTCTTCCGTATCTTACATGCTTGAATGTTTGCTGGTATTTTCCATTATTGCTGTGCTCCTTATTTTGCTCCTTTGGAAGGTATGTTTGGGTTTGCAACTCTGTTCAAGGTTGCTTTCCCAGGCAGATGTAACGGTTGCTAGCACCTGGGAGGGGGTGGTTGCTAACGAGCGCTCGGGGTGGGGCTGGGGTGGAGGCAAGGCTTTTAAGTTTGTATTTGGTGCGCTTTTGCTCATTCTCAGCTTTCTCTGTATTTGCATACTATTCCTTTAATAAATCAGTTATCTTTAAGCCCGAGCTTGTGAGACTGAGTATTTGGGATTAGGCAACCATTACATAAAGCTGAGAATCATTTAAAACATCTTCCGCTAGCCCCATCCAAAGTTTGGGTAACGGGGAGCACTAGCGATGACAGAACCTCAACTACGCGAGAGTGAGGGGAGCGAAGAGGAGCCAGACTCGACAAAGACCCTGGTAGCTCCGACTTTGCGAGCCCAAAGGGCAGCACGTTGAGAGAAGTGGGATGCCCAATTGGATGAACTATTGTTGGCAGTGCAGGGTGCCACAAGGGGTGAACTTCAACCCGAGGTGGAAGCAAGAACAGGGAGGGAATCACCACAGCCATCCTGGGAACATGAAATCCCCTTATCACTGAGGGTGGTGGTGACAACTAGACCCCTAGAAGAGCCCGTCACCTCTGCCCGCATGAAGGCAATAGAGGATAAAATGGGCATGATAGTGACCCTCCTGAAGGATATTCCCAGAGGGTCGGGGTCCCTACAGGAAGATTGGGAAGAAGACCCCTCCCAGCTGGCTTACCCGAGAGAGAGGTCCCCGTCACTCAGGGGAAGAAGTAGGACTCGGGCTTCCCGACAATCGAGGGGAAGGGAGTCGAGAGCAACGAGGGAGTGGCCACCACTGGGGGCTTGACGTGCGTTGACGTTTGCGGAGCCATCGCAGCCAGCAGAGCCGATGAGAACCTTTCCACCATTTGGGGTAAAGTTTGATGGCGACCCTACCACGCTCTCTTTTTTCATTACCAATGCTAGACATTACATGGATGATTGGGGGCGATGCTTTCGTTCAGAGCAGGGCAAAATTAATTTTATTGCCAACAAGTTGAAGGGGAGGGCAGCGGATTGGTATGTGCAGTTATGCCAAGCAGAAGCCATGGAGTTAGAGGACTTTGATGAGTTTCTGTGGGCACTAAAACAGCACTTCGAAGACCCCTTGGCTCAAGAGAGAGCGAAAAGCACCCTGAAAAAACTTTATCAAGGAACTCTCTCCGTCGCAGACTACGCTTTGGAATTTAAAGCCCTGGCGGGAAAAGTGGAGGATTGGTCCCAGTCGACTTTAGTGGAAATGTTTAAACAGGGACTGGAGACGGAGGTCCTCCGGTGGGCTTTGTGCCGGGACGACCCCAAAACGTTGTATGGGTGGATTCAGTTGGCGGGCAGCGCGGAAAATGCTCTACAAACATTTGCCCATAGCAAGGAACTGAGGCAAACCAGAGTTAGTAGGGGGGCTCGTGCCCCTGGATTTTCAAGCCGCCCGAAAACGAAAAGTTGGGAAGAGGAAAGGGAACGACGATTTGCGAAAGGTCAGTGCCTAAGATGCGGGAAAGAAGGGCATCGTGCCACTTCGTGCCCGAGACGCAGACCAGAGGAGCGGCCGGCGAAAGCACCGGGAAAATCGCCAGCATTACCGCGTAAGATGAGAGCTGCCTGCACAGAAGTCGACCCTGCAGAACTCCTATTTGGAGAAGAGGAGGAGGAATTGCACTTCGACCAGTCGGCGGGAAAAGGCTACCACCTGCTCTGAAGGGCGCCATTGGGCAGGTGGAAGAAACTGGGCGCGACCACGATTCGGTGAGTGGGAATTTTCCTACACTGACTGTCAAAGTGAAATTGGGATCTAAAACCAAAACTGTCGAAGTCTGGGCTATGCAAGTTTCGGGCTGTTCACATTCACTAATGCACCCCGATGTTGTAGCCGCCCTAGAACTGCCCACGTTTCCTTTGCAACGACCAATGATCTTCACGCAATTGGATGGAACTATGGCTGGGGGAAAAGCGGTTACCCACTCTACAGGACTTGTAGCTTTGCAAATGGGTACCCATTGGGAGAAATTGCCTTTTGTCATAGCTCCAGTGGGGGGTCCTTTGGTTATATTGGGAATGCCTTGGTTCGTACAACAAAATCCTTTTATCAACTGGTTGCATAGAACTGTAACATTTGCTGATGGGTTTTATAAAGCACCAGAAAAGGACTTGTTGGAGGACATTGAGGGTGGATGGGTGGCTACCACTACTGTACAGACACTTCAACCCCTAGAAGGACTGCCTAAGCAATACCAAGATCTGGCAGATGTGTTTGGAGAGAAGGAAGCAGATCGCTTACCACCGCACCGAAAGACAGACTGCGCCATTGAATTTCTGCCCAATGTGAAATTACCTCACCCAAAAATCTATCCCATGTCTCCCAAAGAGCTGGCCACGCTGAGGGAATTCATTGATAAAAATCTAGCTAGGGGTTTTATTGAGCTGGCAAATTCCCCGGTGGGGGCACCTGTCCTCTTTAGACCAAAAAAAGATGGGTCTTTGAGGCTATGTACCGATTTCCGTGGGCTCAATGCAGTATCAATATTAAATAAATATCCTTTGCCCCTCATCAAAGACATGTTATCACATCTGGCCAAGGGCAAAATCTTCTCAAAGTTAGATTTAAGGGAGGCATACTTTCGCATTCGCATAAGGGAGGGGGATGAGTGGAAAACCACGTTTAACTGTCCTCTTGGGGCTTTCCAATACAAAGTGTTGCCTTTTGGTCTGTCTGAGGCACCTGGGGTTTTTATGCAACTTATCAATGAGGTCTTGCATGACCACCTATTTAAAAGGGTTTTAGTGTATTTGGATGATGTGTTAATTTATACTGAAACTATGACAGAACATATTCACTTGGTGCGTCAAGTGCTTGCTAAACTGAGGAAAGCAGAGTTGTATGCAAAACTGTCCAAGTGTGCCTTCCATCAATCACAGATTGATTACTTAGGGTATAGAATTTCAGCAGAGGGCATTGAGATGGACCCTGCCAAGGTTGAAGCCATTGTGGCATGGGAACCTCCCCGTGCCAGGCGGCAATTACAAAGTTTCCTTGGATTCACCAATTTTCACAGGGCATTTGCCCAAAATTTCACTGAAACCGCCCTTCCCCTTACTGAACTACTAAAAACTAAAGCTCAAGGGGATACGCGGCGCTCCAAGAACCCAGGCGCGCTCCTTAAATGGACCCCAGCCTGCCAGCAAGCGTTCGATGCGCTCAAACAGGTTTTCACCACTGAACCTATTTTGCAGCATCCTAACCAAACTAAGCCTTTCGTAGTGCAGGTGGATGCCTCCGACTTCTCCATTGGAGCAATTCTGCTTCAAGCAGACCAATCTGGCACTCTAAAACCCTGTGCTTACCTCTCTCGCAAGTTCACAGAAACAGAGAGAAGGTGGCATGTTTGGGAAAAGGAGGCGTTTGCTGTAAAAACAGCCTTGGAAACATGGCGTCACTTATTGGAAGGGGCTTCCCACCCTTTCGAAGTGTGGACTGATCATAAGAACTTGGAGGCATTAAGCACCAGTCGAAAACTCAGCCCCAAACAACTTCGATGGGCCAAATTTTTCACTCGCTTTGATTTCACACTTAAATTTATCCCAGGCAGGAAAACCATTTTAGCAGATGCCTTATCACGCAGACCCCAAGATGCTGGCCCTGGGCCAATGGTACAGGGTACTGTATGGACTGAAAAGCGATTGAGTTTGGCAGCTGTAACACGCAGTCAGACGCGAGCGCAACAGGCTCAACACGAGACCGCTCCGCCTCCCTCCCGTTCGGCGCATCTGCCAATTCCATCAGACTTGAAACAACAGTTGCTTTTCCACCTGAAATCTGACACTTGGTTACAAGCAAATTTAAACACTGTAACTTTTACTGAGGACTTTGCCTGGTGAAACAATCGTCTGTATGTCCCTGAGGCTTTACGAAAGACGATCCTACAGCGCTGCCATGACGATAAGTTGGCTGGACATTTTGGGTACCTTAAAACCCTTCACCTCATCAGGCGTCAATTCTGGTGGCCAACTCTTCTAAGGGACCTTAAAACTTATGTGGCCGCTTGCCCTGTGTGCGCAACAACCAAGCGCAAACCTGGCAAGCCTCAAGGCTTTCTGCAACCTGTGGCAACCCCTGCCTACCCATGGCAGGACATATCCATTCTTGGAGCACCCCGAGTCCACTAGCGCCGCGGCCGTGGTGGCTCTGTTGCCGAAGGAAAGCCTGATTGACCCCATTATTACGGAGCTTTCGTCGCTCTGTCTATGTGGGTCGTGCCCCTGTCCCACCGCCTGCCTTGCGGTGCGTTTTAAGGCAGGCAGGGAGCATTTCCCGCCGGCCGGTCTGGGACTTCGGCATCCTCCCCCGCCAAGTAAGCGTCCACGTCTTCGTCCGGTGTCGCTGTGGCTCTGGTCATCCAGCGGTGGGGGGGCGACGGTGGGTTAGTTGGTTTGGACGTCGTTTTCGGTGCGGGTTTGGGAGCGGTAGTTAGTGTTCGGTTGGAGAAGCAGTCTGCCGCTTTGTGCCCCATTTTCCCGCACGTTGCGCAGGGTCCGCGAGCAAACTTCTTCTTTTGGTACGTGGGACCGGCCGGCCCCAAGTGTGGCGCGGGTACCTTTGGGCTGGTGTTTGTTTTGTCCTCTGCCGTCATCATTAAGAAAGTGCGCTGAGTGTGTTCCGCTCTCCCCGCTAGGTAGATCCAGCCTTGCAGTGTCTCCGGGTCGTCTCGGTAGAGTGCCCATTGGAGTGCCTCGTGGCTGAGGCCCCTTTTGAAAATCTCTAGCAGGGTAGTCTCGGACCAGTCATTAATCTTCCCTGCGAGGGCTTTAAATTCGAGGGCGTAGTTTGTGCGCCCTGTTTGAGGGCTTGAAGCACGCTTTTAACCCTCTCCTTGGCTAGCGGGTCCTCAAAATAGTGCTTCATCTCAGTGATGAAGGCGTGGAAGTCAGAGAGGGCGGGGGAATTGGACTCGTACATTTGGACGTACCAGTCCACCGCCCTGTCTTGCAACTTGATTGCCACGGCTGCGATTTTGTCCGCTTCGGAGTCAAAGAGTGTCCATGCCGCCCCATGAACTCCCTGGCGTTTGTGACGAAAAACGAGAGCTTCGCGGGGTTCCCGTCGAAGAAAATGGGGAAGTCCTTTGGGGCCCTGGTGTTTGGTGGATCCCCTCTCCTCTCGTCCCGACCCATGGCTTCTTCCACTGGGGAAGCTTGCCGGTTAGCATTTGGCCTATGGGGGTGCCAAGACCCGCTCGGGGTTTGAATAGGGGTGTGTACCTGCACGGGTATGTTCCTGTGAGGCATGGAGGACATCAGCGACTGCAGCATGGTCCTGAGGTCCCTTAGTTGGGCCTCCATGGCTGTGAGTCTGGCTTGCGCTTCTCGGTCCAAGGTCCGCGTCGCAGCTGTGATCGGACCGGTCGGCGTCTCCGCATAGTTGGGCTACCGGTGGGGTTCAGGCGTTTCTGTCCGCTGGTCAGCTCCCTCGACTTGGGGGCGAATCAGCTGGTTCATCTCTCCGTCCTCCACCGCGTTTGTTGCAGTTGGGCTGAAGCTCCACGCCTGTGGCTGGGGTGTGATGTGGGGCGGGGAGGTCTCCGCGGGTCTCGGGAGGTATGTTGCTCCCTCCCGTGGTCGAGTCGCCTCTGCCTCCCTCTGGGGGTGGGGCTGAGGCTTGGGATGGGCCGGGAGGGTGTCCGCGGCTCCTGGGGTCCGCGTTGCCTCTGGCCTCTGTCGGTTCTCCTCCGCCTCTCGCCGTGCGGCTCGCCCGTCCTGCCTGCGACGCGTCGGCTCCATCGCTCTCCGCTCGTGTTCTTCTCGCCGTCTGTTCCTCCCGCGGCTCGTTGTTGTCCGGTGGGGCTTGGCGAGGCTGAGTTTATGACTCTCAGCTTTATGTCATGCGCTGCCTACTACTGGGTAAAACACAGACACTAATCCAGGGAAGATCAGGTTCAGGTTTATTTCAGCATAGTGCATAGCTAGAAAAAGCTGAGAGTGAAGGGAGTGCACCGGTGCGGGGTTTAAATAGCCCGCGCCGGTCAGCGCCCCCCCCCACCTTGGGTTGTGTCATCCCCCCAAGTCCTGTATGCTTCATTGCCGGTAGGTGAGGGGTCGCGGGGCCCCTGCTGGTGCCCTGGGCTTCGCTCATAATCATTTTCTTCCTCTGGCTGGTGATTGCTGTCAGCTGGGCGATATCCGTTGCATTCCTGCTGACAGCTTCAGGTGTGCCTCGTGATCCGCCCTGTCTTTGTCGTTCTTTCTTCCCCCTTTGTGTTCTAATGACTGGTTCTTCCGGCCGGGATCGTTCCCTTCTCCTCGGGGTCTGTGTCTGTTGTTGTGCGTGCTTTGCTTATCTTTAAATCCCTTCCTCTAGTTTCCGAGGTATTGTCATGTGTGCTGTTGTGCTGATGCATTCAGCTCAACGGTGCTCATGACACTGAGAGAAGGAAGATCGATGCTTTTGAACTGTGGTGTTGGAGGAAAATTCTGAGAGTGCCTTGGACTGCAAGAAGATCCAACCAGTCCATCCTCCAGGAAATAAAGCCAGACTGCTCACTTGAGAGAATGGTATTAAAGGCAAAACTGAAATACTTTGGCCACATAATGAGAAGACAGGACACCCTGGAGAAGATGATGATGCTGGGGAGAGTGGAAGGCAAAAGGAAGAGGGGCCGACCAAGGGCAAGGTGGATGGATGATATTCTAGAGGTGACGGACTCATCCCTGAGGGAACTGGGGGTGTTGACGACCGACAGGAAGCTCTGGCGTGGGCTGGTCCATGAAGTCACGAAGAGTCGGGAGCGACTAAACGAATAAACGACAACAAGGGATTGATTATGGAAAATTGTTGTATATTCTTGCTGTTAAAAGTCGGAAGTCACCTCTTTATTTAACCTTTAATTTTTTTTCTCTTTTTGTGTTTTCACACTGTTTTAGTTTTTTCTTTTTTCTTTTTGTAGTTTTTTGCTTTTTTTGTAGTTTTTATCTTTGTTCTAAATCTAATAAAAACTCATACAAAAAAAAAGAATCATTACTGATTCTTCTTCTGATGGTTGTCATATTTCTGTAGATATTCCATAAATTCCACTAGCCTTCTGACTGGCTAATGACTGGAGTGCTGATTTAACTTCATCTTTTATTACTCCTACTACTACTACTACTACTACTGGCTCTGGTAAATAGGGAATATCTTCTAAGGTATTTTGGACATTGGCATCTCTATTGTAAAGAATTTCAGAATCCTCCTTCCATTTTTTTTTTAAAAATTGTATCAATTACCATATGTCCATTGGTATACTTTAGCATGCCAATTTGAGTTTAGAATCGCCTTCTGAGTTCAGAGATCTTTTGGAAGGCTTTCCATGTTTTCTGGGTCTGTTTCCATCTTCAAATTGTCTTTATACATATTGTTTAATACTGCTTCTTGTCTTTTCTAATAGCAATCTGAAATTGTTAAGTTCTTTCCTGGGAACTTTGTCTTTCTTGGGTTTGGTTTCTCTCTTTTTCCAACATCTGTTCTGACATCCAGTTTTCTTTCTTCTGTTTTTTGCTGTTAATAACTTTTTTGGGTCCATTCCACAGTCCCTCCGGTTTTCATCAATGAGGTTCAGGACTTCAAAGCAGTTCTTGATGTTCTCCCTGAAAATAGAGATATACTGTATGCTCAAGATCATATTGTGGAAACTGGTTGGCTGTTCTTCTGCCTTAGCTTGACTTGGAAATAACACATAAGCAATTCATGATCTGTTCCTTGGTCAGCCCCTGGCCATGACTTTGCTGTTATTACTGAACTCTTCTACCTCTTTTTACCAATAATGAAGTCAATTTGATTTCTGTATACTCCATCTGATGATGTCCATGTGTATAGGCATCATTTTGCTTGTTTGAAAACCATGTTAGCAGTGAAGGAATTATTGGATTGGCAGAAATGTATAACTCCTGTTTTGTTTCTCTTTCTTAGGCCATACAATTCAACTATGTTTTCCTCTTTCCTCTTTCTAACTTTGGCAGTCCAGTCTCCAACCACAAGCAGCAACTTTCATGTTCTGTCAAGTTCAGAACCTCATTTGCCTCTATTAAATTTCTTCTGTGACAGCTCTTCAATATTTCTATCCTATTGTGATTTCTCTGATATTCTTTAAAAATCTTACATTTTCCTTTTGTGTTATATTCTTCTGGTTTACATTCTTAACTATGATATCTCTCCTTCTCCCTTTTGGATTTCATTGAAAGTGTGCATTCAGTCATCATATGCCCTTCTTGTTGCCCAGGGCTTTCATCTTCCCTTTTTCCCTAGCTGTCATGATAGCTTGTTCTGAAAGACACTTGGAATTTCTTCTTTTTGAAATTTTGGGAGTTTTCTACTTTTGTATTCACAGTTTATCTTCCTATAGCTTCTTATGGTTCTTTTTTTGTATAAGCTACATCATACACTAGTTGTGTATGTAGCATTTTGGTTTGTATTATTATATAGTAAGATAATTGAGCTTTTTTTCAAAAAAGAAGTGCTTGGATCAGGGCTGGAGAATGCATGGCCCAGAGTTGGATACAGTTCTCTCTCCATGCTTATTTGTGATGTTCAGAGCTTTCCAGAAGAATGGGGCAGAAATTTTGGCTTCCCTCCCCCCATTTTTTGGGAAGGTGGAGGTAGTTCTTAAACTGGGAGTAATTAAGCCCAAGGGGTAATTTGGGCATATCCTGGGGGTAATGGAGCAATTTATAATTGTTTGTTTGCAAGTTGGGGATCCAGTTAGGGACTTCCACTGCTGAAACGCTTGTGTAAAACAACAGAGTCTGGGGTTTTTTGGGGGGGTGGTGGTGTTTAAGGGCTAAAAGATGTGCCTTAATCCTTAAGATATCCATTTCAACCCTTTACAAACTCCAAATGCCAACAAATCAGAGTAATTTTTTTTCCATTGGATGGTCAAAAGCAACCTCCCATCTTCCCCACTGCATCTTGGTTCCTTTGGAATGAATGTCTCTTACCCTAAATTGTAATTGTTTTTCTATTATAAATTATTTAGAGAACCCTTTGCAAAAATGGGTGTAATCAAGATGAAATAGATGCATACATCAGTTTATCCATTAAACATTTGAAATGAACTTATAACTCAAGGGTATGGACACACAAATCTTGGAATGTGCAGTTAGCCCCACCTTCTTCTTGATTAACTAAATTCCATTGATTTCCTATAACACACTCAAGTTTCAGAGATAAAAAATTAAACATTACTGAGGAAGCTTTTCAGGCTTTGGAAAGATGTATAATGAGAAAAATAAACTGAAGAAAGCACTGCAAACTCTATAGAATCCTAGTGAAGGGGCAGCCCTTAAATGTTCCTATTGTTTTAATAATGTTCAAATATTTATTTATTTATTGGCCAGATCAAAAATATAAGAAATAATACTTAATCATAATTATTCTGAGCCAGTTTGGTCTAGTGGTTAAGGCAATGGGCTAGAAACCAAGAGGCTGAGAGTTCTAGTCCCGCCTTAGGCATGAAAGCCATCTGGGTGACCTTGGGCCAGTCACCCCCTCTCAGCCCAACTCACCTCACAAGGTTGTTGTTGTGGGGAAAATAGGAGGAGGAAGGAGTATTAGGTATGTTCGCTGCCTTGAGTTATTTATAAAAAATAATAAAGGCGGGATAGAAAATAAATAAATAAATAATACTTGAACATTCCAAAGGAAGGAAGGTTAGGATGAAAGATTTCATCATATTAGGAAAGGGATATTTGAAATATTCCAGGAAGTTTACTTTAGAAGTTATAAATTAAGATTTCTCAGTTAGAAAGCCAAGCATTTATGTGGGAGAAGTATGTCAACAAACATATGACTGAGCAGGAGGTTGCTTCTTCAAATATTATTTCTTAGCTCTTCAAAATGAATGCATAATCTATTTAGAACCAGCCCTCCTGCGCAAAGGAGCTCAGAGCGAGAAGTTTTACAGGTCCTGCCTTAACCGTTTCAGCCAAAGTTCGAACCCCAGATCCCCCCCCACGATCTTCTTCTACAGATGAAGTAATGATGAAGTGGGAGGCCCAAAAGATTCTACCTTTTGCAGGGATTTTAGGAGAGTTTCAAAAGCAGCTCCTATCTATTAAGAAAGTTAAAGAGCATGGAACCTATTTAGAGCAGAGCTGTGCCTGTGAAACATCATTGGCCAATAGGGAGCCAAGAAGGCGGGGCTTTCTTTCTTGGCAGGCACTCTCCTTCCACCCGTTGATGGTGCTGAAATGGATAGTGCCAGATTAGTAGGAGGAGCAGGAGGAAGAGCAGGAGGCTTTCTGCAAGGAGAAGCCAAGAGGCTGTTGGGATCTGAGAGATGTCGAAGTAAGTTGGTGTTTTACTTCGTGACGGAAAAGTGACAGCTATTGAAGAATGATGGGTTCTCTTCAGAACAATGGCTGTTAGTGCATGTGCTCACTCTGAAAGTACTATAGGACTCCCAAGGTCTGCTCATTTGGGTAGAGTAGGGTTTTCGTGATTATACCCACTCATCCTATAAATTAATAACATCTGATCTACTGGCCAAATATATCCTTTTCAAATGTATTTCTCAAGCTGTTAGGTTCTTACCTCTCTCCAAGTTTTTGTCTCTGATCAGCAGTTAATTTTCTCTACCAACAGCCATAAAGATGCATCATTGTTTGTTTACAATTGGAAGTAAGATTTTGTTTCTTCTGGAATCATGATAACAGATAGAACACAGTTAAGGGGTTAAAAGTATAATAGAGGTAAATTTAAGTAAACTGGAAATATATCTGATACTAAATCAGATACTAAAGTATTATGTCAACATGTGACTGTGGAAGGAGATGTTAGCCAGTTCCCTAGGTAGAATTCCTCAACTTTTTGGTATGTCTTGAAATAAATATCTAATTGACTTAAAGAAAATACATTTGTAGCAAGCATAATATAAGATATTTGGGGGAGTATGAAGAAAATCAAAAGTGCATACTGGGCAGTAAAATCTAAGTGCCTTATACCATTTTATACTTAAAGGAATGGGATAGGCTCATTCTAAAATACAATTTATCATAGAGTCATTTATAGAATATCTTTTCAGTAATGCTACCTTGCAGTATCATTCACATTGACAATGGATATTAGAGGTTGAAAGGACTACGGAACATTTAGAACATGTTTTTTTCTATCCATGCAATAGCTGCAGATATGACTCAAAATATAAAGTGCTCACAGAAAGAAAGACTTTTTTCCCAATAGAATAAAAGCAACTACAACAATAACAATGCAAAACCAGTCCTGTATTTTTCTCTGGGTACATCAATGGCACTGTGGGTTAAACCACTGAGCTGCTGAGCTTGCCGATCAGAAGGTCAGCAGTTCGAATCCGCATGACGGGGTGAGCTCCCATTGCTAGTCCCAGCTCCTGCCAAACTAGCACGTCGAAAACATGCAAATGTGAGTAGATTAATAGGTACTGCTTCAGCGGGCAGGTAATGGCATTCCGTTTAGTCATGCTGGCCACATGACCACGGAAGTGTCTACGGACAAACGACGGCTCTTCGGCTTTAAAACGGAGAGGAGCACCGCCCCCTAGAGTCAGACATGACTGGACTTAATGTCAAGGGAAACCTTTACCTTTACCCTTACATCAGAACAGTGAGTGGCATACTTTTGTTCTACAAACACCAAAAGTAACTAATTGCCCAGAGCCACTCTTAGTGAGATGGGTGGTGACGAAATATGAAATATAAATTTATTTATTTATTTATATTTCAAATTTATGTCACCACCCATCTCCCTCCAAAGGGGGACTCTTAATGATATTATTGTGGTGGTCATATATGTTCTGTTTTGAAACAAAATTAGCATTATAGGAACTTAAAGATGAGAAGTAAGTTCAAGGTTGATGACTTCAGGTTTAATTGACACTGTGAACATGGAACAGTCTACCTTCTCTGTAACCTTCTGTATAACATTGAGCAAAGAACAATAAAGAAGTATGGAGAGAAAAAAATGGTGCACACTGATTTCTGCTGAGGCCAGACATTTGCAGATCCATGCCTACTAAACAAGGCAAGCTGAACGTTATAACATGGGCTTGGGCTATCAAAGGAAAAAGGTGAGAAGGAGGAGAAAACTTCAAAAACCTCAGAGTGACTGGAAAAGAGATCTAAGAACCTGAAGTGTTTCCTATGGATAAGACCAAGCATTCCTGGTGATTTTTACTTTATAATTCTGCCTTAAAGAAAACAATTGCGCATTTCATTTTTGGAATACAGCTTGTTGTTTCACTTATGCTAGCCCTTGTGCAAAACAATAGTGTAATACTTGAGTAAGTTTACAAGAAATGTCAAGTTTTCACAGATTAGAGAAGAACAAGAGTGGCAAGATTTTGTAATTGGTGGCCTTCGAAGGTAATAGCAAGAGTAGAGACTGGGAGACAGAAGCTGTTCTGTTCAGAGTAAGGACCAACAAGGGTAAGAAGAAATATACTTTATTTACACATTATGAATTATTTACAAGAAGGCAACTGAGTTCAGGTTTCTCTCAGGCTTCATTCTCTCA
Source organism: Candoia aspera (assembly GCF_035149785.1). Classification (NCBI taxonomy): domain Eukaryota; kingdom Metazoa; phylum Chordata; class Lepidosauria; order Squamata; family Candoiidae; genus Candoia; species Candoia aspera. The sequence goes on along the minus strand of NC_086153.1, from coordinate 234,447,665 downwards.
GCTCCAGCTTGGCAACCAGGCTGGACAGGGTGCAACAGAAGGACCCTGGAGTCCCACTGTAGCGTGTGGTAAGATGGCAGAGTGAGGTTCAGGAGTAGAGCACGACAAGGGGACGTGACAAGGCTTCACTGCAATCTTACTTACTTACTTACTTACTTACTTACTTACTTACTTACTTACTTATTAAATTTATATAGCCACCCATTCACTACCATGACTCTGGGTGGCTAACAAAGTTAAAAATCCAGAAAACACTATAAGATTAACCAGAAAATAACTGCAAAAATTATTAAAAACAATAAAACTATTAAAAACATTGATGTCCCTGCCTATTTGCTCATTTTCTTCTGAGTTGGTCTTTCTTGCTGTTCCCTGTTCCAGGGTCATGGTCTCCAGGTTCTGGGTTTCAGGAAAATGGCCTTCAGCTCCCTGTTGCATTTGCATTTCTGAATATTTGATGGCTTTTAAAAAGGACTTTAAGGACCTTCTATCTTATTGTGTTACTGTATAATCTATTCATTATCCTACCCTCATTAACGCTGGCAGTTCCTAGTTTAGTACCTGTTTTATATTAACTATAGATGTATAAGCATTCTGTCACATTATAGCACATTTTTAATATGTATCCTTGAAGCCCAGGGGCTCCAGCTACTGTTATTAAATTCTGGATTTTTCTGTAATAAAATTATCCTCATTCACAATCTAATCATGGATGAAAAGGCAGACCTGGCTTGTATCACCAAAACCTGGGTGGAGGAGGAAGAAGGAGTACCTCTCTCTGAAATCTGCCCATGTGTTTTGGGGTCTGGCACCAGCCACAGTTCCTGGGTAGAGGAGGAGGGTAGTTGTTGTTATCCATGAGACTGGTGGTGTCAAAAAAACCCCACCCTATTCCATAGATAAATGGATGTGAGATCTTGTTGTGCAGATGGGCCTGATGGGCCAGTTGTTTTACCACTTGCATATACCATTTTCCATCCTGCACAGTGGCATCCCTGCCAGGGCTGCTCAATCTGATTGGTTGCACGCCAGTGGAGTTCCCACACGCTAGTAGTACTAGGGAACTACAACCAGCCTTCCCTTGGTGAGGGGTCTGGAGTAGCCCAGGAGTTCATGGCCACCATGACAACCATGGACCTGACCCAACATATCTAGGGCCTGATGCTGTTGAGAGGCCACACACTAGATTTGGTTTTTGTCTTGTGGCAGACCCAATGTGATCTGAAAGTGGGGAGGCATTGAATTCTATCCCTTATCATGGATAGATTACTCTCTGATTCCCATACAGTCTTGTAGTGCAACTCCCCACCACAGTGGGGAAAGACCTGCTAGATTGTTCTGCCCCAGGCTCCTGACTTGTATAGAGGGTTCTTGGAGTTTCCCAAGAATCTGGTGGGCAGTTCAGCCAAGACTTGGTTCTCTGATTTCCTAGTTGGAACCCTGCCCCTTACAAGCAGTTAAGCCCTCCCATGAAATGGCAGAAAGTTGGATATGAGCAGTAATCAATGTTTCTCTGAGTGAAAGGGGTGTTTCTATCACTTCTGAAAGAGGCTGTGGTGCACCCCACTGCTTAAGAAGCTTTTACTCAATCTGACTGTTTTGGATAACTTTAGACCTGTCTCCAACCTTGCTTTTTAGGAAGCGTTGTGGAAAAAGTGGTGGCCCTGAAAGTTCAGAGTCCAGGGGAAGCCAATTGTTTGGACCTTTGGCAGTCAGGTTGCAGGCCAGGGTACAATATAAAATTTGCATTGGTCACACTTGTGGATGACTTATGGAGAGAGACCAGAATCAGGGAAATATAGTAGTTCTCCTGGTCCTCCTTGATTTCTCAGTGGCTTTCACATGATATCCTCAACTGTGATATCCCCTTGGACCATCTCCAATGGATTGGAGGAGGGAAGTACTGTTCTGCAGTGGTTGTCCTCCTTCCCAAAAAGGCAGTTCCAGTCAGAGATCTACTCAGTAAACTCAACTTTGTGGAGTGCCTCAAGGTTGCCTTGTCTCTCTATTCCTTACCCCAGCAACTTGCAACCTTCCTTGTTGGCTTTCCATTGACTTTGCTTGGGGGAAGCTGGCAGGAAAGATTGCAAACGGCGATCATGTGACTGCAGGGCACTACAACTCATTGTAAGTGCAAGCTGGTTGTTAGGCACCCAAATTTTGTTCACTTGACTCTGGGGGCACTGCAATGGCTGGAACTTCAAGTACCAGTCATAAGTACCTTCGTTTAGCACCGTCGTAACTGTTGGAAGTCCTGGCAAATCCAGCATGCCTCATTTGCATGTGAATTAGCATGCAAATTAAGTTTTCCCACAATGCAACTCTGAAGAAGCTGTTTGTTGCAACTCCCACTTCCTCTTTCTCTCTTTCTCCTTCTTCCACAGATCAAGCAGGCAGCATGGATGCTGCTCTCTTCATCAGGGCCATGTTCTCGGGCCTTGATGAAGAATTCAGCCCCTTTCTTCCATGCAGCTCTTGGCAGCTGTAGGACTGAGAGTTTAGGGCAAACTATGTATTTAGAATAGGTTGACCATACATCCCATTTTGAACAGGACAGTCCCATTTTTTTAACATTTCCAGACCGTCCCGTCGTTTTAATATAAATGTCCATTTTGTCCCATTTTCTTAAAAATCTTACTTAAAAATTTGAAAGTTCCTGTCAGAATGCAGTCTAACTTTGAGTGGAAGGAGGGGGAGCTCAGCAGAAATGGTGGGGGAAAAGCCACAGAGCTCAACCTGGTGGGAAACCTAAAAAGAAAAAAACAGGATCAGCTGATAGGTGGTGATCAAAGGGTGAGCCAATTGGCTCCTGCCTTGAAACGGTGGGAAGAAAAGAACGTAAAAGCACAACCAGAGGAGGAATGGCTTGTCGGGGATAACCGTTCACTAGACTCTCCAGCCCAGCCTTGCCTCTCACAAATGAAGGAATCCAAAGATTCCCAGTCAGAGAAAACCAAAGAAGTTCCTGCCTGCCAATCCAGCCTGTTGCCCAGCCCTGCCCTGTTTTGCCATCCCAATGTCCTGTTTTTGTCTCAGGGAAATATGGTCAGCCTAATTTAGAAAGAAAAGAAGAACAATGGAACTTCATCTTTTCCACCAAGGTGGATGAAGAAGCAACAATGAAGTCAGTAAGAAATTATTTTACTTATCTTAACCTAATCTGTCTAAGTGTATGATTTTTTATGCTTGGGAGGGCTGAGTGTGTAAGATCAATAACCTGTATTTCTCTGGCATGCTCACTGAAGCTATTTTAAAGATAATATTCTTTTTCTGTGCCAGCTTCTCAGCTGTGTTATAAGCTCTACTCCATTTTAGTGGTTCTAGCAGGCCACTAAATTGGCTTCAGTAACTTCAAACAGTCACTGAACGAGTGGTCACTGAACAACTACCTGAATCACCTCCCTGTTTGGACTTCTATAATGCATTCTACATGAAGCTGCCCTTGAAAAGGATGCAGAAGCTACAGCTAGTGCAGAGTTCAGCAACCAGACTGTGATGGATGTATTCTAATATATCTGGCTGACCTCACTGTTTCAGGAGCTGCACTGATTGACAGTCAGCTTCTGGGTATGATTCAAAGTGTTGGTTGTCACCTTTAAGACTCTACATGTCTCTGGACTTACTGTAGCTATTTGAGGGACTGCCTTCTCCTGCACTTACCTGTCCATACAATCAGCTCAAAGAAAGTCAGCTCCCTCCAGATCCCATCCATACAGTATTGCCACTTGATCGGGGCTCAGAAGTGGGCACTTTCAGCACTCACCCCTACTTTTTGGAACTCCTTACCAAAAGAGATTTGGTCAGTTTCTTCCTGGGCTTTAGAAAAATGGTGAAATCCTACCTGTTTTGTCCTGTACAGGAAAAGGATGTATTATGACTGGACACAAGGTTCCCTGGCTCAGGACATTTATATTTCCTGTTTTTTAGCCTTTTTAAAAATATATATTTGGGGTTTGGAGTGGGATTTTATTTTATGTTGAGATTGTTAGCCACCCAGAGCCTCCAGTAATGGACAGCATACAAGCAAAGTCAATCAGTCAGATGTATTGTTCATTGTGAGAAGTGCTTCAGTGTACTAGTGGATCACAAGCATAACATGTCCCAACAGTGTAATGAAACTTCAAAGAAGCCCAATGACATCTTGAAGAGCATCAAGAGGAACATACAGTAGATTGCAGGAGGTAATTATTCTCTCTACTCTGCCTTGGTCAGACCCCATTTAGAGTATTGCATTCAGTTCTCCCCAGTTTAAAAAACACATTAATAAATAGGAGCAAGTCCAGAGAAGGGCTATCAAGATGGTGAAAGTACTGGAACCAAGTCCTAGGAGGAATGGTTAAAAGACCTAGGTATGTTTAGCTTGCAGAAGAGAAAGTTGAGAGGGGACATGTTGGCTGCCTTCAAGTATCTGAAGGACTATCACAATGTTGAGCAGGGTTTCTCAACCAGGGTTCCGCGAGAGGTCACTAGGGGTTCCCTGGGAGATCATGATTTATTTTAAAAATTATTTCAAATTCAGGCAACTTCACATTAAAGAGGTAAGTTTCATTCTTTATTTTTAGTTTAGGAGCCCTCTTAATGCATATATACAGGCCTACACCTGAAACGAGTATAATAATTTTGTAACTTCTGTCCTATATTTGAGCCTGAATGTGCAGGGGTTTCCCGAGGCTTGAAAAATATTTCAAGGATTCCTCCAGGGTCAAAAGGTTGAGAAAGGCTGCTGTAGAGGGTTTGAACTTATTCTCACTTGCTCTGGAGGATAAGACTAGAACTAATAGGATGAAATGTCAAGGATGTAGATACAGATTAGACATTAAGAACTTCTTGACAGTAAGTGCTGTCAATCAGTGGAATAGCTAACTGCATGGAGTGGTTTCTTCCTCTTCACTGGAGGTTTTCAAACAGAGTCTGGATGGTCCTGTATTGGGGATGGGATAGTAAATCCTGCAGTGTGCAGGGGGTTGGATTTGATGGCTTCTTAGGTCCCTTCCAACTGTGTGATTCTATGATTCATGTGATTCACCCAGACAAAGCCACATTAATAACAGCTCCACAAACACCCTAACCCCAGTCTGGGGAACAGAGTCAGATCTTCAAAGGTTCATGGATCATTTCAAGGGTAGGAGCCATATATATCTCTGGGGGATGCTGCTTCAGAAGGCAAGCGCCACAATAGAGAAGGCACATTTTCTCATTCCTGAAAGATGGCAATATTTAAGGGAAGGGACTCAGAGCACACCCACTCTCCCCAGTCATACCAGATGGGCAGAAACTATTGGTGACAGCCGCCCCCTTGAATAACCAGATCCTATGCCATGAAGGGCTTTATAGGTAAGAATAAGCACCTTGAATTGCACCTGGAAGCCAACCAGAACCAAGGAAGCTCACAAAGCAATGATGACACATGGGCATAATGTGAAACACCCATTATTGCTTCTGTGTTTGCATTTTGAGTGAGCTTTAGCTTCTGGATGGTTTTCAAGGCAGCCCCATTTAGAGTGCATTGCAATAGTTGAGCCCTGAAACAATTAGAGCATGGATGATTACCTGAAGGGCCTTCTGGTCAAGGAAAGCATGCAACTGTCTCACAAGGTGGAGCAGTGCAAAGGCCCTTTTGGCCACAGCTTCTACCTGTTTTTTCACCAGTAGCTGTGAGTCCAGGAAGACCCCCAGATTGTGCATTAGTCTTTAAGGGGGGAGTGCAGCCCCATCCGAGATCAAAGATGAAAATATCCCAGACCTGGGAAGCCCTTATAGACATTTTAGCCATAAAACCAAGAGTGACCTGGATAATTTTCCTGTGTTGGATTTACAAAAGAGGCTTGTTAAAGCTTTGAAGAATTTTGTGAGAAGGGACAAAGAAAAAAAAAAATCAAGCTCTAGGACATTATTTGAATGGACAAAAGATCAACATTCTTAGAAGTAAAAGGAAGGAATATAAAGTTGGTTTATTTGATCAAGGCTAAAATAGATATGTTGTTATCCCTGGTAACCCTTAATGGACTTTTGCTGACATCAAGATTGAAATGGAGACTTTAAGGACTTGCTTATTGATAACAGATGGGATATGGGAAGAAGAGATATTTTGTTTTATCTTAAGAGAAGGTGATAAGAAGAGATAGGGAATTATTTTTAAACAAGCAATGCACGGAAGTGGAAGAAGACAATAGAATAGGAAGGACAAGAGACCTCTTCCAGAAAATTAGAAACATTGGAGGTAAATTCCAGGCCAAAATGGGTATGATCAAAAACAAAGATGGCAAGGACCTAACAGAAGAAGAAGAGATCAAGAAAAGGTGGCAAGAATATACAGAAGACCTGTATAGGAAGGATAACAATATCGGGGATAGCTTTGACGGTATGGTCAGTGAGCTAGAGCCAGACATCCTGAAGAGTGAGGTTGAATGGGCCTTAAGAAGCATTGCTAATAACAAGGCAGCAGGAGACGACAGCATCCCAGCTGAACTGTTCAAAATCTTGCAAGATGATGCTGTCAAGGTAATGCATACTATATGCCAGCAAATTTGGAAAACACAGGAATGGCCATCAGATTGGAAAAAATCAACTTATATCCCCATACCAAAAAAGGGAAACTCTAAAGAATGTTCAAACTATCGAACAGTGGCACTCATTTCACATGCCAGTAAGGTAATGCTCAAGATCCTGCAAGGTAGACTTCAGCAATTCATGGAGCGAGAATTGCCAGAGGTACAAGCTGGGTTTAGAAAAGGCAGAGGAACTAGGGACCAAATTGCCAATATCCGCTGGATCATGGAAAAAGCCAGGGAGTTTCAGAAAAACATCTATTTCTGTTTTATCGACTATTCTAAAGCCTTTGACTGTGTGGACCAGAACAAATTGTGGCAAGTTCTTAGTGGTATGGGGATACCAAGTCATCTTGTATGCCTCCTGAAGAATCTGTATAACGACCAAGTAGCAACAGTAAGAACAGAGCACAGAACAACGGACTGGTTTAAGATTGGGAAAGGAGTACGGCAGGGCTGTATACTCTTACCCTACCTATTCAACTTGTACACAGAACACATCATGCGACATGCTGGGCTTGAGGAATCCAAGGCTGGAGTTAAAATCGCTGGAAGAAACATTAACAATCTCAGATATGCAGATGATACACAATTTGATGGCTGAAAGCGAAGAGGAACTGAGGAGCCTTATGATGAAGGTGAAAGAAGAAAGTGCAAAAGCTGGCTTGCAGCTAAACCTCAAAAAAACCAAGATTATGGCAACCAGCTTGATTGATAACTGGCAAATAGAGGGAGAAAATGTAGAGGCAGTGAAAGACTTTGTATTTCTAGGTGAGAAGATTACTACAGATGCTGACTGCAGTCAGGAAATCAGCAGACACTTAATCCTTGGGAGAAGAGCAATGACAAATCTTGGTAAAATAGTTAAGAGCAGAGACATCACACTGACAACAAAGGTCTGCATAGTTAAAGCAATGTTATTCCCAGTAGTAACATATGGCTGCGAGAGCTGGACTATAAAGAAGGTTGAGAGAAGGAAGATCGATCCTTTTGAACTGTGGTGTTGGAGGAAAATTCTGAGAGTGCCTTGGACTGCAAGAAGATCAAACCAGTCCATCCTCCAGGAAATCAAGCCAGACTGCTCACTTGAGGGAATGATATTAAAGGCAAAACTGAAATACTTTGGCCACATAATGAGAAGACAGGACACCCTGGAGAAGATGCTGATGCTAGGGAGAGTGGAAGGCAAAAGGAAGAGGGGCCGACCAAGGGCAAGGTGGATGGATGATATTCTAGAGGTGACGGGCTCGTCCCTGGGGGAGCTGGGGGTGTTGATGACTGACAGGAAGCTCTGGCGTGGGCTGGTCCATGAAGTCATGAAGAGTCGGAAGTGACTGAATGAATAAACAAGAACAGGTAATGAATCTGGGGAAATTGATTTGGACTGATTAGAATTACTATGTAGAAGAAAAGAAATTATTCTAAAACGTTAATATGAGCATTAATGGAAGGAAAAGACAATGGGAATAAAGGAATTAAAGAATTTATTTGAAATGGCATATGTGACAAATTACTGGGAAATATTTATGTATTTATTGAAGTAATTGTATTGTAAAAACAAAACTAAACAGTTCAGAACAATCATAAAGCATCACTGCCCCCTTGTAAGGGCAAATACAGAGAAAGCTGAGAATGAGCAAAAGCGCGCCAAATACAAACTTAAACCCTTGGTGCAAACGTATCCCGCCTCCCTCGTAACAGCCCCGCCCGTCACAGGTGCTAGCAATCATCAGAGCTGCTAGCCTGGGAAAGTAACCTTGAACGCAGTAGATAATGCAAATACATTTCAGAGCAAAGCCAAAAGATAAATACTCCCATCCTCCCGAGAAAGATGAAACACGCATCCAGCTAATGACATGCGAAACGTTACGATGTATCAAAGACATTGAAACGGTGAACATGACATACCGCCCCCCTAAAAATACTCCTAGGGACCTGGCTTAGTGGGATAAGCAGAGTGGAAACGGGCAACTAGGACAGGGGAAGCCACATCTGGTGCAGCGACCCACTCCGGATGAGGGAAATGCTTCCAACGAACTAAGTATTGCAGAGTATTGCGAAGGCGTCTAGAGTCCAAAATTTCTTTAACTTCAAAGTGTTGCTGACCGTCAATCATGATGGGGGTTGGAGGTGGAGGTTGGCGATGCCAGCGGTCAGAACGAATAGTCGGTTTGAGCAAACTGCAATGAAAAACAGGGTGTAAGCGTTTGAGGTTATGAGGCAAGTCAAGTTTAAAAGTCACAGGGTTAATTTGAGCGGTAATGGGGAAAGGACCCACAAATTTAGGAGCCAGTTTCTTGGAAGGTTGTGAGGACTTTATGAACTTAGTGGAAAGGTAAACCGAGTCCCCGACTTGAAATGCCGGCTGAGGGGCACGCTTCCGATCAGCATACTGTTTATAATCCAATTGTGCATCAGCTAGTGCCTTTTGAATCATGGGCCAGGAGTCTGCCAATTGAGTTGCCCAATCACCCGGAGTGATTGATCCGCCTGGAGGTTGCGGTAGATCTGGGATAGGTACAAAGTCTCTGCCTTGGGCAACACGAAATGGGGTTTGGCCGGTGCTTTGATGAACCGCATTGTTGTAAGCCACTTCAGCAAAAGGGAGGAGGTCTACCCAGTTGTCCTGCTGGTAATTCACAAAAGCTCGAAGGTACTGCTCCAGAGTAGAATTTAAAGCCTCTGTGGCCCCGTCCGTCTGGGGATGCCACGCCGTGGACAGGGCTTGCTTCGTTCCTAACAATTTGAGGAACGCCCGCCAAAATTGTGAGGTAAATTGTGTGCCCCTGTCCGAAATCAAGCGGGAGGGACATCCGTGTAGCCTGTACACGTGTACCAGAAATAGGCGGGCCAATTGACGTGCCGACGGAATGGACACGCAAGGGATGAAGTGGGCTTGTTTTGAGAAATAGTCTTTGACCACCCAAATGACAGTTTTGCATTGACTGGGTGGTAATTCAACAATAAAGTCCATGGAAATTTCATCCCAGGGGCAAGAAGGGGCAGCCACCGGCTGCAGCAGCCCCTGAGGCTTCCCCACCTTGCGCTTAGACATCGCACAAACAGTGCAGGAGGCAATATAGTCCTTGACATCTTTGCGTAATGTGGGCCACCAGAACTGCCTCCGAACAAGGTGTAAGGTTTTAACAAACCCGAAGTGACCCGCCAGTTTGTCATCGTGTGAACGTAGTAACACCTCTTTTCTTAGGCTTTCGGGGACGTAGAGGCGGTTAGATTTCCAAGCGAAGCCTTGGTCAAAAGTAACATTGTCTTTATTTGCAAGCAACCAAGTATCAGTTTTCAGCTCTTTTAGAAACTTTTGTTGCAACTGGGAAGGAATTGACAAAGCGCTCGGCTGGGCGGCGTCTGCAGCGGGTGGCTGCTGCGCGCGCGTTTGGCTACGCGTCACAGCCTGCATACCCAATTGGGGCACCATCCACAGGGTGCTAACCACTTCTGGCGCTGCCTCAGAGTCCTGAGGTCGCCTTGACAATGCATCAGCCAGGAAATTCTTTTTCCCCGGAATAAACTTCAATTGAAAATTGAACCGATTAAAAAATTGAGCCCAACGGACTTGTTTCGGGCTCAGTTTTCGAGGGGTGCTAAGAGCCTCCAAATTCTTATGGTCAGTCCACACCTCAAAGGGATGATTCGCCCCCTCTAACAGATGCCGCCAAGCTTCTAACGCGGCTTTTACTGCGAATGCCTCTTTCTCCCATACATGCCAATGCCGCTCAGTCTTGGAGAATTTGCGGGACAGGTAGGCACATGGCTTGAGGCATCCCGTCCCGTCTTGTTGCATCAACAATGCCCCAATGGAATAATCGGAGGCATCAGCCTGAACCACAAAAGGTTTCGAGGGATCGGGATGTTGCAAAATGGGCTCTTTGATAAAAGCTGCCTTGAGCCGCTCAAACGCCGTTTGACAAGCAGGCGTCCAGCGCAACAGCGCCCCTGGATTCTTTACTCTTCGAGTGTCTCCCAAACCCTTGGTTCGGAGCAATTCGGTTAGTGGCAAGGCAATTTCAGCGAATCCCCTTATGAATAATCTGTAGTAGTTACTGAACCCCAGGAAACTTTGAAGTTGCCTGCGGGTGCGGGGACTTTCCCAGTCCATGATAGCCTGCACCTTAGCAGGGTCCATTTCAATGCCTTTATCTGAAATTCTATACCCCAAATAATCAATTTGTGTCTGGTGAAATGCACATTTGGACAGTTTGGCATACAATTCTGCTGATCTGAGTTTACTCAGCACCCTATTCACCAGAGAGACATGCTCTTCCATGGTTTCAGTATAAATCAATACATCATCCAAATACACCAATACCCCCTTAAACAGATGCTCATGCAGTACTTCATTGATCAAATGCATAAATACCCCAGGGGCCCCGGCCAAACCAAAAGGTAACACCTTATACTGGAATGCACCCAACGGGCAATTGAAGGCAGTTTTCCACTCATCGCTCTCCTTGATTCGTACACGATAATAGGCTTCTCTTAAATCGAGTTTAGAGAAGATTTTTCCCTTAGCCAGATGTGACAACATGTCCTTGATCAATGGCAGGGGATATTTATTGGAAACTGAGACGGCATTTAATCCGCGGAAATTGGTACAAAGTCTCAATGTCCCATCCTTTTTTGGGCGGAAGAGAACCGGCGCCCCCACCGGTGAATTCGCTGGCTCAATGAACCCGTGCGCCAAATTTTTGTCCACAAAGTCTCTCAACAGAGTCAGTTCCTTTTGTGTCATGGAATAAATCTTTGGCTTGGGCAATTGGGTGTTGGGCACCAGTTCAATGGCACAATCCGTTTTACGATGAGGGGGCAATTGATCTGCTTCCTTTTCGCCAAACACATCAGCAAACATCCGGTACTCCGGTGGCAAGCCTTCCAGAGGAGGGGCCGGGAAATGCGGAGTCGCAGCTGCCGCAACCCCCACCATCTCCTCTGGGGCACCCTTCCCTTCTGTCGCTTGGTAAAACCCATCCCTAAACGTGATAGTCCGGTAGACCCAGTTTATTTGGGGATTTTGCTGAACCAACCAGGGCACCCCCAACACCACCAGGGGACCCCCTACTGGAGCCATGACAAATGACAAACCTTCCCGATGGCTGCCCAGCTGCAAGGCTACCCGCCCTGTGAAATGGGTGACCGGTTTGCCCCCTGCCATGGACCCATCCAGCTGTGTAAAGGCGATGGGTTGCTGTAAAGGGAAAGTAGGTAGCTCCAGAGCCGCTACCACATTGGGGTGCATTAGACACCGGGAACACCCCGAATCAATCATGGCCCATACTTCTACAGTCTTGGATCGGGAGCCCAACTTCAACTTCACCGTGAGAATGCGGTAACTGCCACTCACCGATGAAGGCTCGCGCCCTTCTTCCACCACCTGCCCTGCGGCGCCCTTTAAAGCAGGTGGCTGGCGTTTCCCACTGGCTGCAGTAGTTCGGGCTCACCCTCATCCTCGTAGAACATCACATCGTCTCCCTCGCTTTCAGCCACCGCGGCTTTCTGCTTCCTCGGCAGGGCAGGGGACTTCGTCGGCGGCTTGCCGAGCCGTTCCTCTCCCTTTGCCTTCGGGCACGCCGCCACTCGATGCCCCTCCTTACCACATCGCAGACACTGCCCTTTTGCATACCGCTTCTCTCGCTCCTCGTCCCAGGGTCGTTGCCCTGGTCGCCCCCCGGTGCTCGGTGGGTGACTGGGCTTCACCTCCCGCCCCGATTTGGCGGTCTTTCGATGGGCGAAGATCTCATGGGCATGCTCAGCCCTTCCCGCCAGCTGGATCCATTCGTACAGCGTATAGGGGTCGTCCCTCCCCAAGGACCAGCGCAGCACCTCTGTGTTCAGGCCGTCCTTGAATAACTCGATGATGGTGGCTTGGGACCAGTCATCCACCTTCCCAGCAAGCGCTTTAAACTCTAGCGCATAATCAGCCACGGATCTTGACCCCTGCTTAAGTTCTTTCAGAGCTCGCTTTGCCCTCTCTTTTGCCAGGGGATCCTCAAAGTGTTGCCTCAATGCCCAGAGAAACTCGTTGAATTTCTCCAGTTCAGGCGCTTCCGACTGGCACATCTGGACATACCAGTCTGCCGCCCTCCCTTTCAGTTTGGTGGCAATGGTGATGATCTTTGCCTTTTCCGATTGAAAAAGCGACCCCCATTCTTCCATGTAGGCTTTAGCATTCATCAGGAAAAATGAGAGTTTGGTCGGATCCCCATCAAACTTGACAGGGAAGTCTCTCATCCCGCCCCCCGCCGGGCTGCGCCCCGCCACCAGGGCTACAGGGGTTTGCGCTTCCCGGGCTAGCGGCGGCGCGGGGCCCGGGGGCGGCCGCACCGGCGATGCTGCTATTTCCATCTGGACCGTCTGGTCCCCCTCGCGCATCCGCGCCGTCCGTCGCCGCTCCGGGGACTGCCCATGGGACGAAGGGGTCGAATGCCGTTGGCTTGATCCTTCCCGGGTTTCTCTCAACGAGGTCACATCTAGACTCAGCTGCTTCAGTATAGTTTCCAACGAGTCCATTTTTGGCTCCAGCACTCGGATACGATCCGGGGTGGGGGAGCCTTCTCTTGGCTGCACCTGAACCACTGTGGGGGATAATGGGTATCTCTGCCTCCAGGATGGGCCCCCCGCCACCGAGACATCCCCTTGGGTCTCATCCCAGGTGACCAGCTCACCCGGAGAAGTTACAGTAGTCTCCGGGGCAGTTTTCATGCCCCCAGCTTCGCCCTCCGACTCGGAGCTCGCCTCTTCTAGGATGGCTGACAGCTCCCCCACTTGGGACGGTCGGTCGGGTCGCCTCACGGTCGAGTCTGGTTCCCCTTCTTCCATCATCACGATGTCGGGTTCGGTCATCGCTGGCGCTCTCCCTCACAGGGTTAGACAACTTGCCTTTTCCTGGACAGGGGCCAGCAGAGTTGGGATCTTAGATTCTCAGCTTTATGTAAGGATTACCCCAGCCCAAATACTCAGACTCACAAGAGGCTGCTATATGAAATCTGATTTATTAAGGAACTTAGGGCAAATACAGAGAAAGCTGAGAATGACCAAAAGCGCGCCAAATACAAACTTAAACCCTTGGTGCAAATGTATCCCGCCTCCCTCGTAACAGCCCCGCCCGTCACAGGTGCTAGCAATCGTCAGAGCTGCTAGCCTGGGAAAGTAACCTTGAACGCAGTAGATAATGCAAATACATTCCAGAGCAAAGCCAAAAGATAAATACTCCCATCCTCCCGAGAAAGATGAAACACGCATCCAGCTAATGACATGCGAAACGTTACGATGTATCAAAGACATTGAAACGGCGAACATGACACCCCTCATACTACTCATTATCTAAGTTTAATGAAGGTAGAATTATTTTGCAAGGAAAACAGTTGGTTTGCCTTCTGTAAAATGAAGGCAAAAGAAACCTTAAAATGAAGGGATTAAAGGATTCAATGGACAGATTTCACCTCTGCCTTATGTAATTTTTGAAGCAAATTACATGTTCTTCAGCCTCCCCACAGCTTGTTTTCTGATACCACTTGTTTCATGTATTACAGTAGGTCTGCACAAGTCTAGATGCCATTAATTCATTTTCATTCCCAGTTAGTTCACCAGGGCCAGGATCAGATATTTATCATGGTTTTCTCATAGATAAGCTGCTCCTATATAGCTGGGAGGAGATACAAAGAATAACTGGGAACTGTATTCCTGGAGCTCCTCCTACTGGGGTAGTATGAAATTTTTTCAAAATTGGATAAACAGATTTGTGATTCATTCCACTTCAGTCTTATGCCATTGCACAGCCAATTTTTCTTACCAAGAGTGATGATTTCAGTTTATATATTGTTTATCCTAATATATAGAATCATGAATAGTAAAAATCCCATATATGTCCTAATTCTCCTTTACCATCCAGATATGCATCTCTCTCAGTGGAATCTAGATCAGCATCAGAATGTGGGGTATTCATTGCAGTTAGTAAAATTACTAAAGGCAAAGATCCATTCTTCAAGAAATCTTCAGTCCAGCTCAACTCCTGGTGATTATATAGACATATCCATTGTGAGATGGATAGATATAGACATAGATGTAGACATAGATATAGATATGCAACAATAAAAATTACAATTACTTTCTTCCAGGATTTTCTAGCATACAGCTCTGGGATTTGCAAGCAGTCTAATCCTGCTTAGTTTTTTGAGGTCAGCCCTCAGTGCTGCCACTTGGCTGAGTGTCAATTGAGGAAGGAAGAAACTAATGCTTGCCTTCAGTGTGGCTTTCCTGAGCATAAGCCTGCAAAGCTGCGAGCTGCAAATCAGGCCTTATTTTTAACATGTAGAAATCCCAGGTTCAATATGAATGAAGGAAAGGTGCCCCTTGCAACCATGTTTGGAAGGTTTATTAGCACTGTGCTTGCAAAACTCTCTAAAGGTTGAGAAGATGACTGAGTGAGAAATACAGTATGAATGGCTAGTGGAATAAATATCCTACATAACCATGAGTTCTTATGTTGTCAAAAATACTCTGATCTTTTTCTCTGTTGTTTGTTTATGTATTTAAAATATTCATAACCTGCCCATTATACAGAAGATCTCATGGCAAGGTACAGCTTATAAAAACAAGATAAAACAATAAAACTAAGTTTTAAAAAAAGAGAATACCTGACATAACATACCTACCCAATCTTTATTGGAATAGCACTACTAGACTAGCAGCCTTCAGTTTCTGCAAGGGAGTCAAGACTTTTTTTTTTAACCTCTCCTGCAGAATGTCCCTGATAAAGTAACCTCTAAAACAACAACAGGATTTGTTAAAGGTGATAAGAAAAGAATAAAATGCAGCATCAATTATACCTAGCCCGATATTAATTATTAAGCATTAATTAATTATTTAGTACAAGATAGCTAGCCACTGGAGAAGGTGGCATGCTAAGCCAACTGTTCTCCTCCTGACCCAGCTCTTTAGCTGATTTTTGCTGTTTACTTTTAATTAATATCTAGCTAATTGGCAAAAAGTGTCTAAGAAGGGCATTTAAGGCAGAGGAATTAAGGGTTATATGGATGAATCAAGGATAGCTGAGGCAACACTCCACACTAGCAGTAAAGAAGAGGTGGAGAAGAACACCCCATCAGAGGGCACAAAAGCCAAAAAGATTTGAGGTTGACTGGATAGAAAAACTGATTAAACAACTTAAGAATTAAAGGCCACCTTGATTCAAAAGGACTTAGCAGGTACTTTTGAACAAGTTAATAAACAATTAAAAGATTTGTCTTCTCAAGTTTCAGAGTTCACCCAGAATGAATTTGATACCTCCTGAAATATCTCGAGATTGAGACAGCCTTCCAGGAAGAGATTGAAGACCTGACTTTTCCCACAGGTGCTGTTGCTAGTTTTTTAGTAGAGCTCAACATATACTGGAGTATGATCGTGAGATATTTCCAGGGGTGTCAGTTACATTGTAATATTGTCTTTCCTATATATCATCATGTTTTTAATTTTTGTTGTGAGCCACCTAAAATCACTAGGTGAGATGGGCAGCTATATAAATTTGATAGACAGACAGATAGCTATAGACAAAAATTGTGTGGCTGCTTTAACAATACAAAAAGTTCTTTGTACTGCATATTTCAAAACACCTCTTGTAAAAGATTTGCTAATACCAAATTCTACTTCTTTCCACTAGACTGAGCTCCAGCCCAATTTGGTCAACAGTAAATAATATAAATTGCCAAAGTAAAATCATGGATTCTTTTTGGACAGCCATTCCAAAATTTGTTCTCTCAAGATGTGTTGGATGCTCCATTGGCTATGCCAGTTCCATTAGCCATGCAGTCCAGAACAAATATCAGGTTGTCCTATGGGTAAGTGGCACTGGAATTATTCCCAGTTAACATGAAGAGTCTTTTTCTGCTTCAACAAAATAATGGTAGCAATGGTATAGTTTTGTAAAATATCGGAGCACATTCCCCATTGACAACTATAACGTCAAATGCTTTGAGAAAAAGATTGCAGGAGAAATACGATTTTGGGATATAGCCAAACATCCTCTGGGGAGACAGACAGATTAGGAAAGATGAAAGGAGATAAGAGAAGGAAAGACAAACTAATTCTCATCACAATGAAAAAAGGATATAACTGGAAGCTCGCTTTGGACCAATGTCATTCAAAAGGAAAACCATCTCATGGTTTTAAGAATATGAACTTCTTTGTTCAAGGCAAGCTACAGAAGCTCTGCTCATCAGCCATGTTCAGTGTTTTACACCTGTTCTGGATGTAAAAGGGAAAAAGGGGAAAACCTCATTTTTTTTTCACTGCAAAGGCTTCCGTTGGAGCCATTACAGAAGCTGGGACCCAGCAAGACAGCATTGGCTTTTTTAAAAGTGATATTGATGTCATAAATGATAGGCTGTGTTAGACAAATGAGAATGATATATAATATATTATTTGTGCTAACACTCCAAGACCATCTGAAACAAGGCTAAACTTCCTGGAATGACCTTTTCCCTTCCTGCTAAGCTGACCAAATTCCTCAGTCATGTAGTATTAGAAGGTCATGATAGAATAAGACTCAGTACTTTCATGGTAACCTTTGCCTGCAAAAAAACTATTTTAGAAATCTGTCTGGAACATTTGCTACTGAACTTGCTGCATCAAGGCCTTTTAGTCCCACATGACTGACGAATTTGAACAGTTGCCTGGCAGTGAGTACTTCAGATCAGTTGCCAAAATACACTTTTGCTTTAAACCTGTGTAGTTCCTGTCTTAAAGCAGAAGCCAGTGCTGGGCGTAAGAACTGGGTTTACAGAAGTGCTGAGGGATATTAAGCAGATTAAGAGATACCTAGAGTACCACTGGCAGAGAACAAAGAACAAACTCAACTGAACACAGGTGAGAACCACTATTAAGGCCTTCCTTGTGGCAGTAAGGGTGGCAAAGTGTCAGTACTACTCTGCCCTTATTGCATCCACAGATAGCCCACTGGTGGCCTTGTTTAGGGTTACCTGAGCCCTCTTGTGTAGAGGGGACTCTGGGGTATACCTTCAGGGCCATGCAGAGGAGTTTGCAGAGCACCTGTCAGACAAAATTGCTTGGATTCATTCCCAGCTGGACACCAGCCTTGGTACAGGTCCCATGGAGATGCCTGGGGCACAGTCTTGCCATGTTATCTGGGAGGAGTTCAAACCTGTTGGGCTCAAGGAAGCAGACAGGGTCCTTATGACTGTGAGCTTGGCCACCTGTTTATTAGATCCATGCCCTTCCTGCTTGGTGAAAGCTTCCAGAGAGGTGACATGTGCTTGGGTTTCAGTGGTGGTAAATTGTTCTTTGAGAGAGGGGGATGGTGCCAGTGACCCCTTAAAGAGGCATTGGTCTATGCTCTTCTCAAGAATCGATCAATGAACCCAATCATTCTGGACAGTTTTCATCTAGTATCCAATCTTCCCTTTTTAGGGAAGATAGTTGAGAAGGTGGTCGCGCAATAGCTTCCGAGAGTCCTGGATGAAGTGGATTATCTGGACCCCTTTTAGTTGGGTTTCAGGCCTGGCTATGGGACTGAGACAGCATTGGTTGTGCTTTTTGATGACCTCTGGCAAGAGCATCCATCCTTGCTCTTCTTGACCTCTCAGCAGCCTTTAATACCGTCGACCATGGTATCTGTCCTAACAGCCAGGAACCATACTGAGACAAGGAATAGGTCTCTAGTGTTTTATTACTGCTACACAGACAGAAAATCCTAACAAACTGAGGAAGCGTGGGAAAAACCCAGACAGATAAACCCCAAAGTTAAGACGGGTCTGATCTGTGCTCTTTGAATGGCTGCTTAACTCCTCAGTATTACGCATGCGTTTTCCCCCCTGGATAGAGGCCCCCTCCTGCTCACCATCAGTACTCATGACAGTATCCTTCTGGACCAGCTGCGGGGGTTGGGAGTGGGCGGCACTATATTGAGCTGGTTCTCTTCCTTCCAAAGTGGCTGGTTTCAGTCAGTATTGATTGGGGGCCAGAGGTCCAACCCCTGGACCCTTAATTGTGGGGTTTGGGGCTGTAGGGTTCAGTACTCTCTCCACTCCTGTTTAACATCTACATGAAGCCGCTGGGTGAGATCAATCATAGTCTTGGGGTAAGGCTATAGGGTAAGGTATCATCAGTATGTTGATGATAACCAGCTATATATCTCTGCCTCTGGTGAAATAAGTGATGCTACCAATGTCTTGTCTCTGTGTCTGGAGGCTGTAGTGGTTTGGATGGGGAACAACAGGCTTGGGCTCAATCCTGGCAAGTCTGAGTGGCTTTGGGTTTGGGGACCACCTGGATCTAGGAATTTACCATCTTTGGTTATGGATGAGGTTGCACTTCTCCAGACAGACCTGGGACCCAATCTGGGGGTCTTTCTGGATTCACAACTCCTGCTCAAAGAGCAGGTAACAGTCGTGGCTAGGAGGGCCTTTGCACAGCTTCGAGTTGTATGCCAGTTGCATCCATTCCTAGATCAGGAGGCTCTACACTCAGGCACTCATGCCCTAGTCATCTCCCGTATGGATTACTGTAATGTGCTCTACTATGGGGCTGCCCTTGAAGAATGTTCAGAAGCTTCAGTTGGTGCAAAATGCAGTGGCATGAGCAGTTATGGGCTCATCTAGAGCTGTGCACATTATACCTCTGCTCTGCGACCTGCATTGGTTACCAATGCAGCTTCCAATTTGCTTCCAGGTCCAATTCAAAGTGCTGGTGATAACTTTTAAAGCACTACATGGCATGGGGCTGGGTTATTTGAAGGACCACCTCTCCCCAGTGACATTTACCCATCCCACCAGGTCCAGCAGAAGAGGTTTATTACAGGTTCTGTCCACTAGAGGATGTCATCTGGAGGGACCCAGAAGGAGGGCCTTTTCTGCTGCTGCACCCACCCTATGAAACATCTTTTCCCCCAGGGCTTCCAGAGGAAGAAATGGTGGACTGAAGACAGCTCCAAAAAGCAGAGCCAATGACTACAGCAGAATGAAGAGCTGGTGAGTAGACCAGTTCTTTGATAATTCCTCTCCTGACAAGGAGAGGACTTGAGATTGCCCACAAGTGCTCCAGATAGCTGCTCCTCATGAGGAGATCACAAGATAGTGGTCTCCAGCAGGTTTAGAGCTCTGGAAGATGAGGGAATAACCATCTTACTAAAATTGTGGTCAGTGCCTTCAAAAGGACACCAAGTTTGCCTACTTCCTTTTCTAATCACTTTTGAAAATTGCATTTTAATTGCTTTTCAGATATTAGGAACCTTTGGGTCAAGTTTGATAGCTTTGGGTGAGTTTCTTTCCATCCTTAGCAAAATAAGTTTTAAGTACAAGTTTAAGGACTTTAAAAAAATGGGGGGGGGAATAAACAGCAAAAGGGTAATTAAAACTTTGATTTAGAAAGTTACAAATGGACTAAGGGTCCAGATAAATTTGAAATAAGATTTTAGAATTAATTATAAAGAATCCTTCCTGTGGGAAAATGATTTTGTTTTGAATTTTAAAAAAAACAGAAGATAAGATTTTAAAAATTGGACACTACAGGGAACTAAAGATTACAATTAAAGAAAAAGAACAGTTAAACTTGACTTCACTTACAGTATAAAGCAAAATATTCTAACATTGAACATACTGAAGGCTATTTTTCAACAATGGACCTAGAAGTTAATTTTAATACTGTCTGCCTCTATGGATAGACTGTTTAAAAGATGTTATAGAAGAGGAACAAGTTCTACCTGACAAGATTGAGACTGAGTTGAAAGCAGATTTACAAATGACAGGCTACAAGAATAACATGGAAAAAGATACTGGACATGCAAAAGAAAGCGGCTGATGTCTTAATAATTAAAAGGGATATACAAACAACAAACCAAGAGAGTGACCTGGATAATTTTCCTATATTGGATTTACAAAAGAGGCTTGTTAAAGCTTTGAAGAATCTCATGAGAAGGGACAAAGAAAATATGAAAAGAAATCAAGTTCTACAATATTATTTGAATGGACTAAAGATTAAGATTGTTAGAAGCAAAAGGAAGGAATATAAAGTTGGTTTATTTGATCAAGGTTAAAACAGATATGTTGATAACCCTTAACAGACTTTTACTGACATCGGGACTGAAATGACAATGTTTTATGGATTTGTTCATAGATAAGAGATGGGATATGGGAAGAAGAGATCTTTCATTGTATTTTAAGAGAAGGTGATAAATTAATAAAATTGTTTATACTTGTGATGAAGGTGGGAAGTCATTTCTATATATTCTTTACCATATTCTTATTTTTCTTTCTTTTCTATTTCTCTTTCTATTTTTTCCTATTTATTTATTTATTTAATTTGTCCCCGCCCATCTCCTCCCATCAGGGAACTCTGGACAGTTTACAATAAAATAATTGATTAAAACAACAAACATACAATAAAAATATGATATATAAATATAGAATTACTCTTAATAAATAAATATAAAAATAAGAGTAAAAAAAGTAAGAAGTCCAAGTGGCAGAAGAATCTGATACAGCCCAAATGTGGGTGGAGTTTTTCCTTTCTTTTCCGCACCTTCTACTCTTCATTATTCTATCTTTTTTTCAGGTTGTATTAGTTTTACTGTTACAATCTTTAATAAAATTACTATTAAAAAAAAAAGGAACATCATTGCCCCTGAGGTCAGGCTGGCCCTGACCTTGATGGCCTTCCAAAAGGGCCTGAAGACCTGGCTTTACCATCTGGCCTGGGGATCAGAGAATGGCGTGGAGCTCATAAAATAGCTGTACTGTTCTTGAATGGCTGTGGTCTCCTGATGATTGTATTTTATGCTTTTAACTGTTTAATTGTTTTTAACACTGTATTGTTTGTATGGCTATTATATTGTTTTATTTTTTAGTACTGTTTATGTTTTAATTGTAAGCCACCCAGAGCCACAAATGTGATATCGGCAGCTATATAAATTCAATGAGCGAGCAAGCGAGCGAGCGAGTGAGTGAGTGAATGCCTATGAGGTCTGTGCTGTGCCCAGCAATTTTGTACTCTACATGGTCTGGCACAGCACCTCCACTCAGGAGAAGAGGGTGCTAATGGATCAATTCCCCGTCCCCTTCCCAAAAAATAAAAGCTTTTATTGAGAATAGTAAACAGTTTCACTACTTCCATTAATCAAACAACTATACAAGTATACTGATGGTTAAAGCAGTATCTCACAAGTATACTTAATAGGGTGAGTCACTCTCTCTCACATAAAGACACACTCTTGAAATTCTCCACAGATTGGGCCATCTTAAGAGTGCAGCACATTTTAAAGACATTGTCCTTTTTATATCAGCTGTTTACCTCCTTGGCTGAATAAGTCCATCCTGGAATGACTCTTCCACATTTCTCTTTATCTCTGCAGTAACCAATCCTTGGTGCTTTGCTATAATAAGGGAAAGGCACCCACAGGGTTGAATCAGGCCCTCCTGAGGCCCTTCAGTTTTGAGGTAACGGCCCCTGTGGCTGAGCAGCGACTGACCAACTTGGTCTCCTTGCTGCCACCTCCCCTCTCGCTATAAACTGATTTCTCCCTCCACACCAGCCCTGTGGGGAACCAGGAGAGGCTTGAAGGGGAAATTGTCCTGCCCTGGGTCTGGCTAAGTACAAAAAAGGGAAACTAAACAAAAACTTGGGGCTCAGCCCAGCTGAGGCGGGTGATAGAAGTCCACTGGTCAACTGTAGGATTTAAAGAAAAATCAACTTTATTACAGATAGGGTTCTGTACACACACAACACACTGTTTAGGCATAAAAAGCCCTAACACAATTCTAACTAGAGCTAAATAACTTTCAAGGTAACTCCTCACCCAGGATTCCCACCAATTCCCTCAAAAAGCCACCCAAAACTCTTCCCGCCAAAAACTGAGAGAACTCCCTTCTTTTCCTCTATTGGCTGTCAGGGATCAGGTGACTCCCTCTGGGCATCTGAGGCTGACTGGTGATTTAAAGGCCAGCTGCTCCCCACCACACCTGCCTTGCTGGTTTGGGGTGGTTTCTTCCTCTCTCTGGTCCCAACCAGGTAGGCATTTTTTTTCTCTTCCATGGATGCTGCTCATGACTTCCTCCTTGGGCCCACATTTGCCAACCTCTACTCCTCTGTTTCTCTATGCTCATCCTGTTCTCTCTCTCACTGTGGAGAGAGGGAAGCCTCTCAGTTTCTGATTTTTACCTCTTTAGTTACCCATGAGTTGCCTTTCCTTATTTCCTGTTTCTGAAAAAGACCCCCCTCCCCCTCTTCCACTTCTTCCCGTTTGCCTGACTGAACTTCTGCCCCACAGACACCACCACTCACTCCTTTCATACCCTCCTTGTATTTCAGGTTCTGTTTCCCCCATTTCTACATCCTGACTCCTGAGACAATGGCCCCTCTCATTCTGGAAGCTCCCAACCCTAAACTCCCTGCCTCCACAGGTCCTATTCCTCCTAATTCCCATAGCAACACCCATCTTCTAATCTCAGGCTAGAGGCCCAGACTCTTTGCTGGCAAATTTTAAATGCATTTCAACATTCTGGGATGTTCCCAACAGTTTTTACTCTATTAATTACTCCTAAACAATATTTGCAAAGATTGGGTTGCATCTGGACCAAACCCAAGGACTACAACTTCTATATAATGATTTAATAAGCAGATCTTTGTAACCTTTACCTTATGAATATTGTCATCTTGTCTATTTTGGCTACATCAACAACTTTTCTGAAGAAGGTTTGCTTGCCTGAGATTGGTCAGTCTGTGACTTGATTACAGCCTTCTACTTTTATAAGACCCTATTTGCTTGATATTTGGTTGCAGAAAGATAACATTTGAGAGCACAGTCTTGTCTTTGGTATTTGCTTTGTGTTTCCCACCACTGAATAAGGTTGCTTTTCCCAGATAGAACCATATGCACCAATCACAGAGATCATGATGACGACCTGGTTATTTACTTGTCCTTTGGCTCTTTGGCATTCATCTGGGAATTCACACAACTTGCCTTCGTCTGCTCCTGCATTTTTCCTAGCCTTGAACTGCTGTGTTTTCTTCAGAACTGAGGTGTGTCAGCCCTTTTAATATAGTCTGATATACAATAAGGAAATCTTTGCTCTGGAATATTTTGAACTGGCTACTGTACAGGTGCAGAATCTACATCTGTGAATTTAGAAATGACCACTTGATGAATCACAGTTCCTGTAAGTTTTTTTTAATCTTTTTTTAAAATGTGCTGGTGAAATTTAACAAACAAGAGAAACTTAATACAACAATGATAGTACAATAAAAATATATACACAATAGTGATTAAAATAAACTACATTTTAAGAGAGAAAGAATCAAAAAGTCTATATAATATTAATATAAAAGTAGTTCACTCCTTTAACGTATAATTAAATTTAGAACATAAAGACATAATCCTGACTGTCGTGTTGCATCATTGTTTAATGAATATACAGTAAGAACAGTACTGCTAACATTTACACATAATAATTACAGTAAGTGACTTGTTCTTCCTACTGACCCTGAATGGCTGTTACATGTGCTCTGTTCTCATGAGAAACAGATTTGAATTCAGCAGAGTCCTCAGGAGAGGGGTGGGGGTGGGGAACAGACTGATGAAAACCAGAGTTGCAGCATTGTTAACATAACAGTGTTAACATCTTTTCTATGTACATTGCAATATTGCATGCATACCCACAAGATGGAGAATTGCCACCTTTGGTCTGGTTCTCTTGGACTCGCAACTCCTGCTCAAGGAGCAGGTGGCAGTTGTGGCCAGGAGGGCCTTTTCGCAACTATGGGTTGTGCGCCAGTTACACCCCTTCCTGGATTGAGAGGCCCTGCTCACAGTCACCCACGTCCTAGTCACCTCATGCCTTGACTACCGTAATGTGCTCTACATGGGGCTGCCTTTGAAAAGTATCCGGAAGCTTCAATTGGTTCAAAATGTGGTGGCCCTCATGGTTTTGTGCAAATCCAGATTTGCACATGTGTCACCTCTCTTGCAGGAGTTGCATTGGTTGCCAATTTGCTTCACCTTGCTCCAATTCAAAGTGCTGGTTATCACCTTTAAAGCCCTACATGGATTGGGGCCAGGTTATTTGAAGTACCACCTTTTCCCAGTTACATCCATCTGACCCCCAGATTGGGGAGGCAGGGTATGTTATGGGTCCCACCTATTAAGGAGGTTCATTTCACGGGACTGAGAAGAAGGGCCTTCTCTGTGGTGGCTCCCTCCCTGTAGAACATCATCCCTGCATAGAAAAGATTGGCCCCCACCTTAATACTCTTCTGAAAGGCCCTGAAAACATGGTTTTGCCAGTGGGCTGGGGATCCCAGGTTGATGCAGAGCCCATCAAGAGGTTTGTTTGAATGTATTTTTGCTGCCAGGGGGGTGGGAGTGTAGTGGGTTTTGTATTTGGGGTTTTATTTTTGTAAGCTGCCCAGAGTCATATAAATCTCTTTAATAAATAAATAAAATAAGATCATGATGCCGTGACACTGCTTTTGTCATTCTGATGAAAGAGGCAAGGGTAGACCCTGCTATCTGAATTGTATTGAACAGGGAGCTTAATGTACACCATCCCAGTGTCTACATACAGCTCCAAGTAAGTTTGTTGCTTTACAGCAAGAACAAATTAAAGGGGTGGTGGACTCAAGTACAACAGAAATGCAAATGAAGATCTCAGTTTAAAACAGATGCTAGTTGCTGAGTGTGATGATGAGTCAAAGAAATGGCAAGGTAAAAAGCAAGGGTTCTTAATCTTTTTGTGCCATGGACCCCATTGAGAGTCTGGTGAAACCTACACACCCTTTCTCAGAAAAATGTATTTAAATGCCTAAAATGTTTTTTAAATTAGCAATTATGTAATATAGTAGTATATGTGTTTCTTTATTAAGCCATATAATAATTTCATATAGTGAGGTTTGTTGAAGTTAACAAGCATTTTTGGAGTATAGAGGCCATAAATTACTTTATTGCCTACAATTTTTATTAAATGAAAAACTAAATTTTATTTAATAAAAATGAAAATAGTGAAAATACAGTTGTAACTTTTTTTCCATCCAAGTTCATGGACCTCCTCCTACCAGGTTAAAAACTCCCAGTAAACAGAGTTGTGATTTTCAACTGCTCTGATGCTTGGTGGTCACATCTTTTAATGGAGGATTTCCCAGATATCTGGTCCCTGCAACAAACTCTGGAATCTCTTTGGAGCTAGACATGTGGAGATAGATTAAAAGGGCTGGAGCAAATGCAGAATAACACAAGGCAATCGGAACAGAACACAATGTCTCCAAGGGCTAGATTTTCTATTGCAGGAGGCAGCTATGACTCTCTCTGGGAAAAAACATGGACATTTCTATCTGACTCACAAGAATATAAATGCTGTGAAAGTTGTAGACCTTTTTGCAAAGCTTTCTAATTTTACATGCCAGGTGGATTTGATTGATTTGGCTGGTTGGAAAGTGATTGTTGCCCAAAATATGGATTTTTACCTGGGACAAGCTGTAGAATGTGATTCCCATGGAAGGATGGTGTCAGTGTGGGGGGAGTAGAAAAATATTATTATAAAGATTTTTGTCCTTAGCTGGACATTAGCTCTGACACTCAATCTTGCCAGGAATGAGTTAGGATGGGCTATTCCTATGGAATGAGGTGGACTGTTTTCTGACCTGTTGAACCCAGGTTTTGCTGATCTTGGAAAAAGCTAATGGAAAATTACCAGGGAATGGAAGATTACCAGGGAATCCCAGGGCTGTGGACCAGACTGGATAGTCAAATACATCCCAGAAGAAGGCAATAGCAAATCACTTTCATATTGTTGTCAAAGAAAAACTCTTGGGTCCAGTGTACAAAGCAAAATAAGTATTTATTCAAGTTCACAAGCAAGAAGGTATTCCCTGTTTCTCTTTCTGAATCTGCATTCCTCATATTCAACACAAGTAATAATAAGGATAACAATAATAATTAGGATCTATTCATCAAAACTACAAACATTACTCCACTATCTTACTTCCTCTTATCAATACACAAACCACATTACTTCCCAGGAATGTGATAAATCAGAAGGTTAGAACTATAATTTTCTTACTGTTGTATAAAATAGGAAGGAAAGTTTGAGATCAAAATGCTAATAATAGTAACAGGATATACAGCATAGTCTGCAATTTCCCATAACAGCTCCCTATACACACTCATTTTTAATTTAAAAGCACAAAAATTCCTAACAGTAAAATCAAATTTACGCCAACACTGTTGCCACAAGAATTACAGGGATAGATCCATGAAGTCACTAGGAGTCAAAGTCCACTCAAGGAAGACTTGACTTTACTGAGAGTTCCTTTAATAGTGTCGTCAAGGCAGCTGTAGTCACACTTAAGCAACATATTAGACTTCTTAAATTGAGATATAACTGCATGCAGAAACCAAATATGCAATTTATATATTTAACCCAACTATATTTGTTAATGTATTCCCTTGGTTTCCAGGTGACTGATCCGTTCTTCCTGCTTTGTGGGATTTTGGTGGAACAGACTGATTATCATCACCATAATATGATATGAAATTGCATTTAATGGATCTCAAATATTTAGGAATTTTACCTTTTCAAGTACATAAGACATGGTTGACCACTGAGGTATAGTATGTTCGAAAACTTTTTTGAATTATAAATTAAAATCTCATTATAAAAATGAGAATGAACTAAAGTAAAGAGCCTGTGCCCCATCTTTTCTTGCTAGATGTGCTAACTGCATACATAGTCAACACCATGCATTTTCTTCCTACTTTGTTTCTTCTGTAGGAGGTATAGACCCCAACTGTGCTGCTTGCCAGTCATTATATAGGCACTGTCTGTAACAAAGCTATGCATTTATCTGGACTGAGTCCTGAATCAGAGATAGTTTTCAATAATCTTTAAAATATATTCAGTATTGTATGTCTTAGAGCCTTGTGTGGCTCAGAGTAGTAGGTGGCAGTATTGCAACCAAAAACTCTCCCCACGGCCCGAGTTTGATTCCAGCGGAAGCTGGATTCTTGGGTAGCCGGCTCAGGTCGACTCAGCCTTCCATCCTTCCGGGGTCCGTAAAATGAGTACCCAGCTTGCTGGGGAAGGTGACGCCTGGGGAAGGCAATGGCAAACCACCCCACTATAGTCTGCCAAGAAAACGTTGTGAAAGTGGTGTCCCCCCAGAGGGTCAGACATGACTAGGTGCTTGCACAGGGGACCTTTCACCTTTCACTCATTGTATGTCTTACTATTGGTCTATCTGGAAAGTGGAAAGTAAATCGTAATTCAAGATTAAGAATATTCAAAGATGATGATTACTCAGAAGAATTTATCATCCTTCTCAGAACTGCCATTTATACCCTGTGGAAAGTTTTTCTCTAATTTGTCAGAAATTTCATTGCTTTTGGATACTTATGCTTTTTTACTAACACTGCAGCTCAGGTGCCTGCCATAGAGGAATCTACATACAGATTTCTTAGTTATTTCATTGTCTGAAAACATTCTGCTTACCAGTTTACTGAAACTGTCATTCACAAAGCTGTCAAATTATGCTCCCTGTGGAAGCAGTTTTGCCTTTCACTGAGCTGTGTGGATTGGATCACAAGCTCATTAGTGCTCAGGAGGATTTCGAAGTATTTTAGCTTTCCACATTTCTCCAGGAGCATGCCCATACAGAAAATGAGATAAAGTTATTCTGACAAGACTTGTCACTGACAAATCCATACGGATTTTTGGTAATTACTTCATTGTTCAAGGTGCTTAGTGATAATCACTGTGCCAGAGTGATTTGCCTGTAGCTCCCTGGATCCTTTTTTTTTTTTTAAGTTTGGGACATTTGATCTCTTCCAGTCATTTGGCACTTCACCAGTTCTCAGGATTTCCCAAAGATAATGCCTAAAAATTATCCAGACCTTCATTTTGCTCTTCAAATTTGACTGGAGGGACATTTAGACATCTGTTCCAGAAGACTGAGTCAAAATGTAAGTTGATTCAGTCTGTCCTTTTGTTAGCATTTTTCCATCTTCACTGAGCACCTATTATGCCAGATCTTCTCTCTTCCTTTTATTTTGAGCATATTGAAAAAGTATCATCATCATCATCATCATCATCCTTCATCAACCTCAGCTCATTCTGGGTTAGCTGTATGAACTCTGTTCTTGTGATGTGGCCCACTTTCTACCTCCTACATGTCTCTTTTTTTGTTTTCAGTTATTTGTTAACCTTATTATGTAACCATATTTGCTTCTTCCATAGTTTCCCATTTCCCCACTTTTTAGAATGGTTTGTAAAATTGTGCTTTTATCTCCTTTTTCAGAAACTCTCAACCATCCTGAGTTCTTGTCCCATTAGCTTTTCCTGACATACAAATGTACTTATCATTGCTCTAGGGATTAGATGTAGACAAACTGTATGAAAGATAGAGGTTTATTCCTTTGATAAAACTCACCATTTGAAGTAACCCAGTGCTGGTAACAACCTTAATAATTTACATATTCATAGAAATATAGTATAAAAAAGTTGGAAGAAGTGCAGGAATCCAATACTTCAATATCCTCAAGAAAGGGTGATCCACGGTCTCGTTAAATTATTTCCAGTGGAGGAAGTCCACCACCTCCTGAGGAAGATGGATCCATTGTTTAACAGCTCATATTGTAAGGATATTCTTTCTGATGTCCAATCAGAATATGCTTCCTTATAATTTATAACCATTATTTTATGTCTTATTTTCTGGAACATCACTGAGCAAATCTACCCTGTCTTCTACATTACAACTCCTTAGATAACTTGAAGACACCATCATGTCTACCCACAATCTTCTCCAAGTTAAATATTCAAAACCTTCTCATATACTTTTTCTTCTAGGCCATATATGATTGATTTGATTTGATTTGTATGTCCACCCATCTCACCTAAGCTATTCTGGGCAGCTCACAACAGGTAAAAACAACAATCCAATAAAAATAAATTAAAAACCAATATACAGATATATAAAACCATGAATAATCACTTTAAAACAAAAAATAACTATGGTCAGCAGCAGAATCCATCCTTGCACCAATTCAGCACATCTATTGTAACAGCTCCCCACCATTGCCAGACCTCCAAGCACGGCAGCAGAGCCAAGTCTTCAGGAGGGTTGGAGCCAATCTAAGTTCTGGGGGATGATGTTCCAAAGGGCAGAAACCACAGCAGAAAAGGCTCTCTTCCAGAAATTAATTGCTGACCTCCAGATATGCTCCAATTTATCTGTGTCCTTTCTAAAACAAAATGTCCAGTACTGATAGAATATTGTATGTTTGGTCTAACCAATGTAGAATAAAGAGGAATGTTTACTTATCTTGACCTTAACACCATCCTTCTGTTGATGCTACCTTTTTTGCTGCTGTACTACACTGTTTCCTTACGTTCAGTTTGTGATCCATCAAGGTCCCCAAATCCTTTTATGTTTTCTGAAGCCCGCTAGGTCTCCATCAACTTATACTTATGCCATTATTTTTTTTCCTACAGTATTCATATAAAGGACTTTCATTTGTTCTTGTTGAAATTCATCTTGCTGAGATTAATTCTCGCCTATTGTTTCAGCTTGTCAAGGTCCTCCTGAATCTTGATATTGTCCTATATACTGTTGTCATCTGTAAATCTGACACACATATATTCTAATCCCTCATCCAAGTCATGTATAAAATACATTGAACAGCATGTGCCTAGATCAGAGTCCTGTAGTACACCACTCAACCCTTCCCTCCAGCTTGACACATAACCATAGATGCAAACTTACTGGGTATAATTGTTCAGTCAGCTGTGTGTTCAGCTAATGGTAGCACAGTCCAGTCCATATTTTGTCATCTTCTCTAGTAGAATCTCATGGGAGACTTGCTTGAATGTTTTGCTGAAATCAAGATATACTATATCTATACATTCCTGTGTTCAACTAAACTAGTAATTCTATCAAAAAAGGAGGTGGTTGGTTGGTTGGTTGGTTGGTTGGGCATGTAGTTTGGATATATGATTGACTGTACCCTAGGGTGGATCTCTTGGATTCAGACCTAGCATATCCCACAAGTAGCTGTATTTTTGTGCCATTCAGTGATTGGGATTTTTGTTGCTGATTTGGTCAACTTTTAGATTGTCGCTAAACTACAATTTGGTACAATTCTTTGGTTTCTGGTGTTTTGGTAAAAGAATTGCGTAGCCTACAAAGATCTCTTTCCCTAGGAACATGCCCAATAGACCTCTTACCCACGATAGAGTCATACCATTTTTTCCCAGAAAGAGCTATAATTGGCTCCTGATCTAAAAGGTCTAAACTTTGAATATAGTGTGAAAAGTAGAATGGAACAGAGCTGATTTGAACAGGCACTTTTAAAATAAAGCTGATGTCAGAAACAGTGAGATGTATCAGAGCAGCAGTTCTCAGTGTGTGGTCTAGGGACCCTGGGGATCCTTGAGACCCTTTTAGGGGGTCCATGCAGTCAAGTATTTTAAAATTTCTCAGTTTTAATTTCTAAATATTGATAGATATAACCCCACATAAACCAAAACTCTTTGAGGTCCTCATTCATTTTTCAGAATGTAAAGGGGTCCTGAGACCAAAATATTTGAGAGCTGCTGAATTCCCATAGACATTTTCAGTAATTTCCTCAAAGACCTTTGTACATGACTGAAGAGTCTGCTTGGTTTTGCAGACTGGGAAAAATACATTCTTGGCTTTTTTCTGCAAGTAGAACTTTTGCCCAGAATGCATAGGGGAGCATATTTTCCATAGAAGATTTATGTCTTGTTACATCACCATAACTCATGAGAATAATGTTTAAGACCTTAAACTCTTTCAGTCCTACTGTGAAATAACCATTGTAGACAGGGCTGAAATGCCTGGAACCCCAACTCCAAGCTAGTCAAACCAATGAAACTAACCAGTCAATGTAAATACAAGTCATGTAGATCTTCCATGGACAAGATAAAACTTCCAGAGAAACAATGGACTGCTACCCAGTCTGTGCAAAAAATCTCAGTAATGGAATTTAATTCCCATAGACATCTTCAGTAATTTCCTCAAAGACCTTTGGTCGTACATTAATGAAGAGTCTGCTTGGTTTTGCAGATTGGGAAAGATGCATTCTTGGCTTTTTTCTGCAAGTAGAACTTTTGCTCAGAATGCATGGGGGAGCATGCTTTCCATAGAAGATTTATCTCTTGTTACATCACCATGCCTGGTGAGCTAGATTTATGTGAAATGTGCATTTTAAGCTATTTTTCCATGTTACAATCGTTTTGAACCAGAATTGTGGTTTCCATAGAAGTTTGGTATTTTCTGTATCATGTCTTTCTAATCCTATATGTCTAATGACACTGATCAGCAGCTGATCAGCTGCTCCCTGAAAAGGGAGCATTCTGGGCCATTTGCTGACATAGGGATTTTTGCCCAGAATGGGTAATAAAATGAGGTTCCTTTGGAAGATCTGGCTTATCCCATATGACTACATGAGTG
This sequence comes from Candoia aspera, assembly GCF_035149785.1. NCBI lineage: Eukaryota > Metazoa > Chordata > Lepidosauria > Squamata > Candoiidae > Candoia > Candoia aspera. The sequence continues at coordinate 234,415,635 of NC_086153.1, read as the reverse complement.
GTAAATTTGGTTTATTTGACTGATGGCAAATGGATGCTCTGGTTTGTTTTGTCTTGATCTGGGTTGCTTTAGGGTAGTTGTATTCCCAACTTATTCTCATTTCTCTCTGATGCATCCCCTTATTTCTGGCATCAATTTTATTTTGAAAGTGTCAGTTCCAGCCTGTTCTGTTCCATTGTTATACTTTCTGTTATACTTGGCCTCCTTCCTCCAAAGAAAGGCTATGCAAGAAAAAGCAAGGCAGTTGCCTGAGAAGGCGGGGGTGGGGGGGACTCCCCTATGTGCCAAGAAGCACACTGCATTGGGCAAGACTGGGAGTGATCCTGCAACCCTCACAGACTCAGGCTTTTTGCTGGTAGTTTGTTAAGCCTGGTGGCAATGGGATTTTTTTACAAGAGAGGACTCCACCTTGCTGGGATGTCCGGACAAGCCAGCGACTTGACTTCTCAACCACTCTTCTACATCTTTTCTTTTTCTCTTTGATATATGACTGATACATGGCAGTGGATAGAGTTTGCCATCAGTCAGTGCCTCACCCTTCCTCATTTGCATGCCCCAAACCAAGCAGTTCTACCTGTCAGCCCATCTGTTCAGAATGAGCTATTTATTAAAAACAAGTTGCAAACTGGCCCTTGGCCATTGCCTCATTGCTAAAAGGTGCTTATTTATATAATTTTTTGCAAGAAGTAAGTTTTTTTTTCTTTTGAACTGAACTGCGAATAAATTCAAAAAGAGCACCAGGTATTTCAGCCAAGACACTGGATATCAGGCCTTGTCTTCAGAAAAGTTTTGAGCAGGCCAGGCAATTGAACTAAGAGTTTACTTTTCGCAACATACTAAAACATTGCATAGTATTTATGTTGTGAGAACATTTGTTTGAGGTGTTTCCGGAGTATGATTTTTTAAAAAACACATAGGCAGTGACAGATATCTCATTGCTAAATCAATCTTTGTCCAAAGTTCTTTAAAGGAACTGTCAGTACCAAGATTATCTCAATTTTAAATTAAAACTGTGGCTCCTATTCATGTTTGTTGGGTTTGATACAAAGATTCATGAAATCAGTTCTGCATAGCTGGGGGAACTTTGAACTTAATTTTCTTCTGCATCCAGTAACGGAAACTGGATTTGAAAAATGCAGGGACTTGTAAATGTTGTTTGAGAGAGGGTATGCTTATTTCAGGTACAGCTGAGAGAAGCACTGTGGCACTAGTTAAATAGCCCTTTGGATCTGGCCAGGTAATCATTTCTGTCAATTATCTCAGATCCTTTTATGGGGCAAACTAGACAGACAGACAGACAATTTATAGTGCTTTCAAGTCATTGTTGATTCCTGGCAACTGCCTGGACTTGTCCTCACAGTTTTCTTGGCAAGATTTCAGAAGATGTTTGCCATTGCCTGCTACCTACGGCTGAAAGAGAGTGACTGGCTCAAGGTCACTCAGCTGGTTTTGTGCTTAAGGTGGGATTAGAACTCATGGTCTCCCAGTTTCTAGTCTGAGCCTTAACCACTACATTAAACTGGCTCAAAAAACTAGACATTATGTGTCACTAATGGCATGCATCCAAATAATGTTGGGTTGTTGTTGTGGGGAAAATAGGAGGAGGAAGGAGTATTTGGTATGTTTGCCATCTTGAGTTATTTATAAAAATAATAAAGGCAGGATAGAAAATAAATAAATAAACAAACAAGCAAACAAGCAAATAAATAAATGTTATATGGACAAAAGCTATGAGGAATGAGAGCAGCCCTAGGACTGTACTGTTTAAAGACAAAACCCCTTTATCCAATAAATCTATTTGTGCTTCAAGTGAAGTTCATTCTGCTGTAATGGAGTTTACTTTCCTTTCTTTTCCAATCCGTTACGTTTTGCAAGGAAATGGTTCCTTCTCCTGCATTTAAACTTCAGGGTGAAATAAATTAGAGTTAAGAATGGAATAGTGACTAGCCCAAGTTTTTTTCTCCTCCTACACAAACAGCCATGAAACCTCTTACCTCTAAACTTTTGGCATCTGAAAGAAAGAGGCTAACTCTTCAAAATCATGTTACCCATGACATTCCTTCCTCATTATGGTAGAGGCACTGCAAATATGGAGTTGAAGGAGAGAATATTTGTTTTACCCAAGAAGATCTCAGCTCAACTCCCCAGCCTTCTCAGCTATGGCTGAGCAAGAATGCTGTCCAAAACCATGGAAAGCCATTGCCATCTAGTGCAGTCCACACTGAAAGAGATGGACATGTGACTTTCCTATGTCTCTTAATCTAGCCAAAAGTCCCTGCTTCTCTCTGCTTCTCCATGGTCTGCCTTGGCCTTAAGCTGCCTTGGCCTTAATGGTACTGAGTCCAGCACCAGTGATTCTGTCCATTCTTGCCCCCTTTCAAACATGCATTTAGGGTACCAATAGATCTTCCTGGAAATGACTAAGCAAGCTCCAAGCCAGGAAACAAAGTATTTTTTATTCCCGAGGACCTGCTGCATGGTCCAGCGGAGGTCCTAGCCACGGCCTGGACTAGGGCCATGGCCGCTGCCTTGGACAGGATCACGCCTGTGCAACCTCTCTTGCCTCATTTGACCCATCACTCCCCGTGGTTTACAGAGGAGTTGAGAGTTTTGAAGGGGGTTAAGAGATGTCTGGAGCGCTGCTGGAGGAAGACGAAGACTGAATCTGACCAAACATGAGCTAGAGCCACTATTAAGGTCTATCTTGTGGCGGTAAGAGCGGCTAAATGTATTTCTCCGCTCTTATTGCATCTGCAGAATGCCACCTGACGGCCCTGTTTAAGATTGCTCGATCTCTTCTGGGTCAGGTAGATTCAGGGACCCATTTACAGGGCCGTTTGGAAGAGTTTTCAAAGCATCTGCAGGATAAAATCGCTCAGATCCATTCTAAGTTGGACTCTAAGCGTGAAGCGGAGTCTGGGGAGATGCCAGGAGAATGTACTTGCCCTGTTATCTGGGAACAGTTTGATCCTGTTGGGCCTGAGGAAGTGGACAGGATCCTCCGGACTGTTAATGCAACCACATGTCAGCTTGACCCATGCCCCTCCTGGCTGATAAAATCATCCGAGGAGGTGACTTGTGGTTGGGTCCAGGCAATGGTTAATGCATCCTTGAGGCAGAGGGTATTTCTGGCTGCCTTTAAGGAGGCGCTGGTATACCCCCTCCTCAAAAAGCCATCCCTGGACCCTAATATACGGCAACTTTCACCCTGTCTCCCACCTTCCCTTTTTGGGAAAGGTGGTTGAGAAAGTGGTTGCATTGCAGCTCCAGAGAATTCTGGAGGAAATGGATTATCTGGACCCCTTTCAGTCAGGTTTCAGGCCAGGATATGGGACGGAGACCGCATTGGTTGCACTTATGGATGATCTCTGGTGGGAGCAGGATGGAGGGAATGCATCCATCCTGGCTCTCTTGGATCTCTCAGCGGCCTTCAATACTATCAACCATGGTATCCTTTTGGGATGGCTCAGGGGATTGGGGTGGGTGGTGTAGTTTTGTGCTGGTTCACCTCCTTTCTCCAGGGCCATTCCCAATCAGTGGTGATAGGAGAGGAGAGATCCGACCCTCGACCCCCTCATTGTGGGGTGCTGCAGGGTTCAGTTCTCGCTCCCAGACTTCCGAAAGAAATTGAAGACCTGGTTCTGCCACCTTGCTTGGGATGGGGAGAGCAATAGTTCCACCTGGGGGTGGCTGGCATCATAGCACCCCTTATTGATTATGGTTCCACCTCTGCTTGGATTTTATATTTATTTTCTTATTTATATTTTTAACTATGACATAGGTGGATATGTTTTTACCTCTATTTTATTATAAACCACCTAGAGTCCCCCGTCAGTGGAGATGGGCAGTGATATAAATTTAATTAAATAAATAAATAAATTTTTGCTTTCTATTGAATGGTAAGGATTATGCCATCACTAGCCTCCATCTAAAAATAAGTCAGGAGTCAGCAACTTTTTCTGGCTTCAGAAGCCATCATGCAATTTTTATACTAAGGCCCAGGCATCATGCCCTCACCTCTCTGAGTACAAAAGCAATAGCTGAAATCATGACTCACACAACATCTCCCAAGATTTCAAGATTTTGTAATGTGCTTTATTTTATTGGCAGTGACTCATTCCTTGGTGATCTAGCAACTGTCCTGGTGCCCCAGAGGTGGCCTCATTGTCAACCTCAGATATTAGCACTTAATTTGGCTCTGAGCCTTGTTATGCCATTTGTCTGCTTCTTGAAATTATCCTTGGACCTGCATATCTTTTTCTGACCATATTTTAGTGCTCTTTATATTAGGAGTGAACTTGTCTGTACTAATAAACTAGAGCAGCAAAGATTGATTAACAGTTACAGTCACAGAATCATTCCTCTTCAGCCATACATTATGCAGCGGGGCAGAACAAATCTTGGAATAAAATTAGGGGAGACTACCATGTACACTATCTTGAACTCCCTAGAGAAAGATAGGAATTATATTCTACAATAAAAGGATTATTAACTAGGAATAGATTTGGTTGGAACGATCGTGAGCTCTATCCATTTCTAGTAATCAGAAATTCCTGGGCTCAGAATTCTTCAGTCTTAAGGGCATGTCATTAGCACTAGGCTCTGATTACTGGTTCTGGTTCTTGTGTGTTGCAATAAAAACAAAATAAATTTGGCAATCTGAATGTTTGTCCAGCCCAGTCCTACTTGCTAAGTTCTCTTAGCTGTGTCAGAGCCTTTTAGCTATGAGCAATTTTCATGTGGCTGGAAGAACATTTAATAGTGTGGACCTTGGTGCTCTCTGAGCTTGGTTGTTTGCTTGCAGATGTTTCAAACATCCAAAACTGCTGGAAACTCCTGGAAGCTTGGCACTCAGACAAGTCAGGCATCAACAGACACATAGAGGTAAATAACATTTACATACCATTCAAAACAGACAATAAAAAAGCTAAAAAGGAAACAAAAGACCAGAACACCTCCTTGCCAAAAATCAACACCCAGATAAGCAAAGATTAACACCAGGATTAACACCAGATGAACAATAAAGCAGTAAACAATACCCTAATCAAGGAACTACCAACTCAGACAAACAATCAAGCAGTAAACAACAGCTTAATCAAGGAACTACCAAGGAGAGAACAACACCCCACTAACACTGTCAGGGCAAGCTACTGTATAAAAACAAAGATCAAACCCCACTCCCTTCTAGCACTGAAGATGTTGCCTAGTCAGGCAACAAAACATCAGCAAGCAAACAACCAAGCTCAGAGAGTACCAAGGACTCCACAGTTCAACCCTGAGCTACAAATATTCTCTTCTATTGGAATGTTTAATAATCAAACCACAGGGGAGCTGTAAACTCTGAAGCTTTAAAATCTATAGTTCTCTAGCTAATTTAAATAAAAAACAAATACTGTATATGCATTAGCTGAATCCAATTCTGCCTGAATCAGCTTCTGTTCACCTAAATGCAAAGCTCAAGTACTTTATATAAATCAAAGTACTGCTTTGTTTATTGACTGTGCAGTGATGATTTATTAATCGTTCCATATAGTCTGCATGGGTGTGGACAATATTTTTTGCCTTGCCTGGAGGCTTCAAAAAGCATAGGCAGACCTGGTTAGTATTGGCATGGGAGGCAATTGGATATAGACAGTGTTATAGGCTACTTTGGAAAGTTTAAAAAAATATCCCAGGAGAAAGCATTGGTGCTAAGAAAACTTCATGGATGTGTCCATATGGTCACCAAGACTCAAATTTGATTCTTGGGAATCGTTGATAAGTGTCTTAAACCTTAGGGATCTCATGGCGAGCCTGCAAGGTGGTTGTATGAGATTAAATGACTGTTATTCTCCTGCTATCTTGTGGCTTTTCATGTCTTTTTTATCTTCGTTTCTTGTTTCTTGAATTGTTATATGGTTTTAATTGTTACCATGTTTGTAAGCCACCCAGAATCACTTTCTGTTAGATGGGCAGCTATATAAATTTGCTAAATAAATAACACTACTCTTCTGTTGTCTGCCATTCTTAAGGCTTTCCCCATCACAGAATCACAGAAGAATCATAGAAGAAACATAGAAGAATCATAGAAGAATCATAGGGTTGGAAGGGACCTTGGAGGTCTTCTAGCCCAACCCCCTGCCCAAGGCAGAAATCCTTATACCATCCCAGACAAATGGTTGTCCAATCTTTTCTTGAAAACCATCAGCAATGGAGCGCCCCCAACTCCAGGAGGCAAGCTGTTCCACTGCTTAATAGTTCTCACTGTCAGGAAATTCCTCCTTATTTCCAAGTTGGATCTCCCTCTGACAAGCTTCCACCAATTGCTTCTTGTCCTAGAGCCCATTGCTTCTTGTCCTGGGATCTCCACCCATCCTTGAATCAGCACAAAACAATAGTAGCATAACATTTGTTGTCCTCATTGTCAATCCCTATTCTGTCACTTTTGCATCTATTCTAAGTCTCTGGTGGCCTTATCCTTATTTGTAAGTGTGATAGACATGACAGGATTTCTCCTCTGGTTTTGTTGTCATCCTCATTCTGCTTCTCAGTAGTCAGCATGAAAAACATCTATTCTGCCAGTCAGGGCTTTGCAGCCTCAATGGGGCAAATTGGTCTTTGGGATTTTGCTTGGGCTTCTCTAGGCTAGTTTGTCTATCCCTTCCCCATAATCCAGTTGGACATCTCCCAAATTAAAAGTAATGTGAAATAAAGAAACTTATGGGAAGACACCAGGGCAGAAATATCCCCAGAGAAGAGAAAGCCACACCCTATTATGATGATGTACAAGCTGGAACTTATAGAACAGAAAAATGGAAACTGATTACGTGCTAGGCAAGAAGCTCACTACAAGGAGAAGGGGGAGTGACATGAATGAAACACAAAAATATAGGGAACATGGCAAATGAGCACAAATAAACCCTCTGTCCTTCCCCAAATAAAATAGTGGAGGATTACTCTTCTCTCCTTTATCTTGTTGGTGCCACCCTCCTCATGGGGAAATAGGGTCTATTAGATCAGTCCACCCTAGGCAACTTATGGATTATTTGGGGTTCCAGAGGGAACTTGGGATTTTCTTTGAAGATCTGGTGTGCAATTCATTTGGGGCCTTAGCCATAGCCTGGAATGAATGTTGGCCTTAGACTGCATTGTTCCTATGCACCCTCTCCCTGTGCATGATCATGGGGTGCACCTTGGTTCTTGAAGAAGTTCTGGGAAATGAAGTGACAGAAGAGAAACCTGGAGTACCATTGGAAGAAGACAAAGAGCAAATATGATCAAACATGAGTAACAACCCATATTTGGGATCATGTTGTGATGATAAGCACAATGAAACATCATTATTTTCCTGCCCTTACTAAGTCAGCTGATAGCTGTTGGCAGCCCATTCGTTGCTGGGAAGGAGCAGGCCTCAGAAACATCTACAGGGCTGCTGTGAAGAATATTTGAGCTGAGGACTTCCAGTGGTGACATGGTGGTCTGAACAGCTGTGCCTGCAGGCTCCACAGGCAGAACTGACAACACGGCAGTTTTTTCAGGCTCAGGCAGGTTTTCCCTGAAGCCCAGGAACATTTTCTCAGACAAAGAAAACACTTGGAATCATCCCATCTGTCCTCCGGAATGGCGACTTGCAGCCAGAGGATCATAAGCAGTGTTTGTGCTCATCTGGTAAAAGCTACCGGGAGGCTGGGATGTCACCATTTCCAAGCTGTGCTTTATCCTTAAAGGGACATTAAGACCAGCCACCCCATTTCTAAATTACCCAATTTATTTTTTTTAAGTTTATGTACCCTAAGAGAGGCTTTTTACAACAAGAAGAAGCGGGGTCTCTTGGTGCTTATTATTTTTGGGGTTAATTTTTAAAAATTCTTTTTAAGTTTTGGCTTATTTCCCATTTAAATATTAAGGAAGATTGAGAATAAATAATTGTCTCCCTGTTACTACTTTTGAACTGGATTTGAAGAAATTACTATTCTCCTACATGTTGAATTGGCTTATCTGAACCTTCAGTTTCCGGTTCACTTTCCCTTCCCTTCCTGTTCACTGTTGTCTGCTCTTCACTCCCACTTCATGTAAACAACTTTCACTCTCTCATATCATCAACTTTCTCTGGTTAATACCTAGAGGGCGCCATAATCTACTGCATGAGATATGGAGGAATTCAAGCAGACTGTACTCTAGATATGTTTAGTCATAGACATGAGTAAACTTTTTTACTGGATATTTGTAATCTGCATTCTCTTCTCAATCTTTCACCTTTTTTTAAGTTTATGACTATTTTAATAATTAAAAAAATAAAGAATAAAACACTTATAAAACAACATCAATGCACAGAACCATCTCATTGAAACAGGTGCAAAGCAGAAAGATATATATCCCCTGTCAATCAACAAATTTCACTTCTCCAAAACTCCAGCACTGATGATGTTCCATTGTAAGGCACTGAAGCCCCAACTCAAGCTTGGAGAAGTCAAACAATGCAATGCAATCACCATTCTCATTCAGGTCTTGAATGGGCCATTATTTTTTCCATGGTCTCTTATGCTGTTCCCATCCATCTACTCATATCAGCTAGCAGAAATTTTTCCTTTAGATCATATTCATTTAAAAAGTTGCCACATTTTCCCAAAACTCATGTATATTCATTCATTATATTCATTCATAATTAAACTTACACCTTCACTCACCTGCATTAACTCCTCTCCAGATCGGATAACCTTCATTCATCAACTCCATTCTGGAAGATCAAAAAAACCTTTATTCAGATTATTACTTCCTTCCCCTTTCTCTTAGTTTCCCAGAATATAAACATTGGTTTTTCTTTCTTTCATTTAATTTGCTGATTCATGCTCATTGTTATTTATTTCTCTCACATTCCAAGTCACAACTTCCCATCTAACATAATTGCTATCAATCGGATGGGCCCATTGATATTGACCTCTGCCTCCCATCATAGCTTTAGTTAATAATTAATTTAGTTAATTAATTATTAGTTTCACATAATAGTTTTTAGTAAGATAAGAAAGGTGTGATGGTTGCCTTATTCCAAGAAACACAGACTCACTAGCCAGGCTAAGGATTTCTGGTTTATTAGGAATAGAATGCATACATGGAGAAAGACGGGAATGAGCACATGGCGTGCAAGGTAGCCAGTAAATACCCGCGGTGTGGACCTGATCCTTCCCCACCCACCATTGTCCCAAAGTCCTGATCCGGAGTCTTGATGGGCGATCAGGGTGCGATTCCGGAGCCTCGATGGGCGATCAGGGGGATTAGCGCTGATTACTTCTGTCCTCTTCCTGTGTCCGGTGCAGGTGTGTCCCCTGGGGTAATGCAGAGATGTCACGGAGATAGGATGATGGCTTCTCGGGTCAGGGCAAAGGTATGGCTCCTTTGTCCTTTATTTGTATTTGTCTATCAGTGCTTATAGGATTAGCACTGATTCTTTCCTCCTTCCTTCCCTTCTCTGGAAAGGCATGTTCCCCATTGTGATGTATGTATACATCGCAATGGGGGACATGACAAAAGGCATAGTGTGGGTTGCCAGCCCAAGATCACACCCTCTATTGAGCACCTGACTTTGTCTTCAAAGTCAAAGTACAATAAATGTTACTCACTTTCATGTTGTCCTTGGATGAGGGTAGAGTGGGGGGAGGGGTGGAATATTACTGATATAACTTTACAGCTAATTATGACTTAAAATTATCTCAGTCCTGGGCTCCAGATGGGAGATAAAGAGACAAATTGCTGTTGTTAAGTCATGATCATGTGGTGTGAAAGGTGAAAGGTCCCCTGTGCAAGCACCGAGTCATGTCTGACCCTTTTGATGCCGCTTTTGCAACGTTTTCTTGGTAGATGATATCAGGGTGGTTTGCCATTGCCTTCCCCAGTCGTCACCTTCCCCAGCAAGATGGGTACTCATTAGTTAAGGTCTTATTCTCCTGGGTGCTATGCAGATTCAGATGGTAAAGATATGTGGCAGGATGGCAATTATTTGCTTTGAAACAGTCATGTTGAGTCTATATGTAGACAAAATATGTGTCATGAGCACTGATGGTGAGCAGGAGCGGGCCCCCATCCAGCGGGGAAAATGCATGCATAATAGTGAGGAGTTGAGCAGCCATTCAAAGAGACACAGAACAGACCCGCCTTGACTTTTGGGGTTTATCTGTCTGGGTTTTTCTCACACTTCTTCAGTTTGTTAGGATTTTCTGTCTTATGTAGCAGTAATAAACACTAGAGACCTATTCCTCGTCTCAGCATGGTTCCTGACTGTTAGGACATCAATCCTAACAAACTCCTACTGCCATTGAAAGAGGGAGGAACAAAAAAAGAAATAAGGAGAGACATTTGGGAAAATGTCTTCAGAAAACCAGGAAATTCAGCAAGCCATCCAACAACTTGCAGCAGCCCTGAAACAACACCAACAACAAGTAGATCTCCAGATCAACACATTACAAGCAGCTATGCTACAGCAGTTACAACAACCAGCTCCGATTAACCCACAACCAGTGCCAGCAGCAGCAGCAGCAGCTCCGCCAGTAGTCTTGAGATCCCAGGGCAGTTTACCAGAGAAGTTTGGAGGAGAAGCAGGACAGTTGAGAACCTTTCTCACACAGTGCGCAATGTTTTTCAACAGCAGACCGGCAGAGTTTCCAACAGACCGAACCAGAGTCACCTTCATTTTAAGTCTGCTAAAGGGCCCAGCAGCCAAATCGGCTATTCCCATGGTGGAGAACAACGACCCAATTCTCAATGACTACCAGAATTTTCTGGCAGGGTTCTGAGCACACTTTGACAACCTGATCAGAGAGGTCACTGCCACCTGGGAAATTCGGAAGCTCAAGCAAGGCAACAAGAGGGTGGGAATTTACATTGCTGATTTCAAGCTGTTAGCAGGAGATCTGGACTGGAATGAGAGTGCCTTGAAAGACCAATTCAAACAGGGGCTGGATGAGGAAATTAAAAATGAATTAGTGCGCCAAGGAACACCAGCTACCCTAGAAGGTTTATATCAGCTGTCTGTGGTCATAGTCGCCAGACTAGAAGAGCTCAGACAGATGCAGCCGGGGAGAGGCAGGGGCCTCAGAGCGCTTCCAGGATTTTCAGCTCTCTCTGCAGCATCTCTCTACTCAGGACCAGAGGAGCCAATGCAGATTGGGGCAAGCAGGAGGCTTACTTCTGAGGCTGAGAGACAGAGAAGGAGAGAGAGAGCCCTCTGTTTCTACTGCAGAGTCCCAGGGCACATGGTGAGAGCTTGCCCAGCGAGAAGCCAAGCAAATTCCGTAAGAGCCCCAGGGCAAGCAGCAGAACCAAGAGCCACCTCCACCTCTACTTCCAACCAGGAAAACTCCGTCTGTCTCCCTCCACAGAGCTCAGCAGGGAGACCAACAATCAGTTAAGAAGGGCTCATTCTGAGGATTCCAGGCAATCCTTTTACTACTTACCAGTCATAATGCACGTAAACCCAGAGCACCAGGTCAAGCTAGAGGCCCTCATGGATTCTGGAGCTTCCACCAATTTTATTGATGTACAGACTGTACAAGACCTGAACATCCCGACCATGGAATTGCCACGTCCCATAGAAGTTGAGACCATTGACGGCCAGCCCCTCAAGGCAGGACTGATTCGAAGTTTCACAGAACCTTTGCAACTAACAACGGGAGACCACACTGAGTGGATCCAACTTTATGTTACTGCATCACTTAATGTGCCTATAGTCCTGGGCACACCTTGGCTGAAGATCCACAACTCATTGTTGGACTGGACTATGGGAGCAGTCTCCTTCCCAGCTAAGGAATGCCAGCACCACAAGATTCAAGCCGCTCTCCGCTCTCCAGCAACCAACGCAGTCACGGAAGCAGGGGGGGTCCAGTTGCCAGCCAAGTATGCAGATTTTGCAGACGTTTTCAGCGAACAAGAGGCCACAGCGCTACCCCCCCATAGGGACTGTGATTGCACCATTGAGTTGATACCAGGAGCCACAATTCCAGCAAGGAAACAATATCCCATGTCCCCCAAGGAACTAGCCACCTTAAAAGTTTACTTGGATTCTAATCCCCAAAAGGGTTTCATCCGACCATCTACTTCCCCAGCATCTGCTCCTACATTCTTCGTACCAAAGAAGGCTGACCCATTGGCACCAGCAGCTCAGGAGGCACCCATGAGAGTGGTGCATGATTTCAGCTCCCTCAATAAGGTCACAGTCAAGGAAAATTACCCACTCCCCTTAATATCTGATCTGCTGGATCGCTTACAGAAAGCACACATTTTTACTAGGTTGGACCTCAGGAATGCGTACAATCTGATCCGGATGAAAGAGGGGCATGAATATCTGACTGCCTTCAATACCAGGTTTGGTAAATTTGAATACCTTGTTTTGCCCTTTGGCTTGACTAATGCAGGAGCCATATTTTCCCGATTTTTGAATCAAATTTTCTCTGATTTACTAGATAAGTATCTGGTCATTTATCTAGATGACATATTAATATTCTCTGAGGATGCTACAACTCATGTAACCCATGTACGTAATGTCTTACAAAGACTGAGAGAGAACAAGCTGTTCGCCAAGCTAGAGAAGTGTGCCTTTGATTTAACTGAATTACATTTCCTGGGCTATAGAATATCAACAGAAGGCATATCCATGGATCCTTCAAAGGTCCAGGCAATTCTCTCTTGGCAACCCCCCTGAAATGTGAAAGATGTACAAAAATTTCTAGGATTCTCCAATTTTTATAGAAAATTTATAAATAAATTTAGTGACAGGGCCAAACCCCTCACACAGCTTTTGAAGAAAGGATCAAAATTCATTTGGGGGGAGAGGGAGCAAGCAGCCTTCCAAGAATTTAAGCAACTCTTTGCATCCCAGACGCTTTTAAAGCATCCTGATCCCACAAAGCAATTCATAATGCATTCAGATGCTTCAGATTTTGCTATCGCTGCTGTTTTATTGCAATATACTGACAAAGAAAGGAAGACACTGCTTCCTTGTGCATTTTTCTCTTGCACGCTCTCACCGGCAGAGAGAAACTATGATGTTTTTAACAAGGAGTTGCTGGCAATTAAAGCAGCATTTCAAGAGTGGAGGCACTGGCTAGAAGGTGCAACCTTTCCTGTGAAAGTTTGCACTGATCACAAGAATTTACAGCTTCTACAAAACACCACATCCTTCACCCCACGCCAAATCAGATGGAGCCAGTTTTTCTCCCGTTTCAATTTTGTTATTTCTTATGTTCCCGGGGCACAGAACCATTTGGCAGATGCCTAGTCTCAATCCATTCAGGCAACCCCCACTACTCACCAGGAGGTCCAGGCTACTATATTACAACCTCACAACTTTGATCAGTCTATGAGGGGGCACCAGACAGAGATTTTAGCAGCAGGCAGACAAGCAGAGGACCTATTTACAAGAGTCAGAGCTCAGCAACAACAGGACCCATATGCCAGGGCCAGGATGGATGACCTCCAGAGGGGCCCGCAAGACACTGCCTCCCCATTTAATGTGGAAGCAGGAATCCTCTGGCATAGTGGGCGATTATACATTCCCTCCTCATTGAGGGAAGAAGTACTGAGACTTTGCCATGACCATCAAACAGCAGGCCACGGAGGCGTTTTCAAAACTCTCCATAGAGCTCTGAGAGACTACTGGTGGCCTAAGATGACTGCAGACATAAAGGGTTACGTTGCTTCTTGTCATACCTGTAGATGAGCCACGCCTCTCCCAGGGAAGCCCGCAGGACTCTTGCAACCCCTACCCACCCCCAGTGGGCCTTGGGATGCAGTTTCCATGGATTTCATCACTGATTTACCCCTGGTCCAGGGGCTGACTTCCATACTAGTGGTAGTGGACCTTTTCACTAAAATGGCGCATTTTATTCCTTGCAAGGGCTTCCCATCTGCACAAGCCACAGCGCAGTTGTTTATGGACCATGTTTTTAGATATAGAGGCATGATAAATCACTTGGTGAGTTGCAGAGGCCCTCAGTTCACTTCCAGGTTCTGGAGGGCCCTTTTCCAGTCATTAGGGGTCCAGATCCACCTATCATCATTGCATCATCCTGCTAGTAATGGGCAAGCTGAGAAAATTAACCAATGGTTACAGCAGTATCTCAGGTGTTACACCACTTATTAGCAAGACAATTGGCCAGCCCTGCTCCCCATGGCAGAATTTACTTATAACAACTCTGTGCAATCCTCTACCAAGATGTCTCCTGTCCAAGCACTCTACGGGGTTAACCCTCGGGTGTTGCCCACCTCCTCCCAGCAGGGAACTGTTCCAGCCACAGCTGATTTTCCTAAAGAGCAACAAGCTGCACAGGAGTTGTAAAAGGAGCAGCTGAACAGGGCAAAGAGTGCTTACAAGACAGCTGCAGATGCTCACAGACAAGAGGGGCCAGCGATTGTGGTAGGAGACAAAGTATGGCTCTCTACCAAGTTTTTGACCTCTACCAGGCCCTCCAAGAAGTTGGACTCTAAGTTTGTGGGCCCTTTCACTGTGGTACAGCAGATAAATCCAGTGGCTTATTGTTTACAGCTGCCAGCATCCATGAAAGTCCATCCAGTGTTTCACAGAGCCTTGCTAGCCAAAGACCCTCCCCCAAGTGCCTTACGATTGCAACTGCCCCCCCACCTCCAGTAATTGTGGAGGGGGAGGAGGAATACAAAGTCAAGGAGATTCTGGACTCTAGGAGGAGGGGAAGGGGCATCCAATATTTAATAGACTGGAAAGGGTACCCTGAGGAAGAGCACACGTGGGAAAATGCCAGAGATGTGCATGCACCAGCGCTGGTTCAACGATTCCATCAGCTTTTCCCTTACAAACCCAAGCCTCGCACTCTACCAGAGATTCCTCACTTGACTGAGCAAGCAGAGGAATCCCAAGCAGAAGAGTTCGTAAGTTGGCAACCTCCACCCCCACCAGAGGCTCTGAGGCCAGAGTGAGAGGAGGAGGGGGAGCCGCAGTCCTCCACCTCTGGCTTGCATTTCCCAAGGGAGAGGGGGGAAGAATCTTCTAATTATCTAGCTATTTTCCAGCAGCAGCCACCTGGGCCAGAAGCGTTATCAGACCTGGAGAGCAGCACTGATTCGTCCTTGGAGGAGTTTTCCTTTGAAGAATTTCCACCATTGCCCAGTTCCCATGGGAGCTTGGAGGGGGAGATGGACTATCATGAGACTTTGGAGGGAGGAAGGAACTCTAGAGAGGAGGGAGCTGAAATGGAATGTAAATCTGGAGGGGAGGGTGATGTCATGAGCACTGATGGTGAGCAGGAGGGGGCCCCTATCCAGGGGGGAAAATGCATGCGTAGTACTGAGGAGTTAAGCAGCCATTCAAAGAGACACAGAACAGACCTGCCTTGACTATCTGTCTGGGTTTTCCCACGCTTCTTCAGTTTGTTAGGATTTTCTGTCTAATGTAGCAGTAATAAACACTAGAGACCTATTCCTCATCTCAGCGTGGTTCCTGACTGTTAGGACAATATGTCTGTACTGTGAGAAGGAGGAGGAAGAGGAAGAAAAAGACTCCATGTGCTTATGGGGGTGGGGACTTCTAGTGGTGAGGGAGAATAAAATGAAGAGACAAAGGTAAACATAACTGGAGGCAACTAAGGGGATTTACAGATAGGAATACTGGAGTTAGTAACTTTTTGGCAGGTTTGCACTTCAAACATTATTTTTTCAGAGGCCAATACTGCACTGCGTGACAGCAGTTATGTGAAAATGTTCCTAATTTTTAAAACTTTTTTCAGCTGCATTTGAGGCAGGCGACAGTTACATCACTTTATAAATGTATTAAGCCTACCCAATATTGTTTTATTTCTCACTGAAAATCAACAGGAAATAGTGCAGTCATTGTTGGGCAGTTTACCACCGAATTTCTGCTGCATGGTATCAGGGACATATAATAGAGGTTGGGAGAATTCACACTGGCCTTACCTGCATTAGGGCATCCTGCAGAGTGAGCTACTTGGGGGAGAAGATTGGGCAAGGATCTAGGTATGTCTGTTTGCAAGAGAGATATCAGTGTATAAGAGAACACTGGAGGGCAGCCTGGAAATAAACCTGAAAAATGAAGACTATTGTGATTTCAAAGGATCAGAAATGCTTTGGTACTTCATTCCATTATATCCAGTTTGTTGTCATTTTGTTCATAAATCTGCACTTCTATGAAACAGGTGTTCTTGAACATGCTAGGGCAGCCATTTTGTCAACCCCACCATCCCTACATAACATCTGCTTTGTGATGCTGCTTATGATACTTTTTCAACTTCCAAATGTGCTCACTGACCTTGAGAAGTTGGGGGACACCTGCTATTAAGCTTATTATGGCTTATTTTGGAATAGGCTTGTATGAGACTGAGGAGATGGAGTTTGTAATACAACTGAATGAATGTGTATGAACATGTATATATTATGTAACAGGCCAGGCAGGCATGTAAATATTAGCAACAGTGGGGTATGTCCTCCCACATTCTTTGAAACATATTCAGTGCCTTTGAATCCTTTATTTATTATTTATATCTTCCTTCCCATTCTTCAAATTTGAACATGCCTCTCCTGTTGACACCCTCCAGCATTATTCATATATAGGCTTATAACTTGTTACCTCAGTCTTTTAAATATGCAGCAATATTTTGATTGCATCTTTAAAATCTTAATGGATTAGATTGTGCTAAATGCAATGTTTCATATCTATCAATTATTTTGCAGATTATTTTAATTCCTGATGATACATAGTTAACATCTTTGCTGCTGTTATGTTTAGTTATCTTAATGGGAAGCCAAATAATTTCCTAAGGATAGTTGCGTGGCAAAAGAAAAAAATAAAGTAAAATAAAAAGTGGCAGGGAGGCAAATTATGTTATAAATAGAAAAATTCCAAAAACTTTGACCGTATTGTTAAAATGTCTTCTTCCTTGCCCCTTTGTAAAAAAAAATATCCTGATTTAAATGTTGACAGACAAGTATGTCAACAATCCATTTTTGAAAATCGTGTGTAGATTTCTCCTGCCAGTGCTGTATGATCATTCTTTTAACCAACCATTATGTCCTGCAAATCCACAATTCTTGATAGATTCCATATACTGGATGTATAGTTAAGAATAACTTGTTTATCTTTAATATACAGCAATTGATCCAAACTCATATTAACAATCCTTCTGATGTCAGCCCAAAATGTGATGAAAATAGGACAAGTTCAAACCATACGGGATAATATTTTAACCTATTAGTTGCATCTCCAACTGCAAGGCAATTATAACCTTCTGTATGAAACATTTTCTGAAGTGTCCAATATACACAAAGCAAGCATTTTAACTGCATTGACCTCAATTTAAGAACACGGAAAACTAATTTCATATATTTAAGTGACTTCCCTTTGATTTACCAAGACAAAACATTCAAGCTTATTATTCTAGACATTCTATACATAACTAATTTAATCAACTTCCTCCAACTTCCTATAAGCCAAATACCTAATGCTCAGTTGGAATAAAATGCCAAAAAACACCCTAAGGTGTTTTTTGCAATTCTGCAAATGTTTCTAAAAAGTTTTTTTTACAATCTGACTTGATTCAAAGTAATAATATTGTAGGAAGCCTAGTTTATCTCTCCCAAATAACTACCAGATGCTATTTTTTTCAACTGAGATTATTCCATAGGTTAAGCTTTTCATATAGAGAGTCAGTCTGGTGTAATGGTTAATGCACCAGGCTAGAAACCGGGAGACTGTGAGTTCTAGTCCTACCTTAGGCATGAAAGTCAGCTGGGTGACCTTAGGCCAGTCACTCTCTCTCAGCCCTAGGAAGCAGGCAATGGGAAACCATTTCTGAAATCTTGCCAAGAAAACTGCAGGGACTTGTCCAGGCAGTTACCAAGAGTTAACACTGTCTTAAAGCACCAAATAAATAAATAAGCAAGCAAGCAAGCTTTTCATAGAAATTGAGTTAATATTACATCTTCCTTGTATAATATGATTAAAAATCTGTTTGGAAAGTGTAAAGCCGTTAAGTTCATTATTCAGCAGAGACCAAAGATCAGTATCAATTAAAGGATAGATGGGATGATAAAGTAGTAATAAATCTTTGATTTTCTCTTTAAAAATTATTATTGCTTCTTTTTATAAACAGTGTATAAGATATTTGGGGCTCAGATAAATCCTTTAGTAGCATCCCATACCAAAGGCAGTCATGTGGCTGACTCCCTGTTAAGCCAAACCAGAACCAGAACAAAACACCTAACCCTAACTTCAAATCCTTTCATCTATGTCAGTGTTTCTCAACCTTGGCAACTTCAAGTTGAGGACCACGCATCTTAACATTGCCAAGGTTGAGAAACACTGGTCTATTTAATAAAACCATTATCATTGAAAAAGAGACATTCAAAGAATGTATTTTTAATCAAATAAAGGAATAAACTTTACAGTAGCATGAAATTGTAATAGCAACTATTTCACATACTTTAATTTTAGATATCAAACAATGAGATAACAGGAAATAATCTAAACACAACTCTAAGTGTGAAAGAAAGAAAAGTATTTCTTGTTGGAAAAGGTTAACAGAGTGCCAAATATCCACTAAGATGAATTCAGATATTAATTTAGCAAAATATTCAAATTCTAGGAATATAATTTGGATGGTGGAATGTTATAATCTAAAAAAGGACCACAAATTAGATTCAAATCACTTATAATTATTTTACAGTCCACTTACTATACATGCATTGGAAACATTTCTCTACTTCTTCTGGAGAATCTGTGGCTGGACCATAGGAACACTAGATGTTAATTATCTAATTTGGCTATATCTATTTAAAAACAACCTTCCACTTCTAATATTTCATCTGGGATAATCATCTTAGAAAACTGATTACTTAAAATTATATCTCTTGCACACTCAGCATTGCCACTTATATAAACCTACTCCACTCAAGCTTTCTGTGAAAGCCACTTGTTTTGAAGAAGAATATGAGTCTCCTGCACTAAAGAATTTCCAGGTCCCATCTTTTTTGACTTAGCTAATATGTGCCAATATTTAACAGGAGATCCTGGCCCTTTAATGTTCCATGTTATAAAGGGAAATGCTATCACATGTTATTAATATTAAAACAATGAGCAAGAAAAGGGACATATCCATCCATACCATATCTAGATTGTAACAAAAGACCAAGGCCCAGAAAAAAAGAAGTAAACACTTCAAGGGTCTTGTGTGAAAATATTCTGTGAAGTGACATTATTAGCCAACAAATTGCCAAGCATCATTAAATTGTGAAACAATGGCTAGAATTGTTTTCGTGACCTGTTTTGACTGCTGTTCAGTTATTTCTCCCAGTCCCAGGTCAAGCTGATACAAGAAAATAAACTGAAGTCAACTTTCAGTGTTAAAGTTTATTATCATGGATACATACTGTAAGGCTGCAACACTGCTCTGATGTATCTGAGTGGAAGCACCATCAAATTAAATAGGATGTCCTTCTGAACTGAAACATTTAGGATTGCACCAAAAGATAATCAAAATGCATTTAAATTAGGCTTAAAAAGAGCTTTACCAAAATGTGTGAATGTTTCCTTTTGAAGCCCTGCACTTCCTAGGATGTTAGAAGGCATCTTTCTTAGGCTTTATATGTGCCGGCAATGATAAGTTCTCTTTCAGAAGATATCAGCAAGAAGTGACATCAACCAATAGTTGAAGTAGTAATTTCCCCTCCCAAACATGCTTTTTTTAGAAGAGGAATTTCTTCTTTTCCCACATGCTGAGTCTCAACAGATGTTTATTTATTATTTATTGAAAATCAGCAACAAACAAGATGCCAACACTTGCTTATACTTCTTTTTAAATCTTTTTTAATTAACTAAATACAAACACTGAAGAAAAAGAATACATAACATTATAAAAGAAGAAAAAAATAGACACATACAAAATGTACTGTATATTTGCATCTATCTGTCTCAATAAATTGAAGCCATAGTTCATTACAGTCATCTGCAATTGATTTAAATTAACTCTGCAAACTGCTAAATAGTTTAAGCCATATATTTGTGTTTCCATTACTGATCAATAAGTAGTTTGACTACGTGTTCTTTTTCTCTGTCCAAAAGTCAACTTCCATTTGATTGAGACAAATATCAAGGTGAGTTAATACATATAATTGCTTCTCACTGAAATGGAACAATGTATTTTAATGAAGTGTTAGTTTCACTGAATCTCCAACAACATAAATGCAACATGGTCATTTCTGAAATATTGTTGCTTGTTGAAGAGAATGTACTCTAAAAATCTATTGAACTCTTTGGTTTTTTTAACCTCTCTCCTTTTTTATTGGTTAAATAAAATTTCAAGCAAAAGAATATGTGTGTGTGTATATATCTATATATATCTTCAGCAAAGGATCGTTATCTTGTCGTGGTGCTGGAGCTTGAGCACCTCAATGATGCCATGAGCTAAACCGTGAAGGGCCACCCAAGACGAGAAGGTCATGACAGAGAGTTCAGACTAAATGCGATCCTTGGGGAAGGTAATGGCAACCCACCCCAGTATTTTTGCCGTGAAAACTCAATGGATCAGTACAACCAGAGATATATTGTTATACCATCGGAAGATGAGACTCCCAGGTCGGAAGATGGTCAAAATGCTACTAGGGAGGAACAAAGTTCAACTAGCCCCAGACGTGATGACGCAGCTAGCTCAAAGCCGAAAGGATGGCTAGTGGCCGATGGTGCTGGTGGTGAATGGCGAATCCAATGTTCTAAGGATCAACACACCATTGGAACCTGGAATGTAAGAACTATGAGCCAGGGCAAATTGGATGTGGTTATTGGTGAGATGTCAAGATTAAAGCTAGACATTTTGGGCATCAGTGAACTGAAATGGACTGGAATGGGCCACTTCACATCAGATGACCACCAGATCTAGTACTGTGGACAAGAGGACCACAGAAGAAATGGAGTAGCCTTCATAATTAATAGTAAAGTGGCTAAAGCAGTGCTTGGATACAATCCAAAAAACGATTGAATGATCTCAATTTGAATTCAGGGCAAGCCATCTAACATCACAGTGATCCAATTATACGCCCAAACCACAGATGCTGAAGAAGCTGAAGTAGAGCAGTTCTATGAAGATCTGCAGCACCTACTGGACAATACACCTAAAAGAGACATTTTCATCACAGGAGACTGGAATGCTAAGGTGGGCAGTCAGATGACACCTGGAATTACAGGTAAGCATGGCCTGGGAGAACAAAATGAAGCAGGACATTATGTCAGGCTCTGCCTGCGATCCAGTAAAGACACAGACACTAACGTAGGCTTAGGTTCTGGCTTTATTGAGGAACAGAGTGCATGCCTTTAAAAAGCTGAGAGTGAGGGGAGTGCACTGGAACAGGATTTAAATAGCCTGCGCCGGTCAGCGCTCCACCCCACCTTATTCCAGGTGCGTCCCACGAGTCCCACCGGTTTCGTCCCTGTCAGGTGAGAGGTCGTTAAGCCCCCCTGCGCCCCGGGCATTGCCTCGATCGCCTTCCTGAACGGTAATGGTTCATTGCCGGGCGATCAGGCTCTTAATCCTTTGACAGCTCGGGCGCGCCTCTCTTGTTGTTTAGTCAATTGCTTGTTGGAAATTTTGTATCGCTGTCTTCCGCGCCGCTGGTCTCGGTTGTTACTTAGTTTCCTGCACCTGTTGCTTTCCTTTGTGTTTCATAGTTGCCTTTGCCTTAATCCACCAGGGACCCATTTCCCTGTATTGTCATGCGAGCCGTTGCAATGTCACAAGCATCGCAACGGTGATCATGACACATAGGCTAATAGAATTTTGCCAAGACAACTCACTCTGCATAACAAACACTCTCTTCCAACAACCTAAGAGACGGCTTTATACATGGACTTCACCAGATGGACAACACTGAAATCAGATTGACTACATCCTTTGCAGCCAAAGGTGGCAGACATCTATAAACTTGGTAAAAACAAGACCTGAAGCTGACTGTAGTTCAGATCACGAACTTCTTCTTGCACAATTTAGGATCAGACTAAAGAGATTAGGGAAGACCCACAGATCAGCTAGATATGAGCTCACTAATATTCCTAAGGAATATGCAGTGGAGGTGAAGAATAGATTTAAGGGACTGGACTTAGTAGATAGGGTCCCAGAAGAACTATGGACAGAAGTTCGCAACACTGTTCAGGAGGCGGCAAGAACATACATCCCAAAGAAAGAGAAAACCAAGAAGGCAATGTGGCTGTCTGCTGAGACACTAGAAGTAGCCCAAGAAAGAAGGAAAGCAAAAGGCAACAGCGATAGGGGGAGATATGCCCAATTAAATGCAAAATTCCAGAGGTTAGCTAGAAGAGATAAGGAATTATTTTTAAACAAGCAATGCGTGGAAGTGGAAGAAGACAATAGAATAGGAAGGACAAGAGACCTCTTCCAGAAAATTAGAAGCATCGAAGGTAAATTCCAGGCAAAAATGGGTATGATCAAAAACAAAGATGGCAAGGACCTAACAGAAGAAAATCAAGAAAAGGTGGCAAGAATACACGGAAGACCTGTATAGGAAGGATAACAATATCAGGGATAGCTTTGATGGTGTGGTCAGTGAGCTCGAGCCAGACATCCTGAAAAGTGAGGTTGAATGGGCCTTAAGAAGCTTTGCTAATAATAAGGCAGCAGGAGACGATGGCATCCCAGCTGAACTGTTCAAAATCTTGCAAGATGATGCTGTCAAGGTAATGCATGCTATATGCCAGCAAATTTGTAAAACATAAGAATGGCCATCAGATTGGAAAAAATCAACTTATATCCCCATACCAAAAAAGGGAAACACTAAAGAATGTTCAAACTATCGAACAGTGGCACTCATTTCACATGCCAGTAAGGTAATGCTCAAGATCCTGCAAGGTAGACTTCAGCAATTCATGGAGTGAGAATTGCCAGATGTACAAACTGGGTTTAGAAAAGGCAGAGGAACGAGGGACCAAATTGCCAATATCCGCTGGATCATGGAAAAAGCCAGGGAGTTTCAGAAAAACATTTATTTCTGTTTTACTGCCTATTCTAAAGCCTTTGACTGTGTGGACCATAACAAATTGTGGCAAGTTCTTAGTGGTATGGGGATACCAAGTCATCTTGTCTGCCTCCTGAAGAATCTGTATAATGACCAAGTAGCAACAGTAAGAACAGACCATGGAACAACGGACTGGTTTAAGATTGGGAAAGGAGTACGGCAGGGCTGTATACTCTCACCCTACCTATTCAACTTGTACGCAGAACACATCATGCGACATGCTGGGCTTGAGGAATCCAAGACTGGAGTTAAAATCGCTGGAAGAAACATTAACAATCTCAGATATGCAGATGATACCACTTTGATGGCTGAAAGCGAAGAGGCACTGAGGAGCCTTATGATGAAGGTGAAAGAAGAAAGTGCAAAAGCTGGCTTGCAGCGAAACCTCAAAAAAACCAAGATTATGGCAACCAGCTTGACTGATAACTGGCAAATAGAGGGAGAAAACGTAGAAGCAGTGAAAGACTTTGTATTTCTAGGTGCGAAGATTACTACAGATGCTGACTGCAGTCAGGAAATCAGCAGACGCTTAATCCTTGGGAGAAGAGCAATGACAAATCTTGGTAAAATAGTTAAGAGCAGAGACATCACACTGACAACAAAGGTCTGCATAGTTAAAGCAATGTTATTCCCAGTAGTAACATATGGCTGCGAGAGCTGGACTATAAAGAAGGTTGAGAGAAGGAAGATCGATCCTTTTGAACTGTGGTGTTGGAGGAAAATTCTGAGAGTGCCTTGGACTGCCAGAAGATCAAACCAGTCCATCCTCCAGGAAATAAAGCCAGACTGCTCACTTGAGGGAATGATATTCAAGGCAAAACTGAAATACTTTGGCGACATAATGAGAAGACAGGACACCCTGAAGAAGTTGCTGATGCTAGGGAGAGTGGAAGGCAAAAGGAAGAGGGGCCGACCAAGGGCAAGATGGATAGATGATATTCTAGAGGTGACGGACTCATTCCTGGGGGAGCTGGGGGTGTTGACGACCGACAGGAAGCTCTGGCGTGGGCTGGTCTATGAAGTCACAAAGAGTCGGAAGTGACTGAATGAATAAACAACAAAATATATATAGAGAGATATAAAGGGCTTTCTGGTAGCCCCCTTCTCTTTATTTCTCCTCTCCCCCCCCTTTTTTTCAACCCCAGCCACTAATTGCTTTAAAAAAAAAATCTGTTCAGTCATGTCTGACTCTCAGGGACTGCCTGGATAAGTCCCTGAAGTTTTCTTGCCAGGTTTTTGAGTAGTGGTTTTCCATTGCCTTCTTCCTAGGGCTGAGAGAAAGTGACTGGCCCAAAGTCACCCAGCTGGCTTTGTGCCTAAGGCAGGACTAGAACTCACAGTCTCCCAGTTTCTAGCCTGGTACCTTACCATTACACCAAACCGGCTCCCTAATTGCTAATTAGATTTTTAAAAATACTTCACTTTGTACATTATTACTCATTTCTGTTTATATCATTTAAATTTTTGTTATTATTATTTAAAACAGTTTCTCTTTTTCTTCAAAAACCACATTCTAAGTGTCTTAGCTTGCCTCACTGTGTGATATGTTGTATATAAGGGAACCTGCTTGAATTTGGTTAGACTTCTATTGTGGATGTATATCATTTTCCATTGCCACATTTTCCTAAATTTTAATATCCCAATTCTGCATTGAAGGCAAGGTTTCTCTTTTCCAATGTTGTGCCAAATAGATTCTTGCCACTATCACCATTTACATCTTCCATTGCTAAGTTGCTTGAACAGTTTAGTGGGTTTCTTTTCCATCCCTCCCACACATCCTGTGGTCACTGTGGATGTCCTAACTACCAGGAAACACACTGAGACAATGAACTGGTCTCTAATATTTATTACTAGTACTTAACAAGAATCCTAACAAACTGAAGAAGCGTGGGAAAAACCCAGACATATAACCCCCAAGGGTTAAGGCGGTCCCGATCTGTGTCTCTTTGAATGGCTGAACAGTTCCTCAGTGCTACGCATGCGCTTGACAGTCTGGATGGGAGCCCCCTGCTCACCATCCTTACTCATGACATCGGTCATTAACTTAATCTCATATTTACGATCTTTTGTAACCATCTGGATTTTTATTTTTATTTTTTATTTTTATTTTTATATTGTATTGTATTATATTTTATGTTTCATTTATGATTACTGTTTTTAGTGCTTAATTGATTAACTTATTGTAAACTGCTCAGAGTCCCTCTTTGGGGGGAGATGGGCTGTAGCAAAAATTTGAGAAATAAATAAATAAACAAACAAACTTACAAAAGTGTGTACATAAAATCAAAATGTCCAACTATCTAGTACACTTTAGTCTGTAGTCCTTTAAATCAGGATGGACAACCAGTGGCTTCAGGGCCACAAACAGCCCTTAAGGGACCCTTAAGAGTCCTCTTTGCCACCCTCAGAGCCTTTCTGATCATGATTATTGAAAACTACTAGCACAGTTCCCATCATCTTCAGATGGGAAATTGTAATATCATCCCTAAAATAAGCATGTTATAATTACACAGCTAAGAAAACTCACAAATCATCCCCATGCCTCAAACCATGCCCTTCAGAGTAGCCCATTTTTGCTTTAACTTCATTCATTGTTTTATTTTATTTTTATTTATTTATTGTTCAAATTTCTATCACCACCCATCTCCTCCCCTCCTTCTCACTGCCTTATTGCTGAAAGGATTTTTAAAATTTTAGGTTGCCCTTCTAAAAATCTATTGTTGTTTATTCGTTTAGTCGCTTCTGACTCTTCGTGACTTCATGGACCAGCCCACGCCAGAGCTTCCCAAATCTATTAAATATATAAAATTCTATCACCATACCCATTAATTGTATTTGGACTACAGTAAATTTTCCTGGGTCCTTCAGCATTTTCTCTTACAGTTTAGCAAAACATATCTTTCAAGTCCCATTTGCTGAGACCCAGCAGTGGCCCACAACTTCCACTCAATTGTTCTGGAAAGGGTTGTTTCTAGGCTTCCAAAGCCATTTTCCTGGCCTGTTGCAATGCAATCATTCTATCAGAATAAAAATAAAAGCGATAGAAGACTGCAAGGCCCTAGAGTATACAATACATGACCCCTGAAATAAACATTTCCCAAGACACATACAGATCTGGTCTGAGCTTAGGTGCTTGAGCAACTGTGAGATGAGGATATGGTTTATCAGTGATCTGTCTCTGTCAGTCCTCCATGAAGAAGAAGCTCCTGATAAGATGTGAGCTATGCCACTCCGATGCAGGTCTCCCTTTGGTATAGCAGGTAGAAATTCTCAACCTGTGGTATTCTAGGGAAGGAGAGGAGGCAGACAGAGATGAACCAGCTCTGAACCTTTTGAGCCAAGAGTCAGTCTGTTCTCCAAAATGAATGCATACTGGCACAACTGATTTCCGTCCCATCACTATCAGTTGGGGAAGGCAAGCTTTCAACCCACACACACACACACACCACCACCACCACCACCACCACCAGGGTTCGGATTGCAGGGTTAGTTCTGTCACTCTTCTCCCACCCGGACTTTTCAAATGCTTTCCTAAGAAGTGTGTGCATCCTCCATCGGTGATCGGAACATGCAAAGTAAATGACGAGGACATTCGGGAAGAGCTTAACTTGCCTCCCGTGACTGCGGGGCTAAAGGAGTCGGTAGGTCTCGCTTCTTAGTGAAATCCGTCGGAATGGAGGGTCCACGGAGAGACTCCAGAACTCGTTTCCCAATTTACCTGCCCTGCTTGAAATCAACCTAAGGATCCTTAATCCTCATCGGTTTGCTCTCGAGGAAACAGGATCTTTACGGAGCCAACCAAAGGAGTTGTGTCGCTTGCTGCAAAAGGGCTGCCGCGCCGTCCAGCCACCGGCTCCTCCTCCGTACTCGGGAAGCCGAACAGCTGAGGCTCGGCCGCGTTGGCTTGATCGATGCTGCAGTCCCTGCCACGAGAGCAGCGCCGGTGAAGCCCCGTCGGCCAATCGGAGGCGGAGAAAGGGGGCCTCCCTCGCGCGGACCCGCCCGGTCCGCCCTCCCGGTGGTGCTGAAAAGGACAGTGCCAGGTTCCACGAAGGCTCAGTCGGGGGCGCGATGGGCTCCCAGCAAGAAGGAACCGGGAGCGGGCGGAGGAGGGAGGCCGGTCCCGCTGCCGGCCTTTCCTGCCCGCCGCGGCGGTTCACCTGGGAGGAGATTGGGCTGCGCACTGGCCAGAGAGACCAGCCACGGGAGCGCTGGCTGGTGATTGACAGGAAAGTCTATGACATCAGCCAGTTCTACAGGAGGCACCCAGGGGGCTCCCGGGTCATCTGCTGCTACGCAGGGCAGGACGCCACGGTAAGGCGCGCGGCAGGTGGCGAGGCGAAGGCTCGGGTGGTCCCAGCTGCCTTGCAGCTGCGAAGCCTTCACTCAAGTCAACGCTGGATTCCTTTTTCTTGCCGTTGCTACCCCTTCTTTCTTAGCTTCTTTCATTTACCTTGTGCTAAAATATGTGTAAGGGTAAGTCGATCTATGATACCAGACAGGGATTTCTTCCTTCCGTTCTGGAAACCAGACTCTGTCTTCAGTTCCTTCTTTCTGATCATACACTAATCTAATCTAATCTAATTTAATCATAGGTTGTCTCCATGACAATCTGTCCCCAACCTGGTCTTTCAGATCTTCCAGTGGTGCACCCGTCACCACTGTAACTAAATCTATCCAGCTTGCTGCTGGTCATCCTCTTCTCTTTCCTTCCACTTTTCCCAGCATTAGAACCTTCTCCAAGAGCTGGGTCTTCGCATAATGTGTCCAGAGTAGGATAACTTTAGCTTGGTCATTTGTGCCTCAAGTGAGAACTCTGGGTTGATTTGTTTGATGATCCATCAGTTTGATTCCTTGACTGTCTGTGGTATTCTCAGGAGTCTTCTCCAACACTAGAGTTCAAAAGTATCAATACTCTTCCACTTCTTCAAAATCCAACTTTCACATGGCTTGCATGATTCTGAGCTTTGTAGGTGGAGATACATCATGGCATTTGAATATATTTTCCAAGGCCTTCATGGTTGCCCTACCAAGTGCTAGTCAGTGGTGTATTTCTTGACTGCTTGTTCATTTACTGTTTATGGTTGATCCTAAAAGCCAGAAGCTATCTACCACTTCAATGTCTTCATTGGCCTCCAACGGGAGGAGATGGGTGGGGATAAATTAGATAGATAGATAGATAAATAAATAAATAAATAAATAAATTGTCAATGTCATTGCCTAAGGCTGGTTGTTCAACCTGTTGTCATTAGTTTGATCTTCTTTATATTTAATTTTAGTCCCATTTTTTTCACTTTACTCCTTCGTGTTTCTTACTAGAGCTTGAAGATCCTCTGCATTTTCAGCTATCAGAGTAGTGTCATCAGCACAGCACAGATTATTGATGTTTCTTCTTCCAACTTTACAACTACACTCATCTTCTTCCAATCCAGCTTCCCTTAATATATATTTAGCACATAGGTTGAATAAATAAGGGGAGAGTATACAGCCTTTTTGTAAGCATATTCCACAGCTTGATATGATTGACAAAATCAAAAGCCTTTCTATAATCAATGAAATACATACTGACTTCTTTTTGGTATTCTTTCTCAATTATCAATCATGCATCAGTAATAATGTCTCATGTTCCTCAGGCTTTTCTAAAGCCAGCTTGAACATTTGGCATCTCTTTTTCCATGCAGGGCTCTAATCTGCATTGGATGATCCCTGTAATAATATCCAACCAGAAGGGAATGACCAGAGGATATGACAAAGCATACACATTAGTTCTAAAAGAATATATTCAAAATAAATTAAAAAGGAAAGAAACAGTATATTAGTTGCTCAGTAAAGGAGATAACAGATATGAAATAAGATAAAGAAAAGATATTTTCTCAACCCATATTTTGGCTCAGACTTCTCAGAGAAGAAGATATTTGTTCCACTGGGCAATTCAGAAGAGCAGGTTAAAGGAGCAAGATTCTAGTTTCACTGAAAGGAACACATTGAAATTGAATCTCCAGGGCCAGACTGATTGATTGATTGATTGATTGATTGCAATTATATCATGCTACTATCCAAAGATACTCTTGAAAGTTTACATGTATAAACAACTTTAAAACATCCACAGTAAATATTAAAAGAAAACAATTAAAACAGAAACCAACATGATCACAAAATAAATAAATAAATAAATAAACCAAACTAAAAAACAATCAGGAATAAAATTTGGCCAAGACAGAATAGAATGCTCTCTGGAACAATTCAGTTTTCCTCCTGAATGCCATCAGTGACCACTCTGATCTCTACCAGGAAATTCTTCCACAGAACTGGTACTGCTGCTTCTAGTGGAGAACCAGGAGTAGCTTCTCCAGAGATGACCTAATAGGTCAGGCCAATTCTGACTGGAGTAAACAGTTCTGCAAGTACCTGTGCACCAAACCATGACATGACTCAATGTCTTTTGACTTTGAGAAATCCTGGAGAATGGATGAAATACCAGATGACTGGAGGAAGGCCAATATCATGATCTTCATGGGAATAGCAGGTGGGGAGGACCCACGGAACTACAGATCAGTCAGTCTGACAGCAACACCTAGAAAGAGTTTAGGTTGCAAAATGATCAATAGATAAGACCTTGAAGCCAATGCAATAGGTATCATCAAGAACAACTCTTCTTAAATAATAATAATAATAATAATAATAATTATTATTATTATTATTATTATTATTATTATACAGTTTTCTTAGTAGATTTGGAAGTGCTATAGGCAAACATTTGGCAAAAAATCCTATAACACAAGTGTATCTATTTGATTGATCCAGAACCTGCTTCAAAACCATTCTAAAATTTATCATTTTTATTAATGATGTGGATGAACAGGTGGTGGGAATGCTTATCAAATACACAGATATTGCAAAACTGATAATTATATTCTAGAAAATAGAAATAAAATCATAATGATTTTGAAACATTAGAGAAGTTGAGTGAAAAGAATAGAATGAAATTTAATAGAAACAAATGCCAACTTTTTCACTTAGAAAACAGAAATCAAATACTGTCATGTTCACTGTTCCAATGTTCCTGGTACATCGTAACGTTTCGCATGTCATTTCCCTGATACATGTTTGATCTCAGGAGGGAGGAGGATTCCTCTTCGGGGAGTTGTTATCTGTTGGCTCCTGGGTTGGAATGTGTTGGCTGCTGGGTTGGAATGTGTTTGGGTTATCTCATGCGTTCAAGGTTGCTTTCCCAGGATGTGTGGAAAACGGTTAACAGCACCTGGGAGGGGGGTGGTTGCTATGGCCGGGCGAGGGGAGGGATTACGTTTGGAGCCGAGGGTTTTTAGTTTGTATTTGGCGCGCTTTTAGTCATTCTCAGCTTTCTCTGTATTTGCATGCTATTCTACCAATAAATCAGATATCATTAAGTATCTGCTTGTGAGTCTGAGTATATCAGGATAGGCAATCATTACATAAAGCTGAGAATCTTAAAACTTTTACCACTAACATCCTTCCAGAGTATCTGTGAGGAAATAAAGTTAGTGATGACTGAGCCTACTCCTTTCTCGGGAGACAGTGAAGATTCAAGCGCGGGGGAACCGGATTCCATGGGAAAGAGAAGGGAAAGGACCCCCACTCCGGAATCGGAGGACCTGTCGGAGACCTCGGGTTCCAGCCCAGTGACAGGAAAAGCGGTAAAATCCAAAGTGGTTAAGAAGGCAGAGGAATCGCCAGGCAATTGGATGACGGGGGGTGAGGAACAGGGAACCCTACCAGGAACGCCCCAGGCATCTGGGAAGCCAAGGTATCCACTGGTAGATAATACATGTGAAAAGGAATTGTAGACAATCACCTACTGAATATCAATCAGCAAAGTAAAATGGCTGCTAAAAAGGCAAATGCAATTCTAGGCAGCATCAGTAGAAATATAGTTTCCAAATTACAAAACGTTCAATTTATTCTGCTCTGATTAAACTGAACTCAGGTACCAGGTCCAGTTTTGGAAGCTGCACTTTAAGAAAGATCCAGAAAGTTGGAACAGGAGCAACAAAGAGTGATGTGGATATTGAGGGAACTGAAAGTATTATGAGAAGGATGGAGGGAACTGTTCAGCCTAGAGAAGAAAAGACTAAGTGGGACCGAGTAAACAGGCTGATTCCAGCTTAATGTTGGGGAAACAATACAGTAAATGTTATCTGAGAATGGAACCATTGATTGAGGAAACGTGTGGGCTTCCTTTTTGGAGGTCTTCAGGCAGACACAGGACAGCCTTCTATTAAGGAAGATTCCCACACAATAAGAGAGGTTTGACATGATGACCTACATAGTCCCTGATAAATCTATGATGTTGTGAGTCTATCATTTTTCCCAGCTCTGAAGAAACAGAGCCAAACAGATTATGCATAAGCAGCAAATCTTGCAAACCCCATTGTTTAAATTAAATTGAAGTGAGAGATATAAAACTGGAATCCTACATACAAAATGGAGCAATGAAACCAGTACTCAGTCTCTCATACAAACACACAGATACACACACAGTGTATTGCTGACAAAAGCTATGCAAAATAAACATCTTTTAGGGAAAAAAACAATTAAAACCCATGATCTATAGATTCACTTTTCTTAGAATTTTCTGTATAACACTGCAAGTTACTCATAGCTTCACCAGAAGCAAAAGTGAAGGCCAAAACTACTACAACAAAACCCTTCCAACTATATTTAAGTATAATTCTTAAATTGTAACCCTTTTACTGTAGTGATTAGATAGTAAATTAATTTGAAAGCTTTTAATTAATCATAAACAACTTTGACAGGAACCCAATACAGTCATGCAGTAAGAATCCTCTCCCTCTTGCTTCTTGCAAGGAGAGAAATTGGATACGATATGATTATCTGAAGATTCAAATATGACTAATGACATCTTTTTGGTCAGTTGGGAAAACCAGTATCTGGCCTCTATTAATATAGACTGCAAGTGAGAGATCACAAAACAAAACACATCAAAAGAAGAGAAGAGAAGAGAAGAGAAGAGAAGAGAAGAGAAGAGAAGAGAAGAGAAGAGAAGAGAAGAAACCAACCCTGCATGCAGAAAATAAGCAGATAAGGATCAGCTAGTATATTTCTGTTCCTGAGTTATATTACTTATTTTAATAGATGAGAGATGAGAGATGAGAGATAGATAGATAGATAGATAGATAGATAGATAGATAGATAGATAGATAGAAGTCTGTGAGAAGGATATATAGAAACAGTCACAAAGTTTCTGCACCTAGAAGCAGCAAAACTCAAGGACTGATAATAACAATAATTAATAATAATGTATGAAATGTATATACTGGCTGACTCCCAGCAATTCTGGGTGATTTACAAATTGTTAAAAACATTTAAAAGAAGAAAACAACACAAAACAAAAAGAACAAAGGTGGCAGCAATAATAAACCCAGATGGGAATATAGAAAAAGAAGAAAAGGGG
Source organism: Candoia aspera (assembly GCF_035149785.1). Classification (NCBI taxonomy): domain Eukaryota; kingdom Metazoa; phylum Chordata; class Lepidosauria; order Squamata; family Candoiidae; genus Candoia; species Candoia aspera. The sequence goes on along the minus strand of NC_086153.1, from coordinate 234,383,150 downwards.
GCTTCAATCATGCTTACCAAAGGCCTAGGTGAAGAGCCAAGTCTTCAAGGCCCTTTGATATACAAGCTCAGAACAGTGAGGAAGGAAGGAGAAATAGTGCATCAATGTGGAACAGTACAGACTAAGAATAGATTGCTAGCTAGGTAAAAACACAGTTGTGAAAAGTGTTGTGACAGAAACCAGCAATGTCCAGAAATCTGGTTCATGTACCTTGCAGCAGGATGAGGACTCAGCCTCATGAATATGATTTTGCAATGCTTTTTTCCCTCAAAGTTATCATTTTAATTGCAAGTTAATCTTTAACAATTATGGTGCAACTGGAAGTAAGCCTGTAAATGGGTTATTGATCATTCTGCAATTTGTATGAGTCATCTGTACATAATACAATTTTTGCAACTTCGGTCATCTTTCCTTTTAACAAGGCAGCAGTGAAATATTTGGAGGTGAAAATCTTCTGCATGAAGAGAATTTTGTGGGAGACAAGCAGCTGAAATATTCCTTGAAAAATGTTCTCTCTTTCTTTTAGGGGGCTGAGGAAGAGGGGCATCCATGGAGGGTGTCAAAAGAATCAAGATGGCAGCTGTGCCAGCATAATCAAAGCCCTGCCCTTTTTTACTTGCATCACAGTGCGTGTAAAAAAGGCTGGGACTTTGATCACACAGCCAGAGTCACTATGCTGACTTTTTTATCCCTTCTCTGCATGAGGGAAGAGGCTTGTTTTTTGGTTTTTGCAATCCAAACTGGGTGCGGCAACAGCACCATTTCAAAACTCCTCTTCTTTCTCTTGTGTCAAAACAACTCTGTCCTTAATAGCCAAATCTAAGTTGCTTCATGACAGTGTCACCATTCTTAAGGTGAGAAAGCTGGTTATTATTTTTTTTTAAAAAAAACTTCTTACGGTGTTGAACTTGAAGCAACAGCTTTTCTAGGCTGACAAGAGAAAATACTTGTCCTGGAAAACTGCTTTTAGGATGCCTGGTATCTACAGACTTGACTGTGAAAATTATTTTGCTCTCTTCGACATTCAAATAAAAAAAAATCTGCTCTCTTTCATATACAGCCAAATTCACATCATCATCCATCATTGATTCCATTGCAAGTCATGCTGTGTGAAGGCAGCAAACGACTTTATTTGCACACCCCTTGCAAGCTGCCATGACAAATCTCACTATTACTCTAACTAGTTCGGAATATTCTACATTAGGGGTGGGCAATTTAAAGCCTTCCTGAATTCTACAACTTCCAGGATCCACCCAGTGTGGCCAGAATTGAGGGATACTGAAAGTTGGTGTTATCAACATATGGATGGCTACAGCTTCCCCGCTCATCAACACTGATTGACAGCTGCTCCCTGCAGCTTCAGAAAGAATATCCAGCTCTGTTGGGAGAAGACAGAGTGATCCTGCTACCCAGCTAGGACCTCTTTTCAACTGAATATAGATCTATATTAACTGTCAGGTTCCTGGATGTCTGGATAGAGATATCCTTAATATGGCTAAATCTGGGGAACTGCAAAATAAAATACAGAATTTTTTCCCTGTTTGCCCTGCCTCCATTCTTTAAAGGAATAAAGAAGAAAAAAAGCAGGAGCAACCTCATATATAACAATCAATCTTCCATTTCTGATCTTCTGTTGAATTTTATAGCAGCCAAAGGGCATTTCCTTCCACTGGTAATACTCAGTGTTGGTCTACATTTTGGCAAGGTTTTATTTTTCATGAAAAGATAACTAATTTTCTGGACAGTTAAGGATAAAAGTGAAAGGTTGTCTATTATATACAATTTAGGTAAAGGTAAAGGTTTCCCTTGACATAAAGTCCAGTCGTGTCCGACTCTAGGGGGCGGTGCTCATCTCCGTTTCTATATATATATATACAATTTACATTTAACTAATTAAAACCATGATTAATAAAACCCAATCCTATTCATATTAAATACATTTTATTCCAATACTGTTGGAATAAATGCGCATAGAATTACAGGTTTCTTTACTACATGTATAATTACTTAGATATTTCCTATTATGATGATCAAGCAAAATTTAGAACCTAAGGCTGTATTATAGAGAGGAATAAGAATGTAGAACGTCATCTTTGCCTGATCATTGTATTGTCTGTAATTGTTTTATCACCTTTTTAAAACCCAGTTTCAAAGCAGCTTAACCTGCCTTTCTCTCTGTTACCTTCTGTTTTAAATGAATTTTCTTACAATGAATTTGAATGAATGGCTGACATTTTAGTGTCTTTTGTTTAATTGGTCTACATATTGCATTTTTGTAAGTTTTACATTCTCTAGGTTAAATTTTTATATCAATAAGCTTCTTCATTGAAAATGGATGTGTATGTAAATATACATGTATGAAACACAAAAGATTATATGTACTAAAAACGTCTTTAAAAAGAAGCAAAGAATAGATTTTTCCCAACTTTAAAATTAAACAACCAAACAGTTTATGCAGAACTAAGGAAATCTTGCACATTCCACCTATAAATAAATTGAAATGAGAGCAGAAAAGCAGGAATTCTATCTGCAGGGTGGAGCAGTAAAACTGGCTTATTTGTTGCTGATAAAAGCTATCTATAAATACCACTTTCCTGAAAGAAAATATTAAACAATTAAAATATGTGATTTATAAATTTTGCTTTGATGTTTTCTGCAAGACACTGCAATTTTTCTGTCATCTGCTGCTCCAGACTTTGCTTGAAGCCAAAATCATTTTCTGAATAATTATAGTTTAGAATTAATTATAACCCTTCAGAGCCAAATGTGATTCCTTAAATAATAGTGCAAACCTCTCAGTATCATCCCAGAAGCAAGTCCCGTTGCATCCAAGTGGGGCTTTCTCAACAAGTGAATGAATGTAGGAATGTCGCCTAAGCGTAGAAGTCGAAAAGAAGTTCTGGAAAAGAAGATCAGAAGTTGTGATGCTGTGATTTACAACCATTCATTCCAGTAGACATTTGCTATTGTATCACGATGTACTGCTTATAACGTACATTGTAAGTCATCACAATATAGGAGAACTGGGCAAGGAATGATACATGTAAGTTAAATACAGAAGCATTTAACAAAGGGGTCAGCTGTGGCTTCTGTGATTTTAAGATAGCCTTTGCCAGCCTATGAATCAAGGAACCAGCATCCAAAGAGATAGTAAGTGGCCTAGATTCCATGCGTACAGTACATCTACTAAATCCACCGTTTTAGAACAGTTTAATCCCTTTGTCAGAAGCTGAGGACCATGACAAAACTAGCTGCTCAGACAATGACACATGAAATGATACATACAGGTACTCCACAGTTAAACCTCAGGGGATGACACAGAAGTGTAATCTCATTACCAGGCTTTTTTCTGGATTTGTAGTTAAGTCGGGGTCCCCAAACTCTTCAGCTCGTCAACCCCTTCATGAAGTTTCAGATTGTTCATCAAGCCCCAAACATGTATTATATGAAAATAATTTAATAAATGTTAACAGTACTACTTATAACAACAACAGCAGCAACCCCTTGGATAGCCCCCTTGGGGGTCAATATTGACCACTTTGGGGAACCCTGAATTAAGTGGTATCTCTCATCAGCACAGACCATTTTTTCCATCTTAGAGCAAATGAATACAGTATTTGAAATACTGTAATGAAGTTAAAGAACTCAAAGGATTTCTTGACTTAATTGTTCATTTTTATTCATTTTTTTAAAAGGTACTCTGGTCAAGGCACTCTCAAGGACTTGTTTCTGACAAAACAAAGGCAGGAAAAACTGTTGCAGAAAAGCCCAACATATTAAAGAATAGAGAGGAAAAGGCAGAGAAAAATATGGGCAAGATGAAATGAGGATGAAAGCTGTATGGTATCCATTGTTACTCTTCTCCACAGGAACAAGCTGAGATCATTGCTCACAGGCTGTGATTTCTACTGTCACAAAATCCTTTTCAAAATCAGCATGGAAAACGGAGAGAAAAACATCTCTCCCAATTTTTTTTAAAAAAATGCTTCTGAGCACCTCTGCTTATGAGAACTCAATACCCCCCTAAATGGTTACCCAAACAACAACTGACATACCAGCAAAAAAGGAGTCACAGTTCTTCTCCCCTGCAACCATTGAAAGGATGTTAAATGATAGCCTTACCAAAAAAAATCTACCCATGGCCAACCAGCAGCAGCAATCTCCTGAAACACTGAGAAGCCCACAAGCTTCTTTTCTCCCTCCTTCTCAGCTCAGGGAAATCACTATGAAGACAGTGATTGTGATAGAAATATGCAAGTGCTATTACCTAAGCAAAAAGGGCTGAAGCATTTTTTTCAGTCCAGAGCGATGAGATAACATTTGGAAGCAGCTCAGGCAGACACCTCTCTAATTCACTGGAGCATAAGGTGGGGAAGGAGGGATAGCACAATCAGATTGCAAGATTCTGTTATTATAGCCAATCTCAATCAAAGTAGTTCTAGCCTTCCTGTGGAGTTGATTTCTTGGTCTGATCCATCTAGTGGGACTGACAAATGGTGTGATTACTTGCCAGTGTAATGATTGCCTATTCAAAATCTCTATCAGACTCACACAAGGCTTTCATGGATATCTGATTTAATAATGAATAGTATGCAGGATCACAAGCAAAGCTGATAATAGTAAAAGCATGGGATGTCTCCCAATAAAACCCCAAATGGCTCCCAGTCCCTTCCCCCAAAGTCAACACAATTCCATGCCCTGCAGGTGCCCCTAACGGTTCCTGCCGGTCTGCGGGAAACGTCCTTGACAAGGCGAGATAACCCAAACATGCATTCCTCATTCTTCACTCCTCGCATCGCAGCCTGGTACAAGGAACAGGAGCAGCCCCCTCCCGTACAGCAACTCGTGTCAGCCCCATGGCATGGGAACCCGTTACGATGTTTTCCAGGAACATTGGAACAGGAACCATGACAGCCAGATCCAGGATGGGAGGGCAAAGCAGCTGCATTCAAGTGGCCTTAGTTTTAATTGTTTCCTTGAAGGAAAATAATTTCTCCCTGGGTCAAATACCTCCTAGGAATTATGTCTGTGCTGCCTTGAATTGGACAGAAGAAAGGCAAGAATCAGATTAATTAACCATCTTAAACATTTTTCTTTCAGATTGCCTTTAAGGTGATTCCCTATTGTAATATTTCATTATCTTTTCTTTCTTATTTATGTTTTGGCTTTAGGATCCTTTCACAGCATTTCATGTTGACAAGACTCTAGTAAGGAAGCATATGGCACCACTTTTGATTGGGGAATTGGCACTTGATCAGCCCAGCTTTGAACCTAGCAAAAATGTAAGTTTCTTATCAAATCTCCAAATAAAAATCAAACTGAGATACAGTAGTGGCTTATGGTATTAACCTTCAAAGCCTTAAACATGATAGGGCTTGACTCAGTGATTGCCTTTGCCATTAAAACTGATCCACTGTAAGGTCAGCAAGAGAAGCTTTTGCGAAGGTGCTCCTCACTCTTTCTGCATCCCCCTTCCCCCCAATCTCTCAACATTCAGAAAAACAGTAAAGGCCCATCTCTTTCACCAGACTTTTAATTATGAAGTGATCTTGGTATCTGCCACTCCATTCCCATCCATTCTTCACCTGATTGCCATGAAGCCCCACTTGATCCTCCCTAAATGTAACCCAGCCCATTCTTCAGTTCTTCCATGCTGCCCCTCAGCCTCCACCTAATCCATCCCAGCCTGTCTTCTCAAGGTTGTTAGGAAGGTGGTTGCGGTGCAGCTTCAGAGGGCGCTGGAGGAAATGGATTACCTGGATCCTTTTCAGTCAGGTTTCAGGCCTGGGGACAGCACTGAGAAGGCACTGATCGTGCTTGTGGATGACCTGCGGTGGGACTTCTGGGCAAGGGGTATTTAATGATGTACGATGACGTAAGTCATTGAGTGGACTGCTATATAAATTGATTAAATTAAATGAATAAGATGGGTAGATAGATAGATGGCACTATCTACCAATAATAGATCCATAAACATTTAATAATAAGAAATAATATTTAATATTAAATAACATTTAATATTAACACCAATTCATAATTAATATTTATTAAATATTTATTAAATATTTCATAACAGTAATAAAATACTACATTTAAGTGCGTACTACTCAATGCATTTGGAATACATTACAAATGCATTATATAAATGAATTTAATGTACAAATACATTAAATACATTAAATATATGAATAAAAATAGTACTGAATAACACAACGCTCAGTGGTTCTGTTTAAACTAATAGCTATCTGACCATAGATTAGTATGTGCATTGGAGGAGTATATAAATTGGTGCCACCTTGTGCACACTCAATAAAGCTATACCAAACTGTCAGAAAATCATGTTCAGTTATACCAGCTATTTTCTCTCTTTCTCTCTCTCTCTCTCTCTCTTGGTCAGTTTCTCCATTAGTGCTATTTGCCAAGATTATTGAATCCAGAAAGACACTGAATGATGATTCCGTGTGTCCCAAACATGGGTTGTAAGCTGTCTAGGAGTCACTAAGAAAAATATTATAATTTATGTATGCAACAATTTTTCTAAGAGCAGAGACATCACACTGACAACAAAGGTCCGCATAGTTAAAGCAATGGTGTTCCCCGTAGTAACATATGGCTGCGAGAGTTGGACCATAAGGAAGACTGAATGAAGGAAGATCGATGCTTTTGAACTGTGGTGTTGGAGGAAAATTCTGAGAGTGCCTTGGACTGCAAGAAGATCAAACCAGTCCATCCTCCAGGAAATAAAGCCAGACTGCTCACTTGAGGGAATGATATTAAAGGCAAAACTGAAATACTCTGGCCACATAATGAGAAGACAGGACACCCTGGAGAAGATGCTGATGCTAGGGAGAGTGGAGGGCAAAAGGGAGAGGGGCCGACCAAGGGCAAGGTGGATGGATGATATTCTAGAGGTGACGGACTCGTCCCTGGGGGAGCTGGGGGTGTTGACGACCGACAGGAAGCTCTGGCGTGGGCTGGTCCATGAAGTCACGAAGAGTCGGAAGCGACTAAACGAATAAACAACAACAAACAATTTTTCATTTGCTTTCTTCCATGCTTAATACTGTTAAGAGTATTTATCAAATTTTGGGGTCACATGGTTTCCAGCTTCCTTCCCCTGTAAAATGTTGGGAGGAAAAAGGTAGTTTGGAGGGCAATTCCACCAGGTGTTCTTGATGTTAACTGTTGATGCCACAGGTTAGCTATGTTGTATCCTTAGAGTCAAAACTCCTGCAAAGTTGGTTTCTTCCACAGAAATTGTTAGTAGAAGATTTTCGGGAGTTGCTGTCCACTGTTAAAAAGATGGGACTCTTCAAGGCAGACCAAGTCTTCTTTTTCCTGACCCTTCTGCATATTTTACTGCTGGATGCTGCTGGCTGGTTTGTCTTGTGGTATTTTGGGACATCTGTAATGCCTTTTCTTCTTGCCACAGTGTTGCTGACCTTTGCTCAGGTAATTTTCTTGAGTTTCTTTTTAGGCAAAATTACATTTCCCATTAGATAGGGATCCAATGGGAAAAAGCCTATCGACCAAATTAAAAGAAAATAATTTCTCTATAAGAAAAATATCACATATTCAGCTGTCATGGGACCTTCAGAGGATTGCTCTGAATTTTTTGGAGGAACAAGGGTTGAGGAAAACTAAACACAATTCAGTTAGAGAAAAAGCCGCCTCTACTTTGCCCAACAAATGGTTCCATAGAAAAGAAGGATACTGGATGCCACGTTCATCTTAGATCTCAAAACTCCCATTCTGAAGGACAGTAAGTAATGGAACTGGAATAGAGCATTAAAAGGCAACCATGTCTTCCTACCGTCTATCACAAAATATCAGATAAATTTGTGGAAGATAGTTGTATCAATGGCTATGTTGTAGAACTGTTTTCTTGTGCAGTTCCTGGTAAGGAAGAACGTATGACAGTCCTCTTTGGAAAGTTTCTCTGGGTGGCTGCCTCTTGACAGAATAAAAAATCCTAGAGTGAATGTACTTTTATTTTTATCTATCCTAGCAATTCTTGTATAGCTATTACAAATACAGTAGCACTGGATATGCTGGGGAAGCTCCAGTCTAGTAGCTCTGGAGTGACACAAAAGGTGGCCGTTCTATTGTGGATCACCCTCTCTTTTTAGTCTCAAGCAGGTTGGCTACAACATGATTTGGGACATCTTTCGGTCTTCAGCAGTCCAAAATGGAACCACCTTCTTCACGAATTTGTGATGTGCCATCTAAAGGTAAGTAAGGTATATTATTCTGAGAGGGTTCCATAGAATCAAAGGGAAGGGAATATGGGATATTGTAAATATACTTGAAAAAGTTTCATCAGTAAATATCAAATGTGTTGTGTTATTTCTAACAGAGGTGGCAAGTGGGATTCTCATTTTCCCATGCCCACTCCAAGAACCTAGAAAGCTCTCTTATATTAAATCAAGCTATTGTTCATCTATCTCATTATTAACTGCATACCAGGAATGGGATTTCAATGGAATGTGCAAATTAACCAAGAGCCAATCCAAATTTAAGATCTGAAGGTGGCAAGACTTGATTTGTATACTGAGATCAAGATCCAAGTCAAATCAATTTATTTATTTATATATATTTAATTTATATAATAAGTTTAGGTTTATAATAGGTTTACAATAAAATATAATAAAAATGTATAAACCTAAAATTACAATCTAAGAATATAAACAGAATAAATAGATATAAAACCCAAGAGGAGCTGGAATCCTAATCAGTAGGGGGTGCTATGGTGCCAACCATCCCCAGGTGGAGCTGTTACCTTTCCCATCCCAAGCAAGGCGGCAGAACCAGGTCTTCAGATTCTTCCGGAAGGCCGGGAACGAGGAAACCCATCTCAATTCCGGGGGCAAGATGTTCCAAAGGGCGGGCGCCACTGCAGAGAAGGCATATCAAGAATTGATAAGAAGTTGTGCTTTAGACTTGAATGGGAAAGCATCAAAATGCCTATAGCTGTTTCATTGGGAGGGGGCAGAATGGAATGAAAATGACAGAGCTAGTAGACACTTTTGAGGATGTCTACACTGCAAAGTTTCAGGCGAATAGGTTGAAAGAGGTCACTGTTATAAATTTTGAAACATTCCCCTTCTACTGCTTTTAAGGCAGAAATAATAGGATTGACAGACGAGTTGGTATGGACCTCTCTAGAAAAAGCAGGTTCTGTGCTACTGTGACAGGTTTTTTAAAAAGGCTGAAAAATGTTTGTTACTACTACTGCATATATTATACACTATGGTATAAAAATCAGTCTGTATATACACACAGTAAGCACCTAGTATTCCAACAGCAAGCACACTCTCTCAGATCCAGTCAAGATACGTTAAGCACAAGATAGAGATAAACAAGCAGAAGAAAGAAAGAAAGAAAGAAAGAAAGAAAGAAAGAAAGAAAGAAAGAAAGAAAGAACGGAAGACAGTCTTTTCTTTTATTTTGAGAGAGAATGGGGGAAGGAAGGGGAAAGGAAGAAAGCCTGGACACAGACGCTAACTGGGACTATACAAAAGGTGAGTCAAATAGATTTGGAGTGAAAGAAGGATAAGGATAAAATGGTGTGGAGGCAAGAAAGAGCAAGGCTTATTAAAGAGAGAGAGAGAGCGAGCGAGCGCAGAATAAACCTAGGCCTCTATTTTGCTCTTTCTTCCTCCCTCCAAGTGAATCTCTCTAAACAGGAGAAGGGTGAGACACAATCAGCAGAGCCATGCCCATCCCAATGCTCTAACAGTCAGGGTTTGAAAAGGTGGCAGAACTCATTTGCCAGCTATTCGTGTGAATATCAGAGAACCATTACAACACTCAGTGTCTCCCCAGCTTTGTCCATATATGGAATGAAAGTTGCAATAGTGCTCGAGGTGCTTCAAAGCTAGAAAGTGCACTGAATCTTTAATGGCCTTTGAACCTCTCCAAGATAATTCAGAGTCAGTTGATTCAACCCCTCAAACTGATCTGAAAATCTGATTCAAAGGTTCAGTGGGATCTCCTCTCTATCACCTCTTCAAAGCAGGATAGCGCCACAGTAAATAGTCAAAGAACTTTTTAAAAGAGCCTGACTGCTTTTTTTCATCCTTCCTCTGCAGGGCCTTTCAGCTAATTGGTGGTCTTTGCACCATTCCCAGCATCATGCGAAACCCAACTGTTTCCAGAAGGACCCAGATATTTCATTTCATCCCACCGCTTTTTCGTTAGGGGAGCCTCTCTCTTTGGAGGTAAGAAGCACCTGCTTAGGTGACACAGATTTTACTGAACCCAGGCCACTCTCCCTTCAGATCAGAGTTCAGAACAGAAACTGCTTTAAGGACTGATGGTGAGTGTTTAGAGTTGGACACAATTAATCTGGATTTTTTTTTAGGCAGTGTCTGATAAAACAGATCTAGTCGAGACAGTACGTTAGTAGGGCTGGGCAAAATGTTCAGCCAAGGTGCCCATAACAGAAGTGTATCTCCACGAGAATCAAACATGGGCACCACCTTTATGAGTCTCATGGGCTATTCTGAAAGTTGTTTCTGGCTGTCTTCACATGCAGTCCCATGCAGGCTTGCTTTAAGATTCACTCACATTCCCAAATGCCTGTTTTGCATCTCTCTGATGGCTGCTATTAGAGGCTAAAGGGCTAGGTGGTGGCTGCTATCTCAGAATAGCGACAGAGACGGCAGTTCACAGGGAGGTATCTTAGTGTGCTGATGGCAACCAGTTCTGTTCTTCCTTTACATCCAATCCAGGAACTGCAGTTCAGAGTCTGAATGAACACTTGAAAAATATCAACAACCCCCCCCCCCATCAATTTACTATCTATAATGATTAGTAAACCATTTAGGGATGATTACTAGTGAATATTATTTACTCTTATTAATTTACCATTACTGATAATAACCTCCTCACTTGGATGAACTAAATGAGTTGTGCTGATCCAAGTGCATAAATCAAATGCATTTCAGGCACATTCAAGTTGATAAAATAAGTAATTGATCTGAAATATGGCAACTTTATCCAATATATTGAAATAAACAGAGGACAACATGAGTCAAGGCTGCTAAAGAGGTAAAGGCTTTCTTGGGTTGAATTAAGTTGATGCCTGATGCTGTTCAGCACTTCTAAAGAGATCAGCCAAGGTTGCCAGAGGCTGCCACCTGCTGTAGATGTGTGTTGAGCTGTTTTTTTGTGTTTGTTTTTTTAATTAGTGCCTTCGAGTCAGTCTCAACTCCTGGCAACTGCCTGGACTAGTCCCTGCAGTTTTCTTGGCAAGGTTTTTTGGAAGTGGTTTGCCATTGCCCCTTTCCAAGGCTGAGAGTGACTGGCCCAAGCTCACCCAGTTGGCTTCAGGCCTAAGGCAGAACTAGAACTCATGGTCCCTTGCTTTCTAGCCTGGTGCCTTCACCCCTACACCAGACTGGCTGTCTCATTGCAGCTGTTAGCTATAGTTAAATCTGGTATAGTTAACTTGAAATTTACAGTGTAGTCAGCAGTAGCTTTGTGGGGCTGGGGGGGGCAGAATAGTGAAAGCAGCATTGCAATGCTAGCCCTGCCCCTTTTGCACATGTGTTGCGACTTTGCAAAAGGATTCTGGGGAAAGCAACAAGCACCCATGGCCATTCGTGCAATCCTCAGTGGGTTTTCTGGGGAAGCAAAGTAGCAGATTGTCTCCCCTGCCCAAAACCCTGGCAGCTCAGGTAGGGCCGAAGATGGAGGGTGCCATGGCGGCTAAGCACCTACCTTTTCACTCCCCTTTGCTCCTCCTCTGGTTAACATTATGAATTGGACTGACTATCAGGGGAATTATCTCACTGGAGTGTTTCAGATTTGATAAGCATATTCTGCCTCGGCTCTTTTTTAAAACAAAGAAAATGTAGAATTAACTATGCCTCACAAGCGGAAACAGAAAAAGTTTCATCTCCGGTGGATGAGGATGTGGCAGTCGGTAAAAATCTCGGGATGAAGGAGCTGCCTCTTTAGCTGAGATTTTGGACACCCTTTTGTGTTGTTGATCATTCCCCCTTCCTGAAACCAACGAGCATGTCAGTTGTGCCAGCGATAGGATAACTTAGCTGAAGAGCTCATATTGGGACAATGGAGGCCTTGGAACCCAGCGGATCCAGGGCCAGCTGTAATGCTTTCCTTTGGGGCCTCCTACCAATGGAAACATTAGTGAAAGTTTATCTTGTGTGTCTGCTAGCAAAAGGCACCTCTTCCTCTCCTGGCTAGCAGATCTAAGTTTAAGGACACTCTTTCCGTAGTTGTATTGCTGGGCTTAGCTCAAAAGCTACCTCACCCGCCATGTGTTCTTGTATCTGGAACCTTTAAAAACAAAGGCTGCAATCTACTATAACTGCTGCAACTGCAACTATTATAGCGACAGCCTGATGCATCTCACTTTTCTTGCCTTTTTCTTGCCCAAGAACTTATTTCACGGAATAGCAGGAAAGGGTGTTTATAGAAATGGAGTCCTGACAAAATATAATTATCTAGTGAAAGATATTTGTTTTTCATGATTTTGTTTCTTTTACAGCTGGGTTTGCAGAAGAAGAAATACATGCCTTATAACTACCAGCACAAGTATTTTTTCTTCAGTGAGTATCTAATTTTTTTCCTATCTTTCTGAATGACAACAAATACCTCCTGTTAAGCTGTGAATTAACTTTCTCTTGTGCAAAAGAAACCAACAACCCTTCATGAGAAAGCTCTGGTTCACCTTTGGACTTTAACTTTTCTGCCATGACCTCTTTGGAGGCTTAACAAATTATACAGGTAGTCCTCGCTTAACAACCATTCATTTAGTGATGGTTCAGACTTACGACAGTGCTAAAAACTGACTTATATAACCAGTTCTCACACTTACAACCGTTGCAGCGTCCTGTGGTCATGTGATCGCCATTTTTGACCTTCCCAGCTAGCTTCTGGCAAGCAAAATCAATGGGGAACTGTGTGATTCACTTAACGACCACATGATTCGCTTAATGCTCGCTATGATTCACTTAACAAATTCCGCAATAAAGGTCATAAAATTAGGTCAGATTTGCTTAATGACTGCTTCACTTAGCAACTGGAAGACCAGTCCTAATTGTGGTCGTTAAGTGAGGACTACCTGTATTTGCATTCTACATAATACCCAGCACAGTGATGATTAATAGTTAAACAACTGTACTATTAGTAATAATACAAAGAAAAGGAGGGGAAGATCAAGAGCATGGCAACAACTGTAGTAGTAACATATCAGAACATTGCAGAGAATTTTCTCTTTTTCTTTCTCAGAACAGATTCCCATGAGTTTAACAGACATATTTAAAGTGGATGGAGGTGTCCTGATTCTAAGTCCACATCTTCAAAAGCAGGCTGTGCTTGAACAGCGCAGAGAGAGAAATGGCAAGCAGGAGAGGGACTGCACTTTTCTCCTGCGATTGCTCAATTGTTTCGTGCTCTATAGGCAGGGCTGAGGACCACCCATAATCAAATCAGACCAGAAGAAAATTGCCAGGGGAAGAGGGACAGGAAAGTAATGGAAAAGACAGCCCACCCTCTTCACCAGCAGTTGCTTTTCTTCTTGAAACCACTTGATACATAAGAACGTAAGTGGTGCCTGCTGGCCCCTCAAGTCCAGCGGTCTGTTCTCACAGTGGCCAACCAACTGCACAGAGAGCCCACTAGTCTCCCAGCAGATGGCCTTCAGAAGCAGTCACACTCCCATCCAAGAGTGTTTTCTTCTTTTTGCTTTTATTATGATTGTAGGTCGCCCAGAGTTGTGCTTTACAAGATGGGCAGCCGTGTGTCTTATAAATGAATAAATAAACTCTTGAAAGTAGGCCTCGCTGGATTTTCCAGGACTTCCTTCTAAATGAACATGAGTAGATTAAGATGGTTGTTGCCCACTTACTGCCAGGAATAAGAGAGCTTCTTCTAACTCATTCAGGTGTATTTTAGTCAAGCAATTGGTCCTAATAGAGCCAACACAAAGTCTGAGTGGCACAATTCAGGCAGTGTCTGCCATGTAGAAGTTTTGGGGTTTGATTTATTTTTGATGGTGGGTGTCATGAGTACTGATGGCGAGCAGGAGGGGGCCTCTATCCAAAGGGGAAAACGCATGTGTAGTACTGAGGAGTTAAGCAGCCATTCAAAGAGACACAGAACAGACCCGCCTTGACTTTTGGGGTTTATCTGTCTGGGCTTTCCCATGCTTCTTCAGTTTGTTAGAATTTTCTGTCTTATGTAGCAGTAATAAACACTAGAGACCTACTCCTCGTCTCAGCGTGATTCCTGACTGTTAGGACAGTGGGCTTCCCAAGCACAACTACAATGTTTCCAAAATGTTAAATACAAACCGTCTGGGGGGTGTGGTTGATGCTTCCTGTCTCTATATCCCTTTGTGTTTAGAAAGAACAATTAATAGCTATATCATCTTGTTTCCTTCTACAGCATTGCCACTAATTGTAACCCTAGTTTTTCAAGCTTACTCATTCTACTTTATACTCCAACGCAAACTCTGGAGGGTGAGTATACAAATAATCCATACCAAATATTAAAATGCTGAGCCTTTCCCCCGTATGGTAAGTTTCTAGGTTTAGAATTTTACTTACTTAAGAGGGTATGAAAAGGATAGACCATTTTTAGGAGCACATAAAAAATTGGCAACATAATTGTGGCAAGTTCTTAGTGGTATGGGGATACCAAGTCATCTTGTATGCCTCCTGAAGAATCTGTATAACGACCAAGTAGCAACAGTAAGAACAGACCACTGGTTTAACACTGGGAAAGGAGTACGGCAGGGCTGTATACTCTCACCCTACCTATTCAACTTGTACGCAGAACACATCATGTGACATGCTGGGCTTGAGGAATCCAAGGCTGGAGTTAAAGTCGCTGGAAGAAACATTAACAATCTCAGATATGCAGATGATACCACTTTGATGGCTGAAAGCGAAGAGGAACTGAAGAGCCTTATGATGAAGGTGAAAGAAGAAAGTGCAAAAGCTGGCTTGCAGCTAAACCTCAAAAAAACCAAGATTATGGCAACCAGCTTGATTGATAACTGGCAAATAGAGGGAGAAAATGTAGAAGCAGTGAAACACTTTGTATTTCTAGGTGCAAAGATTACTGCAGATGCTGACTGCAGTCAGGAAATCAGAAGACGCTTAATCCTTGGGAGAAGAGCAATGAGAAATCTCGATAAAATAGTTAAGAGCAGAGACATCACACTGACAACAAAGGTCCGCATAGTTAAAGCAATGGTGTTCCCCGTAGTAACATATGGCTGCGAGAGCTGGACCATAAGGAAGGCTGAGAGAAGGAAGATCGATGCTTTTGAACTGTGGTGTTGGAGGAAAATTCTGAGAGAGCCTTGGACTGCCAGAAGATCAAACCAGTCCATCCTCCAGGAAATAAAGCCAGACTGCTCACTTGAGGGAATGATATTCAAGGCAAAACTGAAATACTTTGGCCACATAATGAGAAGACAGGACACCCTGGAGAAGATGCTGATGCTAGGGAGAGTGGAGGGCAAAAGGAAGAGGGGCCGACCAAGGGCAAGGTGGATGGATGATATTCTAGAGGTGACGGACTCGTCCCTGGGGGAGCTGGGAGGGGGGTTGACAACTGACAGGAAGCTCTGGCATGGGCTGGTCCATGAAGTCACGAAGAGTCGGAAGCGACTAAACAAATAAACAACAAAAAATTGGCATGGTGGAATTGTTAATAGGAATGCCATTGCTATCCAATTCTAAAGTGCTTTGAGACTGACAGTCTTGCAGAGTGCTGGAAAGCATTTGGCCCAGGAGAGATCAGACAAATCACACACCAGGCATTTCTATAAAAATAAATTGATTTACAGAAAGCACAAGAACATATTTACAGGCTTGTGCATTCACACACGCTCAGAGAGAGGAGAGAGTTCTCTCAGAGAGCTGCTTACTGGCTGCAAGGCTAAAAGAAAACTAAAACAAAAGTCCTGCAAGCTGCCTTCCCCTCAGGCAATGCAACTATTAACACCTAAACTGAGGACAATTAAATTCAACCTCTTCACCCAGCCAGAATGATTTGTTACCATAGTAACCTTAATTTCTGTAGCAGAAAACAATATACCAACAGACAGTTCCTATTGCTACTCATCAAAAGGCCTTTTATGAGGATGGCAGTTTTTTCCATCTTCATGGATTGTTGTTTGGCAAAACAAAGAGATAGAAGACATGATGGGAAAAGTTGGAGGCATACAAATGGACAGTGACATCAGTTGGACTAAGAATATAAAAGAATTCTGACCCAGTTTTCTGAAGGAATAACTCAGGGCTTTGATTCAGGAATGATTTATGGTGGGTTGAACACAAACATAAATGAAGTTATGGTTCATCTTTCTCTTTTAAAAACATCTACAAGGATTGGAAATGGGGTCGGGCTTATTTTTTCTAATGGAGAATATGGCAGAAGAGACTTTTCTAACCTTGTTTAAAGTGAGGATCCGCCATGCACTGTTGACAAGCACCCTAATTAAAATGGCTGAAATTTTGTGGGGTAAGCAAAGCTAGCAAAATCTCTGTGTTCTCACCTGACACCACATGAGGTGTCAACCACTGAAAATAATGTACTTATTTAGTGAGCTCACACAGACCTACAAGCACACAAGCATTGGTACTTAACAACCACTCAAGGTCTGTTGTATTGTTCCCCACTACACAAAAAGTTTGTCCCCCCTGATTAATTTTTAAAAACCAGCCCTTATAGCAACATGCAAAGAAGCCTCTCTCCTTCTTCATCATTTTCTGGAATGATGCGAATCATCATAACGTTGCACATTTTAAAAAAGCAATCATATCCTATCCTGTCCAGTGAATTTTTCTACGAATTTCTTTTGATCCATTAAAAGAGCAGCCGGGCTGGAAAACCACTTTGTCAAAGTGGGCGATAAACAAAGCAGATTTTTGAGAAGATGTATATCTGGATCTCTGTAAGATTCCATGAATGGAGCCTGTGACTGAACAATAAAATTGTAATTTGAAGGATTCTGTGACTGGCAATCATAATCTGTGCAGTATTAAATAGGAGATGGGAGGAAACAATTGCATTTTTCTAATCGATAAAAATATTTTGATTTTAAAATGTTTTCATCCTAAAACGACTAAAGGGGAAACATCTTCCCCTCAGAAGTGGAAAGATTATGACTGTACATAGTAAGAGCTACACAAGTTACAAGTATATATAAGCATATATCTCTATTTACAAACAACAGTAGCACACACAGCTCTCTGTCTCTCTCTCATGCACAACTGCACATCATTGTCTCTCTCTCTCTTCTATATGCATACACCTATAGACACAGGCCTCACACCTTTCTGCACATCTATTCACACATTTCCATCTCCCTAACGTCTGACCAGCCACCTGGCTCTCAGGGAGCAGAATGTGGTTTTCCTGCTACTAATGGCAATCCGAAACTGGTGATCTTTTTTCCACTGGCCAACCATTCATGTTATTCCCTCTTGTGGGGGATGAGGGTGGGGAAAATTGGACGAACTTTCTGCAACTCTATACTAGCGTAGGCTTTCACAGTTGTCATCTGTTGTGCAGTATTGGGCTTCAGGGTTTAGTGACTGTGGTCTAGACAAAAGTTTTCCTGATGTTTCACTGGCAACCGTGGCTGGCATCTTCAGAGACAAGGTGGTCCATTATGCAGATCACAGGCAACTGAGCAGGGACTGACTGGGCTCCTGTCTTTATAGCCAGGTGCCCAGACTTCTGATTGGCCTTAGCTGAGCTGGCTTCCAATTGGTGCAGGTTGGTGAGGACTGATCTCTGATTGGTTCATTGTTTGTGCCTGATCCTGATTGGTCATTTTGGTGGTGTTGGGTTCTGCAACTCCTCAGGTGCTCCTCAGGTGCTCAGAAGTCTGCATTCTGGTTACTGACCATGGGTTGCCCACACACGCAATACATTATAAGGAATGAGGAAATTTTGTTGATCCTGGTTTGAGAAGGGTGCCTACTTGGAGCAAGGGAAGGTGCTATTCTAATGTCCATTCCTTTTCTTCTCTTCCATAGGAATTAGCATGGTGTATGGCATATTTTGTCCGAACCTTTATTGCCTTCACCCCCATATTGGGATTCAAGGGTGTTGTGGGACTCCTCCTTCTTCTGAGGTACTGCTCATCATATTTCCTGTTTTCTTTGTTTTTCACCGTTCCTTCATAGAGACAGTCTGTAATTACAGACTGGCCATTCTCTAGATCAACCTTCTACAACCTTGCCCACCTCCATATGTGTGGGCTTCAACTCTACCATTGCCAGTAATGGCTATGCTGCCTGGGGAATTCGGGGAGTTCAAGTCTGTACACCTGGGGGGTTCCTAGGCTGGGGAAGGCTGTTCTGGATTTATCCAAAATTCCATGACATTATATTTAGGACACACATACTAATTTCCTTCCTGCTGAGGACTGGTGCACATGCATTCACCACTTACTGACAGCAGCATGCACCACGTTACAGTTTGCATATGTGAATCAGCCATCATGTATATTTTATTTATTTATTTATTAAATTTCTTTGCCGCCCATCTTGCACACGACGACTCTAGGTGACTTACAAAAATAACAATAGCAAATCACTAAAACAGTTCCATATAAATACCTAAAAATACAAATACAAATACGAAATATACAATATGAAATATAAAACGTAAAATTCCAGATGGGACGATCTTAACCTTGGCACCCTCATGGGGCCAAAGCATCAAAGAGGTCCTTCAGTTTGACTGAACCTTAGATGAAGTACCACTTTGATGCAGCTCCATAAAGGGAAGCAGTCCTGAATTCTAGGTGCTATATTGAATTGCCTGCTTCACAGTCCTCTGGCATTCTCTCTGCAGATGAAGTGCAGGGACGAAAATATATTTTCACCAAAGTGAAGTAGCCAGGTGGAATAAAGTGGTCCACCTCTTTGCAATGTGTCAGGCTGAAATGTCCCATTTTTCAGCATCAAGCTGCTGTCTCAAAGGGTATCACCATAATGATTGGAGTCAAGAATGTTCCACAAAGCCCAGTGGTGCTGCTTCACACAGTGCCATTGTCTGATGCCACTCCAAATGCACTTCTTTCCATACCAATTATTTTAATTTAAAACAGAATGTGTGCATGCTAGCTCACTGTTTATTCACAAGCACGCCTTAGGCCACATTGGCTTTCCAAGAAAGCAAATGGTAGATGATTTTCTCTGAATATTGTCCATCTGCCTGTAAAAGTAGGCAAATGCCATTTGAGAGTGACAAAGAGCATCCTGAGGGGCTGGAGGAAGTAGCAAGGACAACCTCGCCAATTTGCCTTCCTCTAAGTGGGTGAAATGTCACCCATTTGCCATTATATATCTATCTAAGACATAGCCAAGCCACTCTCTAGCAGCCATTCTGTGTCAGTTTCCATGGTATGGGTCAGCATTCCAAGTATGTCCATTGACTCAGAAAGATTGGGGGGGGGGCCTGGATGAAAGCAGAGCTTAGTTTGGATCTCACTGTAGTTGGGGGGGGGTTTCAGATGACGGATACTGGTTTTCTCAGAAAGGCATGATTATATCTTGTGAATGACTTGCATTCTAAACCTAGTAAGCAAACCAATAAATTGTCCCACTCTTTTACTTAATGGTTGATTTGTGGAAATATGGTTTCATTTCTTGACTTTGCCTCATTTCTGTCTCTCAGTATTCTTGAGGGTATCCTATTTATATGGATAACACAGATGAGTCATATTCCTATGCACATTGATCGTGATAAAAACAAGGACTGGTTCTCTACACAGGTAAGAGAGATCCCACAGATAAAATTGAGGGCCACGGACGATTAAACTCTACCCGGTTTGTGTAATTTTGTGATATGCACAGTAATTCAAAGATCCATAATTATCTATAGTTTGACAGTGTCAAACTATAATTTGCATGTGAGAAAGCTGAATTCATTTTTGTAAGTTATTTTTACCTGTTATTTTTTTGACAGTGCTTTTCTTATGTAATGGAAAGTTTTGAACTGTGTTTAGAAACACCATGCCTTTTCTAATAGATTATGATTGCCCTCGCTTTTGCTTGGACTTTATAAAAATGGAAATGAGATGAGCAGAACAAATATCCTTTGGCCTCATTTTAAGATAATAGCACTAGCTGAAAGAGAAACTGGCCAGTGCAGAAATCATTTTTCTACACTGGCCAGTTTTCCATTCCCAGCATCAGGTTTTCACCAGGATCAGCAGATTCTTTTTAGAAAAGGAGGCCTGTGAGTTCCAATCTTATCGGACAACTTGGTTCAGTCTGGAATACATAGGGAGAGAATTTGAAAGTAACCGTTGAAAAGAAATGTTTCAGAAAATGAAAAATAAACATATTTCTAGAATTCCATTTTAATTCTCCACGTTTTCAAAACTGTACAATGGAGAATATCAGATTTGATACTGAATGAATATTTAAGCAATATGATTGAAGCTTTCCGAAAAACAATATATTTTTTCTAAAAATACAAATTATACACAAACATACATGAATATAAATCATGGACATTTGCTTGATAATTGTTCTTCCATCATTCACAGTATGTCCGGACTAACAGCTCTCTTTCTCTTTTCTCCCAGCTTCAGGCAACATGCAATGTGAATCAATCTTTTTTCAATGACTGGGTAACAGGGCACCTGAATTTTCAGATTGAGCACCAGTGAGTACAGATTTAGGGCAGTAAGAGAGACTTTAAGGCATCAGTGAGAAACTGTTCCATAGTCTGAGTAAGAGAAAAAGACAGCAGAGGGATCACAGCTTCTTTGCCTTTCTTTCTGCCTGTAGTCTCTTCCCTACAATGCCTCGACACAACTTTTGGAAGGTGGCTCCTTTGGTGAAGGCCATGTGTGCCAAACATGATATTGAATATCAGTCAAAGCCCCTCTTCACTGGCTTTGCTGACATTGTGCGGTAAGTCTCAGACTGCAAAGAGTATCAGGTCAGAAGAGGAGTTGAAAAATGGGGATCTAGGAGATATCTAATATACTAAGACCAGCTGAATAGCAAATCAAACAAAGAATCTGCACTGTTTTGCTCTTGAGGGTATGGGAAAGGAGAACATGCCATGATATAGACATATTTCTGGGTGTGAAAATGGCAACTAAACACTCAGTCCGTTGGGTAGAGGCTTCAAAAGGGACCTGGTATGAAAAGAAACATAGTATTAACGAGGACAAAGATTTTAGGTGTAGATCCTTTAAGAAATAACCAAGCAGAAAGAGAGAGATGCCAGTCACTGAGCATGTGCTCTATCCCATTTTCCTTTCATAACATTAGTTATTACTAGAGACTTACTTATCAGTTAATATCAAAGAGCCTGCCGCAGGCGGCAGCACCCAGCAATACTTGTGTGATCTTAAAAAAAGATAATAAGCAGGGTCCAGGTTGGTAGTATTTGGATAGGAGTCATCAAGAAATCTCAGGGATGTAAGATAGACCAGTGGTGTCACACTCAAATAGAAATGGAGTACATAAGAATCCCTGTGGGTCGCATATTGACTTAGAAAGCCACATGTTTTATTTATACACACACACACACACACACCCCAACACAACAATCAGATGGAAACTAGATATAACTACTAAGTAGCAAAGATATTATTATTACGAATTTGATGAATTGTTTCAATAGATATGTGTATTTATACATATTTGTGTGTATACAGTATACACACACACATTTCTCCCCTCCTCACTCTGAGCTTCCTCCCAGCCCACCCCAAAATGATTGTGCAAACCCCCTCCTCATCTACTCCCACTTATCAACTCCCTGCAACTGTTCCCTCTAATTTCTCACGTTCCACGTGTGGAAAAAAAGTTTTGTGGGGCTTTTCCCAAACCAAGTACAAATTTGTGTGCCACAGTTCAAGAATATGAGTAAATTGCAAATACATGTAATAGTGACATGTTAAAATATCTACATATTTCTTAGTTAAAGTGCAGAAAGTAGGAAGTATAATAGTATGTCACATATCTGCTTGAAAGTTGTGCCTTTCAAGAAGGCATTCTGGACTCCTGAAAAGTGCCCCCTGCCCTTTTCTTGGCAGCATTTTTCAGAAGTGACTTGGCAGTTCTTTCTCCCTAGGGGTGAGAAAAGTGACAGGCCCAGGGTCACCCAGCTGGCATTGTGCCCAAGGCAGGGCTAGAATTCACCATCTCCTGGTTTCTAATTTCACACCATAACCTCTGCACCAAACATCTCACTAGTCACCGATAAATGCAATAAAAATAAAGAAAAGCATTATACAAAAAGCATTTGAATTGCCCCCTCTCTTTCATCCCCCCCCCCATTCTTCCTTCTTCTCTGGGTGTATTCTGAACTTATTTAAAGTTTAATTATTATTAATTTAAAACTTGAAATTTTTATCAAGTTAACAATGATGATGGACCTTGTGCAGCCTGAAACTCAACGAATATTTATTAAACCTTTTTGGAAGCAGGGAAAGAAATGAATTCACCCTCTTTTGGAGGGAGGGAGGATGGAAATTAAACCTGTTTTGGAGTGAGGAAGGAATTAAACTTCTTTTGGAGGGAGGAGAGAAGTTATTCAACCTGTTCTGAAGAGAGGTGTTCCTTCGTGCCCTGGAAGCTCTGAGGTCTGAAGCAGACCTGCCATCTGGGGAAAAGGCACAAGCTCGCTGCCTCGACTTAACTGCAGCAGCCCCTGGCGCTTGGTGCTGCTGCAGCTGACACTGAGGGGGAACTCTGGTCACGTGGTGCTCCTGCTCATCCAGTGCCATGGCACCACCAAGCAATCTTTGCTGCTGCAATTCAGCTGAGCCAGTGAGCTTCTGCAGGACTTCTCACAAATTGCGAGGCCAGAGTTTTGATGATCGGTGACTAAATTTATCACGGATAGTCCTTGTTTAGCAACCGAAATTGGTTGCAGCAAAATGGTCGCTAAACAAAATGGTTGCTAAGCAAGATGGTCGCTAAGTGAACCATGTGACAGAGAGAGAGAGAGATACTGCTAAGATTGCTGGTTGCTGCCATCTCATTCAGATAAAATTCTCTCGCACAGCAATGCCAGTTTTACTCTCACTCCGGCGTGCATTGTTGCCAGGTGAAGAAATTTGGGCATAAGTGTGGACATTGGTCAGAAAATGATTTTTTACTACTGTTTGCTACTGTTTATTACCATCGTATTTG